>NC_133414.1:58422403-58727115 GCF_049350105.2 Macaca mulatta
GGCTGGTGTGTACAAGGTGACCTCTCTCCTGGTCTGCAGGATGGAGAACCTGTTCATCAACCGCTTCATGCACATGTTCCAGTCTTCCTGGAATGACTTTGCCG
Organism: Macaca mulatta; assembly: GCF_049350105.2. Lineage (NCBI taxonomy): Eukaryota > Metazoa > Chordata > Mammalia > Primates > Cercopithecidae > Macaca > Macaca mulatta. The sequence continues at coordinate 58,422,508 of NC_133414.1, forward strand.
ACTTTGAGAAAATCTTCGTCAAGATCAGCAACACTATTTCTGGTGAGTGTGCCTCTGGGGGCTCTAGTGGTGCTGGGGACAGGGGATGCTGCTCTTCTGTCTGAGACTTACCGCGAAATTGACAAGGGCTTTCCTGCCTGCTGCAGCATGGGGGCCTCGCTGCCACCATGCCACCCTGGCCGGCACCCCCTACACTCCACAGCTTTTGCATCACTGTGGTCACACTTGTGCCCAGAGGTTTCTCCTCCTCAGATATTCAAGCTCCAGCACCCTCGACCTAATTTCACCATCGAAGTCTGAAAAGTATCAGAACTTTTTCTTGGCACAAATCAATCATTTGTGCTTCTGACCAGAGCAAAGGCAGAACTTGGCTTGTGTTTTAGGCATTTACACGAAAGCAACTTTGGGTTCCTTTGGATAAGGATGTGTTTGGTGAGAGCACTAGCTTTATAGTGGCCAGTCATGGCATGGGAAGGACGTTAAGGAGGCAGGAATGGCTGGACAAGAAGAGGTGCTGAAATCAGGACATGGGGAACCAAACTTGGAAAACTGTCCCCAGGGACTCTCCTCCACGCCCCTCCTCCTTTCATCCTGGACTATCCATGCTGGGCTGAAGGACCTGAGTTCATGAGAGACGGGTGCCCCGGGAGGTTTCTGAGCCACTAAGGGCCAGCTCAGGGATGATGAGATGGTGCCACAGCCTGACCCAGTGATGGGTTGGAGCTGTGTCCATCCAGGGAGCACTTGTGGGAGGAGACCAAGCAGGGACTCTGCTCTGCAGAGGTCAGGTGAGGTCAGGAGGGCCACGGTCCTGGCTGCCCTCTGCTCAGAGCTCAGGGTGGGCCTCGCTTCTCTCCTGGTAGAGCGGGTCATGAATCATTGGCAGGAAGACCTGATGTTTGGCTACCAGTTCCTGAATGGCTGCAACCCTGTGTTGATCCGGCGCTGCACAGAGCTGCCGGAGAAGTTCCCGGTGACCACGGAGATGGTGGAGTGCAGCCTGGAGCGACAGCTCAGCTTGGAGCAGGAGGTCCAGGTAGGGGTTGATGGGCTGGGGAAGTGGCCAAGGTCACAGTCTGTCAGGTGGAAGCCACTTCCTCCTGGCCAGTGCTCATAGGCCCCCAAGACACTAACTGCAGGCCCATCTGGCCTGGAGCAGCCGCTTCCTTTTCCTGGCAGCAGTGTCAGCCAGGGTCCTGGGCATTATGCAGACTGTCTTGTACAATATCAGAGGAGGAATTGCGGGGAATGTTTCTCCATGATGTTCGAGTCTGGGAACATAATGTCAATATTTTCACTATCAGTATTAATAATTACAGGAGCTATCCTTGATTAGGGGCCTGTGGTGGGACAGGCATTGTGACAGGTGCTTTATGTACACAGTCATCAGTTGTCACCCACCTTGCAAAGGGGAGAACAGTGGAGAAAGAAGTAGATCTTGTGTGAGAATAAAAAAGGGGCATGAGGAGAAACTCAACAGAATGTTTGACTTTCTCGTTAGAAATGCTGCTGCCTGTGCTCCTGTCGCACCCTCCTCCCCACCCTCACCTGCAGACTCAGCTGCCTCCGGCTGCAAGGCTGACCTAGTCTTGAGACAGAAGTTCAAACCAGCTCCATCTGAATCTGGTGGGGCTCAGCAACAGGTGCTAGCCCATCAGCCTGCCTCTTCCCCATGGAACCAGTGTGATGGGGCCTTCTGCCACCCAGGCCCTGCTGCCTGTCCCCAGGTGTCCAGGTGGCCTCTGCTGCTTCCAGTCTTTTCAGCTCAGCTTACCCTGGGGCCCTAGTTGGAGAGGGATGGTTGGTGCCCTTTAGAGATAAACCTACAGCCCCAGTACCTGGCCCATCTGAATCTAGAGGGCCACCCACCCAGCTGAAGTCCCTGGACAAGTCTCCTGCCCCAGTGCAGGCAGCACTTCCTAACCTCCTCCTCCTGCACTCAGCCAGGCCCAGACCACTTCCTGGTCATGGGAACAGCTGACAGTTACAATCCCCCATACACTGAGACAGCATCTGTGTTCCTGAGTGGACTGAATTGCTAGACTTAGTAACATTGATTCGGTGGCTATAGGTTTCAAACTTCAAGTCAGAGATCATAGAGATTAAGCCATATAGAATCCTAGAATTGGAAGACTCTGAGCAGCCATCTGTGCACCCAGCAGCCAAGGAGTCGCCGTCCTCAGCACTTGGGCAGGGCAACAGCCTCCCACAGGGAGTTCTGGCCACCTCCAGGACACGTGGGTTATGGGTCGCCTTTCCTTTGAGCTGACCTACCCCTCACTGACTAGACGCTTTTCGTTTTGTTTTGGTTTGTTTTGTTTTTGTTTTGTTTGAGACGGAGTCTCCCTCTGTCGCCCAGGCTGGAGTGCAGTGGCCAGATCTCAGATCTCAGCTCACTGCAAGCTCCGCCTCCCGGGTTTAGGCCATTCTCCTACCTTAGCCTCCCGAGTAGCTGGGACACTGACTAGACTCTTAACACACACACACCTTCCCATCTCCTACACACCAGCATGATTCTTAATCCCCACAGTCATTCATGCTGCCCATCTGGCAGCACCTTAGTGATCTACAGCAAGCTTGTGGCCTACTAAAAATGCCTACATTGTTTTGTAAAATGTGCAGTTATTTTCTGGAACATGAAGAGGGAAATCATATCCCTGTTGTTGGTATTGATTCAGTGTTACAGCTCAAGTTTGTTTGAGTTCTTAGTCTTTGTATTTGGATTCTTTGGTTTCAGATTACAAAAATCAACTCCATCTGGTTTAATCCAAGAACTCTATTGGCTCAGGCAACAGTAAAAAGCAATGCTAACTCATTTGGGACCAGACCAGGGCTCAGATCATCCCCTGCACTGTCTCTCTCTCTCCATGTCTCAATCCTCTGCCTCTGGTGGATTTTTCCTCAGGAGGGTTTCCTTACCTGGAGGTAAAGAATGATCGCCAGCAGCTTCAGATTTACCTTCCACCAGCTTAGCAAACACCACCCCCTCCCAGCAAGAAAGACCCTGTTTCCTAACACTCCCAGCAGATGTCTTAGGCCATCCTCAGGCCTCACTGATTCTGTGAGCCCGTGCCCACGGCCAGGAGAATGGAGACCCAGAGGGGACAGGGACGCTAGACAGGCAAGAACTCCAGTGTCAGCAGCAGAATCCTAAAACGTCAGAACTGAGAGATCGGCCTGCCCCTCGTTTTTCAGAAAGATGCAAGGGAGGCCTGGAATAACAGAGAAATGCTGCAATCTGTGGCCCCAAATCCCAGGCCTCCTGTTCCCAGTATCAGGTTCACCAGCCTGGGTGGTCTCAAGATTGGATTAGCAGCCATTCCTTCTGGGTAGAGTCTGATGGTCACTTCAGCTCTCAAAGTCCAGCTGTCCAGCCGTCGTCCTAGAAGGCAAGACAGCAATGTGCCCGACCAGCCCGAGGGTCTCCACCTGCCTCCCTCCCCAACACAAGGTGCCCTGAGCCCCTCCGCGGGAAAAGTCCCCGTTTCCCCGCTCCCCCCGCCCTCCGGCCCCCCCCCCGCCCCCCCACCATCGCGACAGATGCTCAGAGCTCATCCTTGGTGTCAAACGACACAAAGCAGGAGGGCGGTGGCCAGGCTCCGAGCTCCCGCCGTCCTGGGTGGGTGGCTTCAGTCCTGCGTGCCGCCGAGCAGCGATCGGTGAAGCTGTAGCGGGGCGCTCTGGATGTCTCCAGGCGGAGTAGACCCTGACCCCTCCGCAGTCGGGACCCTCACCCTTTCCTTCATCACTCAGGAAACAGAAAAGGCTTCAGAAGGAGCGGCCATACCCCCGGCCTAAGCGCTGCACAGCAGCCCTGCACCTGGCCTTCCTAGGGGCCCCTCTGCCGGACCCACTGCGCGGCTCCCAGCGGTCGCCCGCCTCCCATTTCATGGGCACGCTCGTTGTGTGTCGAGGGGTGTTAATTCCTACAGAAAAGGGCACGGATCCGAGGGTCAGCAAGCCCGACGAATTTACACCAATGACCCGCCGTGTCGCCAGTCTCAGACCAGGGCACAACAGGCCAACCCTGCAGACCACCCCCACCTGCCCAGCCACTGCCCCTTCCCCCTCTGCTTCTGCAGCCCCTCTCCCGCCATACGCTCATTCCCGCCCCCGCAGACCTTCCCTACCTCCTGGAGACCCCCCTCAACCCCTGTAGATTCCCCTGCCCGTGCAGAACCCCCTCTCCCTTCCCCTGCAGCCTCCCTACCCGACCCGGTGGACAGCCCTGCCCGGCTTCCTGTCTCTTCCTCCCAAGGGAGATCCCTGTCCTGGCTCTGACTGGGGTTGAGTTCGCCCAGTTTTGACCTCTGTGTAGTCCGGCAGCATCATTTTCTGACATTTAACTGGTCGCATCTATTTCACCTAACCTCTCCTTTCTTCTTATAATCTGACACTCAGGGCGGTCTCTCATCTTTCCTGCCAGTCAAGCAGGTTTCAGACGCTACAAATGCAGAGTGAGCTGCTGCCATTCCTTCACCTTACCCCGAACTACCACAACTGTGAACACCCTCCATGTGAATCAATCAGCCTTTGACACATTCTAAACTCGGCTGAGTCGCAGGAAAGGGAGAGGGGGCCCCAGAGATCATCACTCTTTCCTCAGGCCTGATTTTTGGCCCATCTGCTGAGCCTGATTTGGACACATCTCTCTGCCTCCTGCAGCAAGGGAACATTTTCATCGTGGACTTTGAGCTACTGGATGGCATCGATGCCAACAAAACAGACCCCTGCACACTCCAGTTCCTGGCCGCTCCCATCTGCTTGCTGTATAAGAACCTGGCCAACAAGATCGTCCCCATTGCCATCCAGGTAAGCTGCCTCCAGGCACACCTTTCTGAGCAGCTCAGTCCTCGGTGATCCAGGGCTCCTGGGGGGCTCCACTCCAGCTCGGGAAGCTATGTCTTGAAAGACACTAGGGCTTCCTGCCGGCCCTGAGGTGGGCTGTCCATAGGGCGGAGAGGGCTGTACTCCCCAAGGCACACTTGAGAAGCCCCTGGCCAGTCGAGCGAGGCACACTGTGGAGGACCTGCCCTGGGATGATATTCTTCACTCTCCACCCAGCGCCCTGACCAAGGGCCCCCAATCAAGGTGCTGCCAGGGGCCAGGCAGGTGAAGCTGTGGGCTGAGCTGGAGACCAAAACCACTGAGGGGCACCATGGGCGCTGGGGCCAGGAGCCAGGCCAGTTCTGGTATGCCACCTTTGATAATGATGTGAGTTTTTACGTCCACCTGAGATGAGGGAGGAGGAAGAGGGAGACCCTGGATGAAAGGCAGGTGGGCACAGGGCTTTGTCTCCACCTATTCCTGGCACCAGCCTACTGCCAGTCTGGGAGCTGGTGTGCAGACAGCAGGGACCAAGGCCAGGACTGGACTGGGCATAGGTCCCTGGGGGTAGGAAAGAACTGCACAGGGGATGCCGTGGGAGACTGGCAGATGAGCATTCAGCAAATAATGTCCATGAACTGGACCTTGGGAGCTGTGGACACAGTAGCAGCTGGATAGGTCAGGCACCAGCCACATGCCAAGGCTGTCCTACGGGTTAACCTGCACAGTCCACAATCCCTCACCCTCGATTCTAAATCTAAAGAATCTAAAAACTGCTGCATGTTTCAAAACTGTGCAGCAAATTCATTGTTTGTGAACAAACCTTTTTGAAGCAATAGGTGAGGTTATTTAGAGACTTTTTCCCATTCAATGTGATAGGCATGTGGATCACTGCAGAAATACTGCTCTGTTTGATTGTAAAATAGTACGTTGCCCTCGACCTGGGGTGGGAGGGGGTATGGCACATAATGAAGTATGCCCACTGCTAAAATCCTAAACATTCTGGATTCTGAAGCACACTTAACCACTGGGGTTTTAGATAACCTATCTTTATTTGTGTAATCATCACCACAACCCTCCCAGGTAGTGGGCTCTGTTGATGTTGATCACTTTACCCAGATAAGGAAACTGAGGGACAGGTGCCCACTGCCAGCCACAGAGCTAGGATTCAAGCCAGGTCATCTGATTCTCTAGATTCCAGGCTCCCCACGGTCTCCCAGGGGCATGTGCCCTCAGAGGAGCTTCCCGTCTGTTACTAGAGAGAAGCCCTGTGCCAAAGGAACTGAAGCAGTAGGTAAAGGGACAGGTGACCTAAAAGAAGATGAAATTCCTGCAAGATCCCCAGAGATCCCAGGCACCACCGATGGTGCCTTCAAAAGCTTTTCTCAGAGACCTCTTGGAGCAGCCTGGAGTCAGGGGCCTAGCTTAAATTCCAGCTCAGCCACTTGCTAACAGGATGTGGGACCTTGAGAAAGCCACAGACTGTTCCTGGGTCTCTTTCTTCTTCTGAAAATGGAAACTTTGCAAACCATAAAGACCCAAGCAAATGAAAGTCAGAGGATAGTAAATCCAAGATCTAGTTCTTTGAAAGGTCCAAATAATAATAATAATAACCTCCTCATGAGGCTGACGGAAAAAAGAGAGAGAGAGAGAAAAAAAACATATTCAAGATTCGGAATAAAAAAGGAGTCATAAAAAGAGTAATTACATTGTCGTGCACCATGGTGGTGCACAACTGTAGTCCCAGCTACGTGGGAGGCTGAGGCAGGAGGCTCACTTGAGGCTGTAGTGTGCTATGATCACACCTGTGAATAGCCACGGCACTCTAGCCTGAGCAACATAGCAAGACCCCGTCTCTTAAAAAAGAGTAATTATGATTATATACTTTTTTAATGAGAGTAATATAGCAACACATTTGAAAAACTAGAGGAAATGGATTAAAAACCTAGGAAAAGATAAATTAGAAGAAATTGTAGAAAATAGGCCAATTTCCATATAGTGATTGGAAACAGACCCACATGGCGAGCAGCTGAGTCTCACCCAGCTACTAGACAGCCAACATTTCCAGGGCTCTTTATCAGCCCCAAATTGATCCTATAAAGCTGGCGTAAGCTTAGTTCTGAAATTGGATACAGGCAGACTTCAAAAGAAGGCTGAAGACCAATCTAAGTATTAAATAAAGATTGAAGAGAAATCTAAGGGTGATATTAACAAAGTGAGTGCAGCAGTGTATTAAATGACTACATGTAATAACCAAGTAGGGCTTATTCCAGATATTTCAATATCAAGAGAGTTACCACCATAATATATTACACCAGTAAGGATAAAGTTTGTGATTATATCAATTCACACTAAAAGTGAATTTAATAACATTTAATAGCCACAACAAATAAAAATTAATAGGAGGAACCTTACTTTATATGATAAAGCTAGCTAACATCAAAAAGGTGCAACTCTAATGCCATTTCCATTAAAATAATAAATAAGAATGCTGATATCACTGTTTTTATTTGACATTATTTTAGAGGTCATACCACATGATAAAACAGAAAAACAATCAATAAACGTATTGTCAAAGAACAGGGAACATTATTCTTTCTGGTAATGCTATGGTAGACCTAGAAAACATAAAAGATTCTAATTTTTTTAAAAGCTACTAGATTAATAAGTTCATTTGGCAAAGAGTTTAGATAAATATATTTCTTAAAAAAAATAGCCTTTCTCCATACCAACAATAAAATATAACGTCCATATAAGGAAAAACTATAAAGTTATTATTATTATTATTATTATTATTATTTATTATTATTTTGAGATGGAGTCTCGCTCTGTCACCCAGGTTGGAGTGCAGTGGCATGATCTCGGCTCACTGCAACCTCTGCCTCCCGGGTTCAAGCAATGATCCTGCCTCAGCCTCCCAAGTAGCTGGGATTACCATGCCCAGCTAATTTTTTGTATTTTTAGTAGAGACGGTGTTTCACCATGTTGGCCAGGCTGGTCTGGAACTCCTGACCTTGTGATTCACCTGCCTCAGCCTCCCAAAGTGTTGGGATTACAGGTGTGAGCTACCGCACCTGGCCAACTATGAAGTTATTTTAAAGGATATACAATGAACTCTTAACAGTGATTTGATATTGGGGAGGAAACTGTATATCATCATAATGTCAGTTCTACCAAATTCTATTATAAAAACTTAATGCACTTTCAAGTAAAATTTCAGCCAGAATTTTTTATCTTTCTTGGTGGAGGTGTGGTGGTGGTGAAGAGGAACTAAAAAGGAGAGAAAACAATTTAAAAATTGAAGGATTCATGTGGAAAAAGAAATCTGGCATAGTAAAAAATTTTTTGAAAAAAATAAAAACCACATAGAGAGGCAGGGCAACCAAGTCTAAAAAAAAAAAGAAAAAAGAAAAGAAAATTTAATAGAAAAAATTAAGTATGGTGGTGCATACCTGTAATCCCAACTGCTCAGGAGGCTGAGGTGGGAAGATGGCTTGAGTCCAGGAGTTCAGGCTGCAGTGAGCCATGAAAGCTCCACTGCACTTCACACTGGGCAACAGAGTGACACCCTGCCTTTAAAAAAAAAAAAGAAAAAGAAAAGAAAACACAGAGGGAACACTTTCCTTGCTGGATTTGTAAGGTTACTGTTAAGCTGTGCTTGAAAACAGAGAGAACTGGGGGACAGTATAGAGTAAGATCCAGAAATAGACTCCTCTACAGAGGAATTTAATGTATCACAATGGAGGTTTTTCAACTCAGTGAAAAGGGGATATTATTTTAATGGTGCTATCACACTTTGCATAAGAAGAAAATTAAGTTGGACTACTCTGTCATGCCATTTACAAAAATAAATCTCATCATGTAGAGTTGCTTAGAAGAAAAAGAAAAAAAGAAATTCAGATGAAATAAAAATTAAAATGAAAAAAGTAAATGAATTTAGAAAAACTATGCGGAGACTCAGAAGACTTTTAGAAGGAAAAGGAAACCAAGAAGTTATAAGGGGAAAGCTAAGCATATTTGATTGTGTAATGTTTTAAAACTTAAATGATAAAATAAACCATAAACAAAGCCAAAAAGCAAAATAGAGATTGAGGGGAATAACTGTAACAGACGTGACAGCTAAGAAATGCCTATCTATGACATACAATTAGCTCCTTTATATTGGCAGGAAAATACAAATACTCTAGTGGAAAAATGGTCAGAGAATATGGATAGGCAATTCACAAAAGAAGAAATGTAAATGGGCAACCAGCATATGGAAAAACTCATAAATTCACCTGTAGTTAGGGAAATGCAAATGAAAGTTAACAATAAGATATCATTTCTAACCTGTCTGGTTGGAAAAACAAAGGGGTAACTCCCAAACACCAGCAAGGATAGAGCCCCATGCACTGCCCATGAATTGCTGCAGCCTGGCAGTGTTCATGGGATAACTGGTGGGCCGGGGCAGCCCAAGGTCAGAGCTTGGGCCAGCACCGGAGCAGATCCCACAGTACCTGCTGTACCAGGTGCACGTTGGAGTGGGTGGTCAGAGGATCCTGGGGTTGGAGCTGTCGTGGTGAGGACAGTTGTGTTACCGAGCTGGACTGGGGTCTGCTTGCCCAGTGCAGCAAAACAAAACACTGAGATTGGGATAGAATCTAGAACACAAGGCATTTATTGCGGGGACCAAAAAAGAAGAATTGGGCGACTCCCTCTTAAGACAGGAACTCCCTGATGGCTTGCAGGTAAGCGTTTTTAAAGGCGGGGTAAATTTCAGGAAAGCAGAAGTTCACAGGCAAAATCATTAATCAATACTTGGAGGGCACACATTGGTTTTAGCCTAAAAGGGCAGGATATCTTGAAGTGGGGTGGGCTTCCAGGTCATAGGTAGGTTCAAAAATTTGTTGTTTTGCGGTTGGTTAAGGAAGAGAAGTTTTGTTTAAAATTTTGAGTTACCAGAAAGGAATGTTAGCTGTGGCTTGTAGGCGGGACTTCCCCCAGGCCCCCCAGGAAGATACTTAGAACAAAGAGCCGCGCTCAGAGTTCAGTCCTCAGCTCCCTCTTCTCTGAGGTCTCTGTACCAGTGGATCTGTTTGGTGGGGATCCGGGTTTCTGAAAAACAACTCAGAGTCACGAGTTCAGGTGTTCTCTTTAATTTCCAGAGGGAACCAAACACCCCAGGACTCTGGCTTCCTTGGCTGTTGTTTTAGGCTGCTGTTATCCTCTTGCTTGTCAAGTTGCTCATTTACTTCTCAGGGCTAGCTGGATGCCTGGAATTTCCCTTGAAGGAACTCAGAATTTTCTTTCATTTCTATGCCTTGTCGGGAGGCTAGGGGGCTACAGTGCCCTAAGAGGAGGCCCCTGCTCCACCTCAATTGGAGGGGCACTGGAGGGGACTTTATTGTTTAAGTGTCTGACAGCCAGTAGCACTGAACAGGTGTGCACCAGCGAAGTGAACCTGTCCGAGGAACAGTAGGGCAGGCAGTGTCTACTCAAAGAAAACACCCCCACACCCCGAAGGCTCAGCCCTCGCTAGCAGCCACTCAGCAGAAATGAAAGCACAAATGTGGGTAGCAGCAGGAGCATAGTTTGTGATGGGGAAAAAAAATTGAAAACAGTCTGACGGCAGAAGAGGATTGAGTGAGTGAGCCCTTCCATGTCCTCACCATAAAACACTGCAGCATCTTTGAAAGGAATGCTTTAGTTCCCTCCCAACTGACCTGGAGGGGTCTCCACAATAAGTTAATAAAGTGGAAAAACAAGACACAAAGGACCAATAAAGAATACATATCTGTCATATCCAAATAGCTCCTTCAAACTGCTGAGGCAATGGGCATGGTCTGACTTATGTAAAATGAATGCAAGGATGCAGCAGGCCTACTGTGCCGGCATGGGAACACACAGACGTGGTGTCACCAGGTAGGAACACGGTAATGGCCCGGTGGGGGACAGGTGAGCAAAACAAAGAGACAGATATTGATTATAATCGTATTCAGTTGATGGAAAATTGGACAGATAAATGTGCACACATGCAAAGACCTATGAAAGGAGGCTCGCCAGAATTTAGTGGTTATCACTGGGGGCTGGAAGATGAGATGACGTTTTCTTTCTCAGGCTCTCCTGTCATGACTCGAATTTCTTTTTATAATAAGCACGTATTCTTTTCTAATCAGAAACCTAAAGCTACTTCCTTACCCAAAAAACAAATTTAAGAAACACGAATTGCTCAGGGCAAGTTCTGGCATCCCATGGCAGGCCAAGATCCTGGACAGGAGTGGGAGGATGTGAAGGATGGGTTTGGGAAGGCCCAGCTCAGTAGTACAAGAGCTCAAGGGGATGGGCAGGTGAGGCCTGGCGGCGGAAGGCAGAGTGATGGGCTGAAATAGGCAGAGCACCGGGCCCATCCTCATTCAGCTCTTTTTTTACTGGTCAGAACAGTTTATATATATATATATATATATATATATATATATATATATATATATATAATCTAATATATATATTAGATTCAGGAGGTACATGTGCAGGTGTGTTACATGGTTATATTGCATGATGCTGGGGTTTAGGCTTCTACTGAACCCATCACTCAAATACTGAGAATAGTACCCAATACCTAGTTTTTCAACCCTTTCCTCCCTCCCTCCCTCCCTCCCTCCCTCCCTCCCTCCCCTTCTTGGAGTCCCCAGTGTCTTCTGTTCCCACTTTTATGTCCATGTGTAGGTAGTGCTTAGCTCCCACTTATAAATAAGAACATACAGTATTCGATTTTCTGTTTCTGGGTTAATTCACTTAGGATTATGGCCTAAGTGCCAATCCTAAACTGCATCCATGTTGCTGCAAAGGACATGATTTCATTCTTTTTTATGGCTATGTTGTATTCCATGGAGTACACGTACCACATTTTCTTTATCCGGTGCCACTATCGATGTGCACCTAGGTTGATTACATGATTTTGGTATTGTGAACAGTGCTGCAGTAAACATACGTGTGCATGTGTCCTTTTGGTAAAACAATTTCTTTTCCTTTGGGTAGGTACACAGTAATGGGGTTGCTGGGTTGAATGGTAATTCTACTTGCAGTTCTTTGCAAAATCTCCAGCTGCTTTCCACAGGATGCAAGTAATTTACATTGCCACCTACAGTGTGTAAGCATTCCCTTTTATCTATATCCTGCTAACATCTATCCTTTTTTTACTTTTTAATAATAGCCATTCTGACTGGTATCTCTTTGTGGTTTTAATTCGCATTTCTCTGATGATTAGTGATGTTGAGCATTTTTTCATGTGTGTGTTGGCCACTTGTATGTCTTCTTTTGAGAAGTGTCTGTTCCTGTCCTTTGCCCACTTTTTAATGGTGGTGTTTTTTCTTAAGCTCCCTTATAGATTCTGGGTATTAGTCATTTGTAGATGCATAGTTTGCAAATATTTTCTCCCATTCTGTAGGTTGTCTGTTTACTCTGTTGATAGTTTGTTTTTCTGTGCAGAAGCTCTTTAATTTGATTAAGTCTCATTTGTCAATTTGTGTTTTTGTTGCATATGCCTTTGAGGTCTAATCATAAATTCTTTGCCTAGGAAATGTCCATAAGATTTTTTCCTAGGTTTTCTTCTAGAATTTTTAAAGTTTGAAGTCTTACATTTAAGTCTGTAATCCATCTAGAGGTAAATTTTGTATATGGTGGGAGGAAGGGGCCCCGTGTCATTCTTCTGCATATAGGTAGCCAGTTTTTCCAACACCATTTATTGAATAGGATGTCCTTTCCTTATTGTTTATTTTTGTTGATTTTGTCAAAAATCAGTTGGTTGCAGGTACATGGCTTTATTTCTGGGTTCTCTGTTCTGTTCCATTGATCTGTGTGCCTATTTTTGGCACACAGTATACCATGCTGTTTTGGTTATTATAGTCTTGTAGTATAGTTTGAAGTCAGGTAATGTGATGCCTCTAGCTTTGTTTTTTTGGTCTAGGATTGCTTTGGCTATTCAGGCTATTTTTTGGTTCCGTGTGAATTTTAGGATTTTTTTTTTTCTAATTCTGTGAAAAATGATGTTGATAATTTGATAGGAATTGCATTCTATCTGTAGATTGCTTTGGGCAGTATGGCCATTTTAATGATATTGGTTCCTCCAACCCATTAGCATGGGATGTTTTTCCATTTTTTTGTGTCATCTATGATTTCTTTCATCAGTGTTTTATAGTTCTCTTTGTAGAACTTTTTCACCTTCTTGGTTGGATGTATTCTTTGGTATTTTATTTTGTGTGTAGGAGACTATTGTAACTGAGATCACGTTCCTGATATGGTTCTCAGCCTGAACATTGTTGGTGCATAGAAATGCTACTGATTTTTAGGCCAGGCACGGTGGCTCATGCCTGTAATCCCAGTACTTTGGGATGCCGAGGTGGGCAGATCACCTGAGGTCACGAGTTCGAGACCAGCCTGGCCAACACGGTGAAACCCCATCTCTACTGAAAATACAAAAATCAGCCAGGTGTGGTAGCACATGCCCGTAATCTCAGCTACCCAGGAGGCTGAGGCAGGAGAATTGCTTGAACCTGGGAGGTGGAGGTTGCAGAGAGCTGAGATCGCACCACTGCACTCCAGCCTGGGTGATAGAATGAGACTCTGTCTCAAATAAAAAGAAACGCTACTGATTTTTGTACACTGATTTTGTATCTTAAGTGTAGAAAGTCAAAAGGTTTTTTTTAAGGTATTTTTTGTTAAAGAATAAATCATAAATGTAAGAAATAATAGTTTTTTCCAAAGACTAACTTTTTTAAAGCCTTTTTGCTTTGTGCTAATAACTTTTTATTAAGCCCTATCATATATAGCTGTGAGATACAAGGGAATGAGTACATTCTATGTCCTTGTACTTTAACCAAGATATTTGCACTGGACGTGCTCACAGGCATGTCCCAGTTTGCAGCCTATGCCCCTTCCTTATTTGGGAATGTCACTACTTTTCTAAGTCCTTTCATAAGCAACTTCCTCTTTTCCTTTGTCTTTCCATTGCTTTTTACCTGTTTAGAAAAGTTTTAAGTTACTAGCCAGTCGGATTTTACTTTAGATTGTGAGGTCTGGCTCCAGCCAGTGGAGACAGGACACAGTAGCAGGGACAAGCTGCGTAAGGAATAAAAATTGCTTCTCTTCATTATTCAGGTGTGCTGTCACCATTGTTCCATCTGCGAGGAGCACCCTTTCTGCAGAAAGTAAAATTGCCTTGCTAAAAAAAACTTTTTGTCTAAATGCTGATTTTTCCTTGCAGTACCAAGGAACAAGCATTCTGTTTCTCATAAGCATTTTACTTATAACACTGAGACTTTACTGAAGTTGTTTATCAAATCTAGGAGTCTTTTGGAGGAATCTTCAGGGTTTTCTAGGTGTAGAATCACATCATGGATGAACAAAGATAATTTGACTTTTTTTTTTTTTTTTGGTTTGGATGCCTTTTATTTCTTCCTCTTGCCTAATCGCTCTGAATAGGACTTCCAGTACTCTATTAATAGGAGGGGTGAGAGTGGACATCCTTGCATTGTTCCAGTTTTTAGGGGGAATGCTTTCAATTTTTGCCTGTTAAATATCATGTTGCTGGCTCAGCTCTTTACCTACTGTGTGACATGGGAGAGCTGCTTAACCAGCTGGAGCCTCAATTTCCCCCCATGTAAAATGGGTACAGCAAGGAATACCTGCCTTACAGGGTCAAAGTGAGGATTAAGTGAGATAGTATGGGTAAAGCCCCTAGCACACAACAGGGGGCTCCTTAGCCCCGGAGGATGTCAGGAACATATCAGTGTCCCAGAGCCATCAGGAACATGTCAGAGCATGTGGGAACATGTCAGAGAGTGTCTCAGAGCATGCCAGGCAGCCCAGCACTCTAGGGCACAGATCAGGTATCAGTGGCCCAGGCAGCTCATGTAAATGGGTGTGGCAGTGGGGACCCTGACAGCTGGGACTGTAGAAAAGGGACAAGAGTGTAGTTCTGTGAGAACATGGGTGCAGAGTTCTGAGACCTTCTAATTTTTCAGGAAAACCAGGTCATTCAAATTTTTATGTGAAACTGTCTGATATTTAAAAGCAGTCAACTAATCTCATGTATAAACAGACAGGCATGCCTAGTGTGCAAGTCACACTCTGCTGTCCCTCCTCCCTCCCCCTTCCTTGGTCCTCAGGGAGTTCTGGGGCTGCTGGGGTCTCTCTGACCAGGGTAGAGTCACTGACCACCAGGGCTCTGGAGCATTTGGGATTTGGCTCATCTAAACCAAGACCTGCTGCAAGTGAAAAGTTCACACCTGATTTTTAAGACTTAGAATAAGGAGGTGGGGAATGTGAAATATCTCATTTAATAGTTTTAGATTGGTTTCATGTTGAACTGATAATATTCTGGATATATTGGGTAAAATAAAATTGTATTAACCTGCATTTCACCTCTTTCCTTTTACTTTTATTAATATGGCTTCCTGAATACATACAACTCCATGTGTGGGCGGCATTATATGTCTATTGGACAGCACTGTTTTCCAAGGAGAGACGCCCAAGGACCCCACTTTCCACAATACTTATAGCAAGTGACACAGCTGTGTGCTCTGGGACAGTTCTCCCTCCCCAGCCATGGCCACTGTGCTTTCCCAGCACCTAAAGTCTGGCCACGCCCCTTCCTGGTCACTCTTGGCTACAGCCCTGCCACCCCCCTCATTCTTTCTGTCAATCCCTCCAATACCTCATGTCTTCATCTGAAAATGGGCAATGCCAGCACCTGCTTCAGGCTCCTGTGAGAGCTCACTGTCAGGTTCTGAGGCTGTGCTGGGCTCTCAGTAAGGTGGCGATGCCTGGGGCTGCTGGCGTGGAGGGACCTGGGGCTGGGTGCCGGGGTGGGGGCAGGAAGGTGAAGCTGTGTGTGCAGAGGCATCAGCAAACCAGGTCACCACAGAGCTTGGGGATTTTATTTTCTGGCATTAAGAGGTGATTGAGGAGGCAGTTAACGTGACATGATTTGCATTTTGGAAAAGAAAAAAACTCACCTTGTCCCAGTATGGAGTGGAAACTGGAAAGGGAAGACAGGCCCAGCCTCTGCTACAGGAGGCGCCTGGGCACAGGTGTGGGCTCCAGGCAGACAGAGCTCAAGCTGCAGACCCTGATCTGGGAGGCTCAGCACCAGGAAGGCCCAAGCCTTTGGACAGGACAAGCTGATTTAGGGCAAGAAAAGAAGACAGGAGCACCAGGGCAGACCCTGGGGAGCACCAGCATTTCAGGGAAGAGGAGAGGGAGGAAAGTATGGGAGATCAATGAGAGGCAGTAGAAGAGGGAGCAGGGCAAGGAGGGAAAGGGGGCAGGGATCCCCTCCGCTGCTGGGCCCTCTGCCTGCCCGCTCCTTCCATGCTGCCAGCTCCTGAGGCTATTCCCACAGTAACTGCGAGCCTAGGGATCACTGTCCCCACGTGACAGATGCTAAAGCCGGAGCTTAGAAAGTCCAGTGTGTCATCCAGAGTCATGCAGGTTGTAAGTAATATGGTTGGGACAGGAAACTTCACCCCAGGGCCCTTTACCCCCTCCAGGCTCTTCTGATTCCAAAGTCACTGTTAAAGAAATTCAGATACTTCTGGAACTTCCCAAGAGGCGAAGTTCTCCAACAACTATAATCTGAAGTGAAATACAGCGGTGTGTTTCCTTTCCCCCGATGTATCAGCTCAGCCAAATCCCGGGAGATGAGAACCCTATTTTCCTCCCTTCGGATGCAAAATACGACTGGCTTTTGGCCAAAATCTGGGTCCGTTCCAGTGACTTCCATGTCCACCAGACCATCACCCACCTCCTGCGAACACATCTGGTGTCTGAGGTTTTTGGCATTGCGATGTACCGCCAGCTGCCTGCCGTGCACCCCATTTTCAAGGTACAGCCAGCTACTGCCCCACCTGCTATGGGAGGGCATCTGAGATGTGGAGTGGGAGGGATCGTTGACATCCCACAGGGGGACCTGTGGCTGGGAGTGGGTGGCAGAAAGGGACCCCTGGAGAGATGTTCTCAGAGTCAGTAATGTCCCCAAAGGAAGAAAACAGCTGGGAGCCTGCTGTTCCCCAGGACAGCGAGGCCAGGGTGTGGGCCTGACACAGGCGCCTCGCTGGCCAGCCAGTAGAGTTGGAAAAGGCAAACGAGTTCACAGTGATCCTCGGCTGGTGCTGATGGCCGCCCCTGCCATCACTCTCCTTCCCTGTTCCCGAATCTTACAAGCACTGGCTGTTGGGGTGACTGCAGGCTAAAAGTACTCCTGTGTGCCTCAGTTTCCTCACCAGTAAAACAGGTCAAATAGTACAGCTGCCTTACAGAATGATGGTCAGGATTAAAACAGTAAACTCAGGGAGCAAAGAGGTAAGCATTGTACAAGTGCTGGCCAGGACCATCTGAATCATTATCATGCTTAGTAAGCATCAGAGGGGTGCAGGCTTCCAGCACTTAGCCAAAAGATCAGCACCCAGCCTTCACTTCCTCCCTGCGCCCAGCATCATCCTGTAAGGCAGGCCTGGGTGGGGGAGCTGCAGGTCCCTAGGGCACCAGGTCACCTGGTTGGGCCCCCTCTGAGGCCTCCTCCTCTCCCCTCCCCAGCTGCTGGTGGCACACGTGAGATACACCATCGCTATCAACACCAAGGCCCGTGAGCAGCTCATCTGTGAGTGTGGCCTCTTTGACAAGGTGGGTGCCCTCCTACCCTACTTGTTGCCTGGAAGAGCCAAGCCTGGCCACCTTCACTCCCTATTTGATATCTAGACGCCCTTTCAGGAGGCCTGGAAGGGTGAAAGCTGGAGTTTGCTCAGAGCACTGGGTCCAGCATCCTCCTGATGTCTCCAGCCCCTGCCACTCAGCCAGGAGCACTCCTCCAGGTGCACCACCAGCTCTTCCTTCTCGCTGATGGCTCCGGGTCCCCCCCTCCCACTCCTCCCCTCTCCCAGCCTCTGGGACCTGGGTGTAGAACCCCCTCTGGAACACACTCCTTATGGCCCCCTGACCTCCTACACACCAGGAACCTGTGTCTGCCTCTTAATCTGCCACACCCTTGCCACCCTGACTCGGACCTCCCCAGCACTCTGCTTCCCGGGTTGCAACCCTCCCAACCCACTGTCTCCTGCATCAGGGCCTCTAGGCCCTGCCCAACCCTCGCATCCCTCAGACAGCACCCCACCTCGTTTTGAGCCCCCTGTAGCCTTACCAAGCTTGGACTCTCACATGGGCCCTTGCCCCAACCTTCCTCCTTTCCCCAGCCCATTAGTGACCAGGCCAGATGACCACTGAAGTTGAAACACTGTTTGGGTTGCAAATGACAAAACCCAACTCAAACCAGCTGTAGCTGGACAAGACATGCCTTATCTCAAATACCTGGACACAATAGAGGGGCCGGGGCCTCAGCCAGAAATGGATCCCGGGACTCAAGCAATGCCCCAGGGTATAGGCACACTGGCTCCCTCTTTCTCTCTCTTTCACCTGTGTTGGCATCACACTCTCCTGCTGCAGACAGGCCCCCATGGGAGAGGGCACAGGACCTCATCATAGTAGCTCTACCTCAGGTTCCCATGTGGCCATTATCTCCCGGCCGCATCCAAACAAAGTGCTGGAGGGCAGCTCTGGTTGGTTCTGCTTGGGCTGAATGCCCACCATGGACCAGTCTCTGGCACCCCAGCACCCAAGTCCGTCTTCAAACTTTCTGTGGCACCAACAGCCCAGCCCCCTGGGTGTATTTGCATGTGTGTGTGCGGGTGTACACAGGTATGCCAGTCAGCTTGTGAGTGTGTCTGCATCGGTCAGCAGCCGGGATCAGGACCAGGATCCCTCCTTGTGGGTCTCTCCAGCCCTCACCTGAGCACACAACAGGCCCTCAACAGAGTTGCATGGGGCCTGGAAACTGAGGGTCACTGAGAGCAATGACTGAGGGTCCTGTGCTCAGCACTAGAGCAGACTTCACAGCCCAGGCCCGCTGGTGCTGGGGTCCCCCACACACCTGCCCACGCCTGCTGCCCTCCTGTGGCTGGGAGCGCACCCTTCCCTCCTGCACTCTGCAGCCCCACGGTTCAGTCCCTTGCATTGGATTGGGCGGGAGGCTCCTCCCTGTCACCTCTCCACCCGCTGCCCTTGTCATTCTCTGCATTAAACATCCCTCCCCCATCTCACAGAAGAAGAGTTTGCCCCTCTGCCTGCCTGGCCTCCTCGTCTCCCTGGCACATTTCCTCAGGGATGGGTCTGGACAGCTGTGGGAGGAGCCACCCGCTCAGGGCACTCTACCTCCCACTCCAGGCCAACGCCACAGGGGGCGGTGGGCACGTGCAGATGGTGCAGAGGGCCATGAAGGACCTGACCTACGCCTCCCTGTGCTTTCCCGAGGCCATCAAGGCCCGGGGCATGGAGAGTAAAGAGGACATCCCCTACTACTTCTACCGAGACGACGGGCTCCTGGTGTGGGAAGCCATTAGGATGTGAGCGCCTGCGGGGCGGTGGTCCTGGGGGAGGAGCCGGGCCCCCTGCCTGACTGCCTGGGGCGGGCCTGGCCCCCGGCGGCTGGCGCTGAATGGGGAAGGGGTGGAGGGTGCCCAGCGTCCCTGAGGGGGTTGCCGCCGGGCACCGCTCCGCAGACCTGGCTGGATCGCTCACGCCGGCTGCGCCCCCTGAGCCAGGTTCACGGCCGAGGTGGTGGGCATCTACTACGAGAGCGACCAGGTGGTGCAGGAGGACCCAGAGCTGCAGGACTTCGTGAACGACGTCTACGTGTACGGCATGCGGGGCCGCAAGTCCTCAGGTAGGGCCTCAGGGACGTCTCTGGACACGGCTCCCCCGCAGTCGGCAGCGCAGGCGCAGCCGTAGCCCCTCCAGGGTGTCCTGCCCAGCGGGCCCTCCGGCGTCGGGGCAGGGAGACCGGGCACGGGGTGGGCGCCGGGCCCCGGGGTCCCCAGGGACTGGGCCTCAACCCGCCGGTGGTTCCGCCCTAGGCTTCCCCAAGTCGGTCAAGAGCCGGGAGCAGCTGTCGGAGTACCTGACCGTGGTGATCTTCACCGCCTCCGCCCAGCACGCCGCGGTCAACTTCGGCCAGGTAGGCGGGGCCCGCCCGCTGGGCAGAGCTCACTCCCCAGGGCCGCTGCCTCCTCCCCCGCCCCAGCTTTGCACGGGTACCGCACCCTCGGGCAGCCTCGGGGTCTGGCATGGGACTTGCAGGATGGATTCTGCCCGCGCAGCCGAGGGCGCTGGCCGCGGGGGAAGAGGATGGATGGACTGAAGGGCCCGCTGGAGTTGGGGGGCACGGGGAGGACAGGGCCCAGGGGGCAGCTGGGCAGCAGGGTTTCGGGGGTGCCCACGCTCGCTGGCGGTCGTCTCCTCAGTACGACTGGTGCTCCTGGATCCCCAATGCTCCCCCAACCATGCGAGCCCCGCCGCCAACTGCCAAGGGCGTGGTGACCATTGAGCAGATCGTGGACACGCTGCCGGACCGCGGTCGCTCCTGCTGGCATCTGGGTGCAGTGTGGGCGCTGAGCCAGTTCCAGGAAAACGAGGTGAGGCTGGGCAGGGTGGGGCACAGACCCAGGTCACCCCAGGTTAACCGGTTCCTCAGCCTCAGTGCTTTGTGACTCGGGCCTCAGGGCTCACTTGGAGCCAGAAATCCTGACTTCCAAGGCTGGAAGGGCCCAGAGGGCTGCAGCTGCCACCAGGTCTCCCGGCCTGAGCGTGGACAGAGCTCAGGGTGGGCACGGCAGGAGAGCACACAGCCCAGGCTCTGCTCACTGTCACCAGAGGGTCGTGTGTGACACCCCCTCCCCCCAGCTATTGACAAAGCTCTTGCACATGTGTTTTTCCCTGGTACTCCAGAAGGAATGACCAAGAGTTTGCTGGGTTCCTTCAGGACATGTGCATCTCATTTAATCTAACAACTGAATCTGGTGTGTCTTGGTGGATGCACTCGCTTTGGGGTAGCTCAGTACTGCACAGAATGGCCGCTCGGGTCCAACCTGCTCCAGACTGCTGGGCGTCTGAGTTGTTCCTGGCTAATGTGTTGGTCCCTCACTGGACATCCTTGTTTTTGTGCCTTTGCATACGTGTTCAGTATGACCGGACACATTCCTAGCAGACAAATTCCTTGGTCAAAGAATATTGAGACTGAATTGCCCTCCACAGACTAAATCCAAATCCCATTATCAGTAGCCTATGTTTCTTGGACCTTTCCAGCTCAGAAGCTTTGTGATCTTAATCCAATACAGTAGTTTTTTAAAATGATGTCTAGCTCTACCCCGCAGACATCTGTGTGAGCATGCAAATAAGCACAGCACCCCAACAGGGCAGCCACCCCTTCAGGCTCCCTGGCCTGCCTTCTGCCTTCCTGGGCTGGAGAGGCCAGCACTGGCCCCAGCGCCCCTGATGGGAGGTGGGAGTGCTGCATAGGGGTGGCCCGAGAGAGCAGGATACCATGGCTGCAACCACCAGCACCCTCCAGCTTCATCTGCATCATCTTGTAACCACCTGGCAGCAGGCAGTTATTTTCCCACTTATCCATGAAGCCCAGCTCTGGAGCCTTCCTTAGGGAAGCAGATAGGGGGCGACCACACTTGCCTTCCCAAGGCCCTCTTGTCAGGCAGCAGAGGGTGAATATGGGCAGGCGAATAGATGCTCCCTCCTTCATCTCCCAAAAGGTGGCTGGCCCTTTGGGATGAGACAGGCCTGTCAGTTTACACGGGTAGCAGATTGACCTATGTGTGTATCCATGTCTGGGCCCTCAGCTGTTCCTGGGCATGTACCCAGAAGAGCATTTTATCGAGAAGCCTGTGAAGGCGGCTATGGCCCGATTCCGCAAGAACCTCGAGGCCATTGTCAGCGTGATTGCTGAGCGCAACAAGAAGAAGCAGCTGCCATATTACTACTTGTCCCCAGACCGGATTCCTAACAGTGTGGCCATCTGAGCACACTGCCAGTCTCACTATGGGAAGGCCAGCTGCTCCAGCCAGCCGGACTCCAGCCTGCCTGGCAGGCTGTCTGGCCAGGCCTCTTGGCAGTCACGTCTCTTCTTCCGAGGCTAGTACCTTTCTGTTTATTCTTTGATCTTCAGGGAACCCCATAGATTGAGCAAAGTGTAAACACCATAGGGACCCATTCTACGCAGAGCAGGACTGCACAGTGTCCTCTCCACACCCAGCTCAGCATTTCCACACCAAGCAGCAATAACAAATCACGACCACTGATAGATGTCTGTTCTTGTTGGAGACATTGGATGATTATTTTCTGTTCTATTTGTGCTTAGTCCAATTCCTTGCACATAGTGGGTACCCAATTCAATTATTATTGAATGAATTAAGAATTGGTTGCCATAAAAATAAAGCGGTTCATTTAAAACAGGTCTTGTTCCACGTGCTATGTTCCAGTCACCCCAAACAGCTCATTGCCATCTCCTACACCAAGAGAAAAAAAAAAAAGCCATAGTCACCGTGATTTTATCAAGGCAAAAGCCTCCCCACCCAAGTCTGGATAGAAGGTGCTTTTTCCCCCACGCAGTATCTGCTATCTTTGGAACACATCCCAAATGCCAGCACCTCTGGGAAGGCATCCTTGGTTCCTGTCTCTTCCCCGGATTTGTCAGAACCTCTGTTGTTGCCCTCTCTGTGGTCTCTCCCTTGGGATAGGAGCCCCTGGAAGGACAGAAAACCCACTTTATTTATGTCTGTGCCCCAGGGCTGGCATAAGGCAGCAGCACTCAGCTGTTCCCTTCTTTTCCTCCTGGCACAGCACCTCACTAATGGATATTAGGCGTTGTCTTGGGAGCTGGGGGTTTATTTTTTTCTGAGGCAGGGTTCTTAACATGACATAAAAAATAAAAATGGGCAGGGCATGGTGGCTCACGCCTGTAATCCCAGCACTTTGGGAGGCCAAGGTGGGTGGATCATTTGAGGTCAGAATTCGAGACCAGCCTGGCCAACATGGTGGAAACCCCATCTCTACTGAAAATACAAAAATTAGCCAGGCATAGTAGCAGATACCTGTAATCCCAGCTACTCGGGAGGCTGAGGCAGGAAAATTGCTTGAACCTGGGAGACAGAGGTTGCAGTGAGTGGATGTCGCATCACTGCACTCCAGCCTGGGCAATAGAGTGAGACTCTGTCTCAAATAATAAATAAAGTAAATAAATAAAAATGCATTCTCTTTCCCCAGGCCCAAATAGCAGAGCCAGCTCTGAGCCTGGGCGTGGTGACCCATTCTCCCCCTGTGCTCACATGCCCAACTCTCAGCCCTCCAGCCCCTGGCTTCGGAATCATGTCGTCAGGGTCTCCCATGTCTCTGGAAGGTGCTTCCAGTGTGGCAGGCCAGCAGCTCAGTGTCTGGGTAAAGCCTTCTACAGGGCCAGCATGGCATGAGGGGAGGTGTGCCTGCGTTCCTGAAGCCACAAGGCCTTCTGAGGAGACCTGACTATTGGAGTGGGTACTAGAGACTGAGGTCCAGCCCCTTAATGCCACAGCCTCCCTGCCATCCCTTGGAGAATTGCCCACCACACTTATGAATGATCTTCGGGACAGGTGACATAAACGTATAGCCATGGTCGAGGCATTCAGCTCCATGCCACTGTGAGAATGAACATACCAGCTTTTAGAACAAGGCTGTGTGGTCAAGGAGAGAGGAGAAACGAATAGGAGTAGGCAGGGGTGGTGAAGCAGGTCTGACATGAGCAAAAGAGAGACAGGAGGATTGGGTTGGAAAGGCTTCAGATGGCAGAGCACCTCTGAAAGTCTCATGCCAGCTAATGAAGAGTCCTCAAAGTCACCATTACAGAAATCTTACATCTGGCAGAAATGACAGTTATGGTTTGGCATGAACCCCACAGTGGATCCAAACGTGTGGCAGCTGAGATCCTCAGTCAATTATGTTCTCTGCAGCTGGTCCTTCTGGTTCCCTGGGGCAGGGTATCTGAGTAGCACAGCCCCACTGCTACCACAGGAGAGGGAGAATCCCAAATTCTGTGCATAGACTCTGTCTAAACCTCTAGATGACCCCTAAGATATGTGTACATAAGGCAAACTACAAACAGCCCAATTTAGGATAAAACAGCCTGTCTTACTTTGTTTGTGCTGCTATAATAAAATACCTCAGACTGGGTCATTTATACAGAACAGAAATTGATTCCTCACAGTTCTGGAGGCTGGAAGTCTAAGATGAGGCACTAGCAGTTTCGGTGTCTGGTAAGGGAGGGATCAGTGTCTGCTCCCATGAGGGTGCCCTCCATGCTGTGTCCTCACCCAGCAGAAGGGCAAAAAAGGGCGAACATTCTCTAAAGCCTCTTTTGTAAGGACATCAATCCATTCATGAGGACAGAACCCTCATAAATTAATCATTTCCCAAAAGGCCCCTCCTCCTAAGGCCATCACCTTGGGGTTTAAGTTCCAGCACATGATTTTTGGAAGGACACATGCATTCAAATCATAACACAACCAAAGTGATATTTGAACTTTCAAATAGTTTGCAGTTTGAGATCAACTAAGTTAATTGCTTGCTTGAATAAAAAAATCACGGGCGGGCATGATGGCTCACGACTGTAATCCCAGCACTTTGGGAGGCCAAGGTGGGCAGATCACTTGAGGTCAGGAGTTCGAGACCAGTCTGACCAACATGGTGAAACCCCATCTCTACTAAAAATACAAAAATTAGCCACGAGACCAGGCGTGGTGGCTCAAGCCTGTAATCCCAGCACTTTGGGAGGCTGAGGCGGGTGGATCACAAGGTCAAGAGACTGAGACCATCCTGGCCAACATGGTGAAACCCTGTCTCTACTAAAAATGCAAAAATTAGCTGGTGACTACTTGGGAAGCTGAGGCAGGAGAATTGCTTGAACCTGGGAGGCGGAGGTTGCAGTGAGCCAAGATTGTGCCACTGCACTCCAGCCTGAGCAACACAGCGAGACTCTGTCTAAAAAAAAAAAGCCAGGCATGGTGGTGCATGCCTGTAGTCCCAGCTACTCAGGAAGCTGAGGCCAAAAAATCACTTGAACCTGTGAGGCGGAGGTGGCAGTGAGCCGAGATCACACCACTGCACCCCAGCCTGGGCAACAGAGTGAAACTCAATCTCAAAAAAGGAAAAAAAGAAAAAGAGAAACATCAACACTCTTTGGAAGAATATAATAATATAAGAATCTCTACAAAATAACATTCATAATAGCCAGAACATAATCCAAAATTACTCAACATAGAAAGAATTAGGAAAATGTTACCTATTCTCAAAGAAAAAGATAATTAACAGAGACCAATCCCAAGATGATGTTGGAATTAGCAGACAATTATTTTAGTTTTCCTATTTGTGCTCAGTGAGTTAAAGGAAATATGCTCCAATTTATGAAAGGGTTGGAAATATCAACAATAAATTATGCATCATAAGAAGGAAAAGAAGATGAAAATCCTAGAACTAAAAAATATCAGAGGAAAAAAATAAGTGGACTGAAAAAATAACTGAATAACAGAGCAGAGATGACAGGGTAAAGAGAAAGTGAACTTGAAGATACAGCAATAGAAATGATCCAGTCAGAAGTACAGAGATAATTTTTTTAAATAAACAGAGCCACAGAGATCTATGAGGCATCAAAACAACTGGCATACATATAATTGAAGTCTTCGGAGAGGGAAGATGAAAGAGAATGAGGCAGAACAAATATCTGAGGAGACCAAGGCCAAAATTTCCCTGAATTTAGTGAAAGATGTCAATTTAAAGCTTCAAGAAGCTCAGCCAAACCCAACTAAAATAAATACAAAGAAAACCATACCTACATAATTCAGAGTTAAACTGCTCAAAACCAGAATTAAAGAGAAAAATCTCAAAGGCAGCAAAACATAACACATAGAGTATAACAAAAACGTGAATTACAGCTAACTTTTATTTTTTAGACAGAGTTTTGCTCTTGTTGCTCAGGCTGGAGTGCAATGGTGGATCTCGGCTCATTGCAACCTCTGCCTCCTGGGTTCAAGCGATTCTCCTGCCTCAGTCTCCCAAATAGCTGGGATTACAGGCATGCGCCACCATACCCGGCTAATTTTTTGTAGTTGGTAGAGGAAGGGTTTCACCATGTTGGTCAGGCTGGTCTTGAACTCCTGACCTCAGGTGATCCACCTGCCTTGGCATCCCAGAGTGCTGGGATTACAGGCATGCACCACCGCACCCAGCCCTACAGCTAACTTTTAATCAGAAACTGTATGGGGCCAAAATATAGTGGAACAGTATTTTTAAAGTATTAAAAGAAAAAAAATTTACCAACACAGAATTCTGTAAC
Source organism: Macaca mulatta (assembly GCF_049350105.2). Classification (NCBI taxonomy): domain Eukaryota; kingdom Metazoa; phylum Chordata; class Mammalia; order Primates; family Cercopithecidae; genus Macaca; species Macaca mulatta. The sequence goes on from NC_133414.1 coordinate 58,448,570, forward strand.
CAGCAAAAATATCCTTCAAGTATGAAAACAAAAACTTCAGGTAACATAGAACTAAGAGAATCTGTCACCAACAGATCTGCACCACAAAAACATGCTATAGGAAATTCTTCAGGCTGAAGGGAAATGCTAGATGGAAACTCAGATCCTCAGGAAGGAATGAATAAAACCAGAAGTGGTAGATATTTGGAAAATGCAAAAGACTTTTCCCCTTCTTAATTTCTTTAAAATATATATAACTATTTAAAGCAAGTAGTATAATATTGTCATGTGGTATTTATAATGCATGTAAATATAATACACATGAAGATGGCATAAAAGACAATGGGTAGTAAACGGACTTACTCTGTTACATGGTTTCTACATTTTATATCAAGTGGTACAGTATTAATTCTAGGTAGTTTGTAAAAATTTAGAGAGTTAGATTATAATCCCTAGAGCAACCACTAAAAATAATTTAAAGCAATATAGATAAAAAGCAATCAAGGACTTAAAATGGAATTCTAAAAATTCATAAATAATGAAGACGGGAAAAAGGAACAGAGAAATAAAAACAGAGGTAAAAACAAAAATCAAATAAGAAAATCGTAGACATAACTCTAGCCTTATCAATAATGATATCAAATGTTTTAAAATTTTTAATTTAGTTTTTGTAGAAACAGGGTCTCCCTATGTTGCCTAAGCTGGTTTCCAACTCCTAGGCTCAAGTGATCCTCCCACCTCAGCCACCCAAAGTGCTAGGACTACAGGCATAAGCCATCACACCTGGCCCATCAAATGTTAATGGACTAAAAACTCAAAACTAAAAGAGATTATCATAATGCATTTTAAAAATTAATGCCCAACAATATGCTATATGTAAGATATACACTATAAATGCATAATAGAAGCAGAATTTTTTTCTGTCAGATATTTAAGGTTTTTCAGGCCACATACAATTTGTTGTCATATTCTTTTTTTTTTTTTTTTTTTTTACTTTAAGTTCTGGGATACATGTGCAGAAGGTGCAGCTTTGTTACATAGGTATACATGTGCCATGGTGGTTTGCTGCACCTATCAACCCCTCATCTAGGGTTTTAAGCCCCACATGGATTAGGCATTTGTCCTAATGCTCTTCACCCACTTGCCCCCCAAATCCCAACAGGCCCCAGTGTGTGATGTTCCCCTTCCTGTGTCCACGTGTTCTCATTGTTCAATTTCCACTCATAAGTGAGAACATGCAGTGTTTGGTTTTCTTTTCCTGTGTTAGTTCGCTGAGAATGATGGCTTCCAGCTTCCTCTGTGTCCCTGAAAAGGACATGAACTCATTCTTTTTTATGGCTGCATAGTGTTCCACGGTGTGTATGTGCCCACATTTTCTTTATCCAGTCTATCATTAATGGGCATTTGGGTTGGTTCCAAGTCTTTGCTGTTGTAATTAGTGCTGCAATAAACATATGAGTGCATGTCTTTATAGTAGAATAATTTAAAATCCTTTGGGGATATACCCAGTAATGGGATTGTTGGGTCAAATGGTATTCCTAGTTCTAAATCCTGGAGGAATCACCACACCATCTTCCACAATGGCTGAACTAACTTACACTCCCACCAACAGGGTAAAAGTGTTCCTATTTCTCTACAGCCTCACCGGCATCTGTTGTTGCCTTTTTAATGATCGCCATTCTTAAAACAACCTACCTCAAGAGCCTTACAAAAACAGACCATGGACTACATTTGGTCAGTGGGCTGGCATTTTTCTGGCCCTTGATATAAAGAAACAGATAAGACTTGCAAATGGCAAATAAGTACATGGAAAGATGCTCAACATCATTAGTCGTTAAAAAAATGCAAATTAAAATCACAATCAAATACAACTACAAATCTAGACTACTACTACAACTACTAATCTATATCCAGAATGTCAAAAAAGGTCATGATTGACAACACCAAATGTATGGCAAGGATATGGAGTAACTGAACCTTCACACAGTGTTGGTGGGAATGTAAAATGGTGCTCCTGCTTTGGAAAAACATCTCACAGTTTATTATAAAGCTAAACATATCCCTACCCTCTCCGAAACAGTATTCCATTCCCAGGTAATTAAGAGAAATAAAAACATATGTCCACAAAAATATTCTTACCACTTCATAATAGCCAAAAAAACTGGAAATAGTTGAAGTATCTAGTAATAAGAAAATGGATGAAGAAAGGTACAGTCATGCGATGGAGTATTATTCAACAATAAAAAGGAACAAGATAACTGATACAATAGCATGGATGAATTTCAAAAACATGCTGACTGAAAAAAATCATTACACAAAAGAGTGTATATACTGTATGACTTACAATTACGTTTGGGAGCAGGCTAAAACCAATCTCTGGTGAGAAAGAAAGAAGAACAGGGTTTGATTTTGGTGGGAGTGGGGATGGGGACGGGGTGGACTAGAAAGCAGCATTAAGAAGTTTTCAGGGGCCAGATGCAGAGGCTCATGCCTGTAATCCCAGCACTTTGGGAGGCTGAGGCAGGCAGATCACCTGAGGTCAGGAGTTTGAGACCAGCCTGGTCAAAATGGTGAAACCCCATCTCTACTAAAAATACAAAAATTAGCCGGGAGTGGTTGTAGGTGCCTGTAATCCCAGCTACTCGAGAGGCAGAGGCAGGAGAATCACTTGAACCCAGGCGGAGGCTGCAGTGGGCCGAGATCGTGCCATCGCACTCCAGCCTGGTGGACAAGAGCAAGATTTCGTCTCCAAAAAAAAAAAAAAAAGAAGTTTTCAGGATTGGGATAATGTTCTATATTTGGATAGGGGTTTAGGTTACCTAGATAGATACATTTATCAATAGTCATCAAATAGTACACTTCAGATGTACGCATTTCACTGTATGTAAATATTAACCCAAAATCAAAAAGAACCATGAGCAAATACTGAACTCTAGTGAATGATATGCATACTGAAACTTTTGTGGTGAAGTATAATTATGGCTGCAGTTGACTCTGAAATACATAAAAACCTAAGTTGATGGGTGAATACAGTGATTAATAGATGGAAATCTGTGGTAAAGCATACAGATAACAATGTTAATTGTAGATTCTAGGGTTTATATATATTCTTACTATATAGTTAAACATTTTTATGTTTAAAAATTTTTATAATAAAATGTTGAAAAAGCATGAAATCCTACCTAATGCAGTACGACAAGAAAAGGAGATAAAAGGTATACGTAATGGGAAGTAAGAAATAAAACAGATGACATGCTCATCTATGTAGAAAATCCAAAAGAATGGACAAATAAACTCCTAGGAACTAATAAGTGGTTACAGTAAGGTTGTAAGATACAAGGTTAATATACAAAAGTTAGTCACTCTCTTATTCACCAGTAATGAACAAGTGGAAGTTGAAATTCAAAACAAAGTACTGTTTACATTAACATTCCAAAAATACATACTTAGGTTTAAATCTAATAAAATATACAAGATCTTTATGAGGAAAACTGCAACCCTGATGACAGAAATCAAAGAGAAAATAAACAGATATAAGTAAATATTCCCCAGAAAGACTCAATATTGTCAAGATGTCAGTTCTTCAAAACTTGACTTATAGATTTAATGCAATCCTAATCAAAATTTCGGCAAGTTATGTTGTGGATATTGACAAACTTATTCTAAAGTTTGGATACGGAAGCCAAAGACTCAGAACAGCTAACACAACAATATAGTAGGAAAACAACGAATTTGGAAAATGGATACTACCCAGCTCCAAGACTTACTATAAAGCTACAGTAATCAAAATAGTGCCATACTGGTGAAAGAATAGACAAATAGATCAATGGAACAGAATAGAAAGCCCAGAAATAGACCTTCATAAATACAGTCAACTGATCTTTGACAAAGTAGCACAGACACTACAATGGAGCAAAGATTGCCTTTTCAACAAATGGTGCAGGAACAACTGGATATCTACATGCAAAAACAAACAAGCATGAATCTAGATACAGACTTTATGCTCTTCACAAAAATTAACTCAAAATGGATTATAGATCTAAATGTAAAATTCAAAACTATAAAACTCCCATAACATAGGATAAAACCTAGATGACCTAGGTATGGCTATGACTTCTTAGATATAACACCAAAAACATGGTCCATGAAAGAAATAATTGGTAAGTTAGTCTTAATTAAAATTAAAACCTTCTGCTCTGCAAAAGACCACATTAGGAGAGGGAGGAAATATTTGCAAAGACACAACTGATAAAAGATTGTTACTTAAAATATACAAAGCCCTCTTAAACTTAACAGTAAGGAAACAATCTGATTGAACAATGGGCCAAAGACTTTAACAAACAAAAGAAGATCTACAAATGGCAAGTAAGTATGTGAAAAGAAGCTGCACAGCTGGGGGCGTGGTGGCTCATGCCTGTAATCCCAGCACTTGGGGAGGTTGAGGTGGGTGGATCATCTGAGGTTGGGAGTTTGAGACCAGCCTTGTCCAACATGGAAAAACCTGTCTCTACTAAAAATATAAAATTAGCCAGGCATGATGGTGCATGCCTGTCATCCCAGCTACTTGGGAGGCTGAGGCAGGAGAATCGCTTGAACCTGGGAGGTGGAGGTTGCAGTGAGCCAAGATTGCGCCATTGCACTCCAGCCTGGGCAACAAGAGTGAAACTCCATCTCAAAAAAAAAAAAAAAAAAGCCGCACATTATATGTTATCAGGGAAATGCAAATTAGAACAATAACGAGATACCACTAAATACATATTAGAATGGCCAAAATTGAGAATACTGACAGCACCAAATATGGAGGAGGATGTGGAGCAATAGGAACTGGAGAGAATGCAAAACGGTATAGCCACTTAGGAAGACAACTTGGCAGTTTCTTACAAAACTAAATATACTCTTACCACACCATCCAGCAATCGCAGTCTTTGGTATTTACTTACGTCCCCACAGAAACCCTCATATGGATGTCTAGAGCAGCTTTGTTCATAATTGTCAAAACTTGGAAGCAACCAAAGATGCCCTTTGGTAGGTGAGTAAATAAATAAACTGGTATATCCAGACAATGGAAATATTATTCAGTACTAAAGAGAAATGAGCTATCAAGCCATGAAAAGACGTGGAAGAAACTTAAGTGTGCATCACTAAAATAAGTCCCTCTGAAAAGGGTGCATATTATCAGATTCCAAAGATACAACATTGCAGAAAAGGCAAAACTGTGGAGACAGTAAAAAGACTGCCAGGGGCTAGGGCAGTGGGAGGGATGAATAGGCAGGGCACAGAGGATTTTTAGGGCAGTAACACAACTCTGTATGACACTATAGTGTTGGATACATGTCCAGATTCACAGAATGTAGAACACCAAGAGTGAACCTTGAACTATGGACTTTGGATGAGGATGAGTCAGTGTAGGCTCATGGATTGTAATAAATGCACCACTGTGGGGGGGGGATATTGATAATTGGGGGGCTCTACATGTGTAGGGACAGGAGTAAATAGGCAGTAAACAAGCAATGCTCAATTTCATATATCTGAGAAATGGAGAGTAAAACTTCAGTGACATACAAAGGAGTAACAATCATTTTAGGAACAACTTTAAAAGTAACACTTGTGATGTGGCTCAAGAAAGATTCATTCTCACTGTAGGAAGGTAAGTGAATCATTTTAGAGATCAGTTTTGCAACTTAGAAGATCAAATGCATCTACCCTTTTTCTACTTCTAGAAATCTATCTTCAGAAGTGCCCCTCCCTCCCTCACACACCCCCAAGTGTACCAAAATAAATGACATGGATGTGGACTGCAGCCTTATTTCTAATATCGAAAATTAGTAAACAACCTAAAAATCTATATCCAGGAGGATTTAAAGAAATCCTGCATGAGTTAGAAAGAATAAGGTAGGTGCCTGTGTTCTAATATAGAAAATAAACTGGTTGTTAGATGAAAAAAGCAAGCTGCAAAGTGATGTAATGTGTAAATGCAGTAAGCAAAATAAATCATACACACACACACACACACATAGTACTTTCTATATATTTACCTATATGAGCGTGATGCCTTCAACTGCATAGCTGTGGCTCTGGGAGCAGGACCTTGTAACAGGGCCTCTGCCCCTGACTGTCCCAAGGGGCCTTTCCCTGGGAAAGGAACCAGGTTGATTTTCAATCTCTTTTTTTTAATCACCATGCTGACAGCTTTGTCATAGGCCTTTCCCTCCGCTGTACTGATTTTACCTTACAGAAGCTCTCCTTAATGCTTCATCAGAGACTCCCTCTTCTCCAAAGAAAAGCCAGCTGCATTCCCTGGTCATCTGGTTGAGCTCGAGGTGAGCCCCAAGGATCATGTGCCTCCCACCAGCCTGATACCCCAGTGGTGAGGAGTTGCCTCTTGGCTTTCTCGAGGCCAACCAACTCAGAGGTGTGGCAGGATTGTAGGTCACAGTGGCACTTCCAAGGCCCTGGACAGTGACTCAACGCCTCTGTTATCAAGGTATCACACAGGCCGTGCACCAGCAACTCTAGGGACATCCTTCACATTGACAAAGAGTTGGCAAGCTTTTCCTACAAAGGGGCACACGGTAAATATTATAGGCTTTGTAGGCCATACAATCTGTCCCAGCGATTCCACTTTGCCCACTGTAGCAGTGAATCAACCGTAGATAATATGTTAAGTGAATGCACATGGCTGTTTGCTAATAAAGTTTATTGACAAAAACAGAAAGCTGCTTTTGAGCAGTTTACTATCCCGACACAGACTGTGGGGAGTCCCTCGCGGCAGGGTACCCCATCAGTGTGGCCGGTTACGTCCTCTCAAGCCTGCCCGCACCCAGACCCTGTCGGGTGTGCCTTCAGAAAAACTCCCAAAATTCCCCAAAAGCATAGTGGCTCCCCCTGAGAGCCACCGCCCTCACCTTACAGGGGCAGGTTCCTCTTTCAGTTCCACCCTTCTCAGCACAGAGCTCAGGGGCCATCCCACCTCCTCTTGGCCATAAGCACAGTCCTTCCTACACAGGCTCAGCAGCTCTGCGGGCCTGTCCCCCACCTGGAGCCACAGGCCTCCACTCCTCGGGACAGCTGTGACCATGGCTCTGCAAAGCAGCCTTGTGCCTAGCTCCCAAGTCAGCTGGCAGCCCAGAATGGAAGACTTCTGTGGATCACCTCTGAAGCAGCAGCACATCCGGGCAAGCCTGGCTTCCCTCCCCTCACCTCACGCGACCCCTGACCCTGAGGCCACGCATGTGGTAGGGAAGCTGCAACCAGCCCTCTGCACTCCCAGCCCTGTGGGCAGTTTGCTGTCTGAGGATCGTGGCACTGCCTTCCCTCAGAGGCCTTGCCAGAGTCAGGGGATGCAGTGTGGCAGAGCTGTCACCGGCAACTCTGCTGGTCTCCCTGGTGCTTTCTCAGCTGGGCTGTGCGTCAGGAGCGAGTTTCTATGGATAAGGCTGGTTCATAATCAAGTGCTCCGCGGTCATGTGGTGACACAGACTCAAGTCTATCTTCCCTCAGGGTGGTGAGCGTAGGTAGGGTCTGGGTGTCTGAAGCAAGCACACCTGTGAGAAATGCCTGTTTTCACTCCCATCCCACACACTCAACCAGACACCGCCGGGCCACCCCCGACACACGTGTCTGAGGGAGGCTGAGGAAAACAGATACCTCCAGGAGCCACATATTATTTCCGGATGTGCAAGCCAGACAACCCTGGAAAGGGGGTCAGGGAACTGGAGTGCCTGCCAACATCCCCAGTCTCCCTGCAGGAAAACACTCCCATGGCAAAACTCCTTTGTAAGAAAAGCTTTATTGCTGCAATGAGACGTCCCAGTGTATAGCACAAACCCCTCTGTACAGAGAATTTTTCAAGTGGTAATACTGAGAACCAGTGAACATACACAAAAGAATACAAAACTAGACATTTAGATCACTAGAAACTTTCTAAGGTAAGCAAAATTTCAAATGTGAAGTGCCTTTTAGAAACTACACCACACATGCCAGTGTAAATTTGGTTTACCAATCAATTTCTATAAACATTGCATCTAACTGTGCATTGATCAACTGCACTTCAACAGCTACTTCCAAGACAAAGATAAATGCTTTTAGTTCCCTATGTTTTGGTCTTTCCTTGGGCTAGAAATGGAAACTGCATGTTTCATACCAGATTCAAAAGGGAAAGCAATTCAAGCGCGTATTTGCCTCTAGCCACATCCAGAGCCGTGTGGATCTCACCCGGTTGGTCCCAGCCCTTCTCCAACCCTGAAGCCCACACCAGGGGTGCAGAGGCAGCCCCAGATCATGCAGACATCACCTGAGGCTCCCAAACTGGCCCAGCTACCTGAGGCCTGCATGCCTGTGGCCAGGTAGGACACATGTGCAGGTTTGAAAACTAGGCCTACACGACTGCGAGTGGACTGAAACAAAAAGGGGAAAAACATTAGAGGCCTGGAGTAGGAAGAGACCTTTTATAAAGTTTTCAGGAAATCCTCACAATAAACTTGGGCACAAAGACCAAATTGCTGAGGCCAGAAGCCTACTTATGGTACTATGACTTATGGGGAGTAGAGGCCAAATCAGAGAGGGCTGGCTAGTGATACCCCAGACACTTGCCTCTTCCCCTTTCCTGGCCTACAAGTACCAGGCCTCTTGGCCCTGAGACCTCATTCTGGGTTTCTATATGGGTCAACCAAATGCCATCCTTTCACTAAAGCCAGGTGCAAAATGAGGGGTGGGGGGGGGGAAGCTGGTGAGTACACAGCACCCAAAAGAATCGAGAGAGCAAGTTTTCCGAGGCCACAGGAACACTGGCAGAGCCGGTGGCCACACCAGACGGGAGTACCACATCCCCGCCAGGCTTCATGCTTCACTGCTAGATGCAGGGGGCTAGAAGGGTCTGATGAATCAGGAGCTGAACTAGAACCTTCAAGAAAAGAAAAGGCAAGGGGGTGGCCATGTGCCCCACCAGGAGGGGAAAGAAGAATGTGTGTGGACTGTCCACAGTGAGGCCAGAAATGATGAGATGGTGTTAGGCAGAAAAGAAGGGAGAGGGCTTCCCATGAGAATCTGGTTGGGCATGGGAGGGGTACAGGGCTCAGTTATCAAGGCACCTTTGCCATAGTGGGGTGCCAGCTACACTGGGTGGGCTGCCCAGGGGCTGTCCCTACCTAACTACTTTCCTATCTACAGGATGTCTTGGTGCTTTTCAAGTTCAGCATAAGGGGTTCCATTTGTGAAGTGGGGATTCACACTTAGGAAATCTATCCTGGTCTTCACCTGAAACACCCATTTACTGCTGGGTGGCAGGAACAAGTACACAAAACCAGGGGCCTTGCCTGGGCAGTTCCTAAGGGACACTGGCAGGGCTGACCTGGGATTCAGCTCCCCTGAGTGGACAGTCTGTGGTTGTCTGGGGTCCCCAGGCTGAGAAGGGGTACGGGTAATTGCACTTCAGGGCACAGTGAACATAGGCATGGGCTGGATGTGGCCTGGGAGAAAAGGGAGGCTGCCCTATTTTCAGGAGCTGGCTATGGCTGGACAGTGCCTGCCTGGCCAGAGGAAGGCCACAGCAGAGCCACTCCACAGACTAAGACCTGTGTTGCCAAGGAATCAGACACTGGCTTGGAGAAGACAAAAGGATAAAGCCTGCTACTTTTAAGCCCACATCATAGCTTAGAGATCCTTCAGCCTCCTGGCCTTCAAAACGAACTCCAGGGCTTTCACTCTGAAAGGCAAAGAAATCACCTTGTGCCTGCTTCATCCCCTTAGCAGGACAAACGAAACACCTAAGGCCCAGAGAGACTGAAGGCAGGACCCCCAGCATCTCCCATCTCCTCCCTGCAGGCTGGGTGAGAGAGTGGCCTGGAAAGGAAGCATCTGCGCTACTTACATTGGGTTTCAGGCCCCCCGGCAACTTTCCCGGAGGTAACTATTTGCCTGGAACTAGGAAACTGGATTTTAAAAACATAATTTTAAGCAGACTTTTTAGAAGGACAAGGCCATTTGATGGTAGTGATTTTGGTTTTGTTTTATGAAAATGGTACAGGTGGTAATCCCTGATGACAGAATGGACTGAGAGTGGGGCCAAGGGCCCCGAATGATCCTGTCTGTTCAGTCCGGTTAAGGCGACAGCTGGGCGGGCGTGTGGCCAGGGAGCAGTGGCACAGCAGACCCTGGCAGTTTGCTCACACCTGGCCCTCGTCCCAGAGCCAGCCCGCCTGCCTCGTGGCCCTGGCAGTGACTCCACAGAACCTCCCCGAGCAGAAACCGCATGGTGGGCCAGCGCTCATCTTGCACGCAAGAGAGAACCTGCAGTGCACACACCCCAGCCAGGGTGGCACATGGCTGCTCTTTCAATGTGAAGCCAGCACCAACTGGAGAGATTTAACTATAAAGGAATATTTTTAAAATATTCAGTTTTGTTATCATTATTCACTTCCTCTCTTTCCATTTAGATCTCATAAACTGTTCTTTTTCAGTGTTGACAAAAAAGAAACATACAGGGCAGCTCTATGAAATAACACCTTGTCATAAAACAGGCCCAAAAGCATAGGAATCATGCTTTAATTGCCATTTAGCATCCATTAATTCCCATGAGATCTGTGATTTAAAAAGCCTCTGGCCTGCTTGTCCTGTCTTAAAGTCATGAGTCTATTTTATGAACAAAACGAATGCCACGCTTCTTAGCATATATAAGGCAAAATGGGTTTTTGATCTCTCATGATGTAAAGGAGATACAAAGGTAACGAAGGAAAGATTTTTAAATGAGACTTTTTTTGAGTGTCAATCCCACTGGACACACATATTACAAAATAAAGATTTTCTTCTGTAAAGTGCTGTTTGCTCAGTGAATCACGCGCCACCACAGAACACCACAGCCCCACCTGCTCAAGAGCATGGAGGAGGCTGCATCGGCAAAGGGTGGGCAGGAGTCTATGTTTGGGGGTCTGTTTCAATACCATCTCCTGGGGTTCACCGTGGTGCAGAGGGAATCCTCTCATCGTGGCTAGACATTCCCCAATGCTCTGCTCCAGGCTGGGGACTGCTGCAAGCTGGAGGCAGCTGCGGATCAGGGCCTGGGCGCCCCTGCTCCTGCTCTTCCCTTGGGATTGGCATTTTATTCTCTCATTCTGCTCAAGACCATGGGCAGGAACTCTGCTGGCTCCCCCTCAGGTCATCGTGGGGTCTTCCACCTTCCCACAGAGCTGCCAGGCAGAGGCAGTACCCAGGTATGCCCGGCCCACAGGAGGATTTTCTAGGAGACTACGGAAGGTTTAGAAAAAGAGAAGCCACTATAGTCACCTGTCCAGTCTATGCTATTAAAGGACATAAGAAAGGTATACAATTGGCAGTAAACAATTTCCTTCGGCTCTTCATGGATGTCCAGGAAAATGACAACCCACACACAATCAGACGTGAATGATTTCTGCTCCAGTGTCTTCAGGCTCTGTGCAACAAGAAGAGTTTGTGTCGGAATAACAGATTCCACGTCCATGTTTATTTTCAAAGTTGGGCTCTGCTAGTGGAGATTTTTCAAAAATATTCTTTTTGCTTGTTTCTGGACAGTTTTGAACATAGATCACTCTATTATAGGCCTTGAGTCTCTTCCACAATTGCACATACACTTTACATTGAACATACATAAAAAGAAGTCCTCCGGTGAAGCCGATGGCCACAACCACCAATTTAGTCCAAAAGGGCCATTCTAGGATTCCTGGAAGGGAAAAACTCAGCCTATTAGATTTTATTTAAGATCTGAAGTAAAGAAAAACACAACTTCTGAACTTCCCATAATCAACTGATTCTGTTGTTGTGGTTGTTTAAGAGATGCAGTCTTGCTATATGTTCCCCAGGCTGGAGCGCAGTGGCTATTCACAGGTGTGATCATGGCACACTACAGCCTTGAACTCCTGAGCCCCCAGCAATCCTCCATTCCTCAGCCTCCTAAGTATCTGGGACTACAAGACTGCACAACTGACCAATGGATTCACAACTCATCCAATGTTGCTTAGTCAAAGAAGAGTGGAAGACAGTGCCCAGCTACTTCCTGCTTTTCCAGGACGCAGTCTGCAGATTCTCATGTTCCAGAATATGAACTCTCCTGACTGGGTTTCAAAAACTACCACCACAGCAAAAGAAACGCCAAAAAGGGGTCTGCTGCCTTCTAACTGATGTCCCTCCTCCAGAAACCCAGACGTTTTTGGCTGACTGGAAAATCCTCTGACCCCAGGACTCCTGTGAGCTATCCCGGCCCCTGTGCTGAGCTTGCTCTTCAGCCTGAGAACTCACCTGTTGCCTGCCCCTGCTTGATCTCCTCAGCGGTACGGTCAATGAGCACATATAAGGACCAGACCACACACGTGATAGCAATGATGTGGAATGTCACTGAGCACATGATCTTCCTGCGCTCGCTGGACGTCATCTGCAACTTCTCCCACTAGAAAAACAACACAAAGTGTGAGGCTCAGGCTTCTGGAAAAGGGCGCCGGTGGGGTGAGAGCATTGTAGGCAGGTAAGATTGGCTTTCCACCCCACTTCTCCCTTCCCAAACTAGATGCATTCCCACAAGTTTGTTCTCCTAAAACCACTTGGCTTCAACCAGGTACCAGGTGCAGCCAACGTTCTATGCAATGAAAAGAAGCCGGGATCAAGATGAATGTTGAACTACCATCAAAAATCCCCTTGTCTGCTTATTCTTGCAAGCAGACAAAAAATGGCCTGATAAAGAATTCTATGATTTCAGTCCTAATGAACACAGTATGTTGGCCCAGGACCCAGGTGCTATGTTTTAAGTCTCCCTGATGTGCTGACTGGCATGGACGAGCGGAAGAAGAGGGTTGATGATGCCACAACACACTAGCAGATGGGTCACACTACATTGTGAAGGTGAATGGCAGAAGACGCTCACTCTTTGGTCCTTGCTACTTTGGCAGCAACAGCTCGAAATCGACGCTAAGAGTTCCTGGTACAAGCAGACTCTGCTAGTCCCATCTCCTCTAGGAGCTCATTAATTTACTCCAAATAGCCAGACTTTCTTTTTCATTTACTGGTTTCCGAATCGGGAGAAAACACATAAAGGTAGAGAGAAAGAACAATGTGTAAACACTCTGCACATATCCTTTGCCAACCCTAGTCACAGGCTCTTTCCAGATGGGTCTATGCAGGGTAGTTGAAAATAGAGCCTAAAAGACTTCCTATATTGAGAGATTAGCATAGAGTAGGCACCCAATAAATTACAAGGCTTCTACTGGGCAAAACTTTTTAAGCAGTTTGCGCAAGCCTTCTCTAACATCTGGTTGTTTTCTGCTGGGATTTTATACACTAGCAAGTTCCCTGGTCTTCCTACCTATAACACAGAGTCAGTGCCTCAGTGCCCCATGCTTCCTGCTACTCCTACAACACACGTAGCTTGACACCCTGTTAATGCTCACCCTCACCTTTCTAGGGTATGCTTTACTCCACAGACAGCTTGACCTCTCTAAACTCCTTTCACTCTGCCTGCAAATCCTAGTAATCCTTCAAGAACTGCTCTAAAACCCAAACACCCTGTGAGGCTACCATCGCTCCACTTCCCCAGCACTCTAGCCTATAACGAGCATTTCCTTTTCTGAATGACTGATATGCTCTACCAGCACATCGTTTAGTATTTAATTGGCTAGTACTTGATGATGTGACTTATCTTGCAATTTATATATTAATGTTCTGGGATAGGAACAGTCTTTTATTCTTCCAGACAAAACCGTTTGTGCTGGGCATCTAGAGAGATGTATGAAACAGTCAACATTTAAATAGAAAGCCAGTGCTTTGGACAAAGCTCCTCTCAGAGGGCACAGCGACATGGGTCTCCAGACAGCTGCGTGTCATGCAACGCCTGTGGGTCCTTTCTGAAGACAGCTGCACATCTTGCAACGTTTGTGCTTTCTTTCTTTTCCCTATCCACCTACTCACGCTCCCATCCAGCAAATACTTATGGGTATATACAAATAAATTTACTGTGTACTACACTGTGCTGGGTGCTGAGGAGATACTAATCTCCAACAGACAGTCCTAATCAGAAAGGCAGGACGTCAACAGTTAGTACGTATAAAATTAGGTCCTAAGATATGTCACAAACAGTCTGTGGTTAAAGGCTAGATGACTGACACCGACAAGCAAGCAGTCTTACTTTGAAGGGAAAAGAAGGATTATGAATGGTCAGAAAGAGCTTCTTCCTGAGGAGGGGGACTTGAAAATCGGCACCAGAAACAACAATCTCTACAATGCAAATGTAAGCACCAGCCCCAACTTTTTAAGGAAATGAACGTAGGCAAGCCATGACCTCATAACCTGAGACACCAGCTCTCTGGGGGTCACTGGTTTCAGGAAGGGTGAAGCATCCCTTCCTCCCACGTACTTTTCTCAGCGGTTTCAGCTTGGTCTCCATGATGAACTCATACTTGCAGAGCTCGCAGCAGCGCGTGTCAGAGCTCTTGATCCACTGCTGCAGGCAGGCCTGGTGCACGAAGTGGAGGCTTCCTGTGCAGTGGCAGGGGGTGATCAGGGGGCTCTCATCATCTCCTTCACAGTGGCAGATCCTATAGTGGAAGGAAAACCCGTCATTCCAAGGAGAGTCCCATGACAGGGAAGCTGATGCTTCAGTGGCAGGTCAATCCCCCCAAAGGAAACTCAGAAACAAACATTACAGAAGTGACTACGGGCACAAAAACATAGAAACACAAATGAAAACAATCACTACAAACTAAAAATTTCTAGCTTACCGCACCAACATGGAAAGTCTGGAGGGCATTTGGCAACAGAAAGGAAAAAATGATGTAAGAAATGACAAAGCAGTCATTTTTTGATATGACATGAGAACTTCACTGAAAGATGAATTTAAAGCAACATAGAATCATTTTTGAGAACATAAGATGGTAAAATAATTAGAGGAAAAATTTCTACGTAAAATAAAACCAGCATTCCAACTTCTAAAAATACTAGTGGCTTTAAATGATATTTGCTTTTTAGCTATAATCACTGAATTTACCTTCATACCCCACAACTATGTATTTCTGTCGTCTCTCAGGAAGTAAACAAATATCACAGTACCTCTCCTAGACCTAAAACACTCACCATTACAAGATGCTGCAATTTCATCTCTTTTTCTTGGGACTACTAACAGCAGTAAGTGAGAAATTAACTTGAAAGCACTCTCTATTTCCAAGAATTATGCACCAAGATGTAGCTATTAGCCTGAAGGAACTTAACAGGCTTTTAAGAAACAGAGGAGTCTTTTCCAGCAGCTAGAGAACAGTTTGGGGCACCCGTCCTCTGGAAGGAGCCAGGCTCTCAGGCTGTTTGTTTTAGTGAGGGGGTCTCTGATCCAAATGTTAGAAATGATGACAGTTGGCACTAAGGAGTGGAGACTGGGGAAAGGTCAGAATGAGGAGGGCAGAAGAGTCATGACAAAAAGTGAATTATGGAGGCCAGACAAGGATGCTGCATAAGGGAAGACAAAGGGGGGAAACAGAGTTAGGACGGGACATAGGTTGGCTACACCCCAGTTAAAAGGAAGGAAGGAAGGAGCTACTGGAGAACAGCCAGTCCTCACACACCTTTTGGGGGTGGGTGGGGAGCAAGGGTTAAAAAAGAGGCTGGGAGATGCAACAATGCTTAAAATCTGGACCATCAGGCTGGAAAGCTGGAGATACTAGTTTCTTTCTTCCAGTTTCTTTATGCAAAGTCTACTTATTTTTAGTTTAGAAGAGTCAGCTTGGCCTTTAATATGTGTAGCTTCTTCCTCTTTTTTTTTTTTTTTTGTTGTTTTCTTAGACGGAGTTTCACTCTTGTTGCCCAGGCTGGAGTGCAGTGGTGCAATCTCAGCTCACTGCAACCTCCGCCTCCTGGGTTCAAGCAATTCTCCTGCCTCAGCCTCCTGAGTAGCTGGGATTACAGGCGCCCACCACCACGCCCGGCTAATTTTTGTATTTTTAGTAGAGACGGGGTTTCGCCATGTTGGCCAGGCTGGTCTCAAACTCCTGACCTCAGGTGATCCACCCGCCTCAGCCTCCCAAATTGCTGGGATTACAGGCGTGAGCCACCACGCCCAGCCAGCTTCTTCCTCTTTTACTATTTGTGAAACTATCTTGGGACTCACATCATAAAAATTTTTTCAAATGATACTGATACTCCATTCTTCTGGAGAAAACAATCAACCCACAACTGGTTACAACTTCCTATTACTTCATTTTCCTGAAACTTCACATATTAAAGCAAGATGAGGCTCCCAATGAGAGCAGAGATGGCTAGAATGGCACTTCCTGGCAAACCAACCTGCAGACATCCCCTGATGTGGACACAGGAGATATGGGGGGTAATTTTTCAGAGAAGGGAGAAGGACAATCCAGGTCGCTGTCCTTTTCCGTGGAGCAGAGAGGCGCCCGAAGAACCCTACTCTTCAGTTTTGCAGATGTGCTGTCCTCAAAGACATCGTCATCTCCCATCTCGTCAGAGCAGAAGCCCATACTCCCTGCCAGCCCGCTGGAGGACTTGGCAGTGTGCAGGCGAGCGGCACAGCTCTCCAGCTCATGGAACCTGTGCAGGCTGCTGGCGCTCGAGCCGTGCGAGAGTGAGAACAGGTACCGGAGCAGTCGCCGGCTTCGGGACGTGGCCTCGCCATCTGCCTTCTCTTCCAGCAGCAGGCCGGGCCTGCCCCGCT
The DNA here is from genome assembly GCF_049350105.2 of Macaca mulatta. Lineage (NCBI taxonomy): Eukaryota > Metazoa > Chordata > Mammalia > Primates > Cercopithecidae > Macaca > Macaca mulatta. Next base: position 58,465,221 of record NC_133414.1, read on the forward strand.
TGCCAGCTTCCACCTCTGAGGCAGTTGAGCGACTGACAGAAAGGCATGAAACACAAGAATGTTTGGAATTGCCAAGAGGTTTGTGGTTCACGGTTCTTTTTTCTTTATGATGAAACCTGTTAGTTCTGAGACACGGATCTTGAGGGAGTATTAATTTTCCTTCAGAACAAGTTCTTTCCACATAGGCAAAACTTTCTGAAGTATCCTGCGCCTTCTCACCCACATCATTGAGGGACCTTGAGAACTTCAGTGTTCTTCTGGCTTTGGTATTCTTAGCAGGCTTCAAGGCCTGGACCCATTCTGAACCAAAGGAATTTCTCTTTGATGCCTGTGACGCATCCTTACAGATAACTGTCACAGTGAACCCTTGTGTCAGAGAACTCTGGCAGTGAGGAGCTTTCAAGACAACAGCAGACTGCACGGAACTGTGGTGACAACACTCAGAAAACACTGCACTGGAACTGCATGCAGAACAGTGGGATAAAAGCACAGAAAGTAAAAACAATTTTAAAAGAGAATAGACATCATAGTGAGGAAATGAGACTAGCATGGATAACTTGGTGAGCAAACCACACATAAAACTGGGCCAACTGTTTAGACCAAAGGCACATTGAATAAGCAAATGGAAATTCAAGGACCTACAGACACTAATGCTTATTTCTGGCTGCACACTGATCATGGCAGCATCTGAAGCAGAGTGTTACCTGCAGATGTCCTGGCTGGATGGCGTGATAGAAGTGCGAGAGAAGGATGACACCGGAGCCGGAGCTGATGCTGACGGAGGACTCCCAGCCTGCAATGACAGACCTCTGGTCAGTGTTCAGGGAAGAGCCAAGGGGATTGTGTGCACTGTCTCCTGAACGGTGACAGGTAGGAACCCTAGAAATGTCTGCTGTTTCCCGCTGCTCAATGAGTAACACAAATTAGATCCCTCTAAGCCTTGGCAAAACAAATCAAATATCGCTATTTTTTTCCTATCTGTGGATAAAAGTGTAAGAAATGTCTGAGGCTATGGAACACCACTACTAATCTCCTGCAGGTCCAGTGGCCATTTATTTTCTAAGCATCTAAATTGAATTAGTTCATACATAAGTCAAGACACCAAGTACTACAAGTTATCATACAAATGCCAAAGAAATATGAGGCCCCAGGCCTGCCAGCACTGGCTTCCCCAGCACTGTCTCCTAGTTCCAGAGATCACCAAGGCTGGTAGATTTAAGAGCTCTCTGCCACCTCACAACCTCATGCACAGTGCCAGATGCTCCCTGTGTTCCACAAAACCCCACTGCCCGGCCACAGCTCTTCATATAAAACGGAGTCCAGACCACCTGACATTGGGGGACACCAATCCACAGCTCAACCAGGGGCCAAGGTAGAGCACAGAATGCTCCCAATAGGTCTAATCTTGAAACTGTAAATTAAGAAAAATAATCAAGAAAATTTAGATTTGAAAGACGTACAGCAAGAGGTCATGGGATAGAATACAGCCTCTGAGGTGGTGAATAGTCAAACTTAGAGAAAAAATCTAGGAAGGAAAGGAAGCACCGCAGTGAGGACAGAAATGGACAGAGAGAAATAGGGACAGTGAGTGGCACTGAGCTGAAGATGTGCCACCACCGCTAGAGGGCTCCAGACTTCCACGCCAGCCTCGGATTTCCCAGGCTCCACAGCCCCACAGACCTATGCATATTCATAAAAAAGCATTTGTCCCTCCTTAAGACAGTGAGCCTGAGTGAGAATCTGCTCCATGCAACCCCAACAGCCCCAGGAAAACAGTGCCATGAGTCTGTTATCACTGGAAACGCTGTATCACCACCTACCTTCTGCAGGCCCACCTGCATGGCCCTTGGCCCTGACTCCTTGATACAAAGGAGCTCCACCCTGGCCCACCATTCCCCGACTGAGGCCTAGTCCCTACTCTTTCTAAGTGCCATCCCCAAGGGTGCACTCTCATCCTGGAACTCCACCTATGGGACCCCCGACCTTGGTCAGCAACCAGAACAGATATAGCCATTGCCCGGAAACTCCTCCTCCTCCTACGCCTCACAGCAAATGAAGCAGCCTGGAGAGAGCCAGGAAAGCACTCGGATTAAGGCACCCACCCCATGGCTGCTCCCACTCCCAGTGCAGAGATTCAACGCCACTTTAATCCAAGTCCACCTGAAGAAACAAGATCCAAGAAGCTCCTCGTCAGCATGCTTCAGTGTACGCTGAGATCACGCTGTGCCACTCCATAAGCACATCTTTGAATTCACCAAATAATCTACGTTTATTTTCTAACTGAATATGCATACGGGCATGGCGTATACGGTCTTTAAAAGCATTAGAGGTCAAAGTTCTTAGGAATCTAAAGTTTACTTGGACACATGAAAACAGCATCCTTGAAATAACCCTCCCATCACTACCTTTGTCAATATTCTTCCTAAAACAAAATGAGAGACATCTCGGGATGCCTATGGACACTATGCTCTGACATTCCTTGCATCCTCTAGGCCTGACTGCATAAGCCATTGTCCTCTTTCTTCAACTGCCTTAGACACTGTCCTCTTTCTCCAGCATCCTCCACTTGGGGCACCCATCACTGGCTCCACCTGCCCCAGAGATGAGCACTCAAGGCCTTTTAGTATCATGGGCTTTACTGTTTATACCACAAGGGAGCAGACTGAGAGGGTATCCATGCTAAGGTCCCCAAACTCCTACAGTTCCCCTGTTCTCTGACATTTAGTCCTAATACTATTCTGGGACTGAAAGTCTTCCTGTACTTATTGCTCTCTTCTGTTACTTCTGAGGATGACCAGCTCTGTTCAACACACATAGGCAAGGCTGAAATGTGTCATGGAGACCACAGCCTGATCATGGTGTATCGCAGAGAAGTGAGTGTCTTCATCATCTGTCCCCAGATAGACTTGGAGGAAGAAATACCCACCAATATCAACATGCTTGCCCCTCATTGCTATGAGGTCGCTTCTTCCTCTGTATTGCTGGGTCAAGCATAGTCCCTGGAACTGAGGTATTGAAGGAAGCTCCCTCCCTTCAAGGGATGGCAGCAGAGGAAAGTACCTCTAAGATAAGAGCATGGTCCTCTGGAAACCACATGTACTTTCCTGTATTCTGAAGGGAAGGCAAACCCTGTGGGAGAAGGTGGGGTCTCATCTGGCAAATCGTGCCCAATCACGGTCAGTGTCCTGAGAAGAGGCAGGTTTCTGATGGGAAACTAAAGTTCTGAACTCCAGTACTAAACTACAAGTAATCCATGTCAAAAAGTGTACTCTGGGATAACGATTCCATTCTTGCATGCCCATGATGAGGAGCCAGGCCTGACGGTAGGAGGGCAGAGCCTCGTAACAGAATAAAGCCTGGATCTAGGAAGCAGCCATGCCAGGCACACACATAGCAGGACGTATGTTCATTTCCCTGTGTGATTCCCCGTGTGTGTGCACTTGTAGCAGATGTCAAGGCCAGCATGACAGTAAGAGCAGACCCAAGGAGGAAAAGAGTTCAGGGAGGGCTGGGGAGATTCTGCCCTGCTCAATTTTACATAGGAAACAGGAAACAGCCTTGGCATCCTCTGCCTACATTTCTGCTCTCATTTCACCCTTTCCAATCTTATGAAAACATTACAGGATAACTCTCAGCAGGTATGTCCAGTCCAATCCTCATCAAGCCTCCCAACGACAAAGAGTCTCTCTTCTTATTAGATCATAAAATTTTAAGAAAAATTTAAAAATCTACTTACTGTTATTTTACATAAATATAAACTTCAACAAATGCTAACTCCTCCAATAAAAGCAAGAAAATCAGTGAGATTTGTGGGGTCACCACAGCTCCCAGAAGAGGCTCCTTCTGTCACTATCTAAAGAACAGCAAACATTTCAAAGGTCAGAACCAATCCATATGCAGAACGGTCAAGAAAACAATTTTAAAGAGCTTTATTTGTTGCTGCTATAGAGCTGAGAGAAATCTATCAACCAACAAAGATCTAAAAGACTGGCTGATCAACAAAAAAATGAAGCTGACAGCTTCAAATATGGTTCCATGGTCAGATTCTGGAAGCCAGTGTAGTCAAAGGCCAGCAATCTCCTCTTAGGCGCTCTGTAGGACAGGACCTTACTAGATGGGACAGGACCTCACTAGATGGGACAGGACCAGCCTGTTCTGCTCTTTCTGAAAGCAGCAGACAGTGTGGCATGTGGGAGCTGGGGGCAGTACTAGCCTCAGCCATCTGTACCATACAAAACTCCGGAGAACACCTACAGTCTCCTCTCCATAGGATCAGACCACACACGACTCGACAATTACTAATAAAAGTGCAAATGTTCATCATGCAAAAATCCAAATGTTTCAAGAAAACTTAGGCCCTCTGTTCCTGAAGTTTTTTGTGGGTTGCCAAATGACAGACTTTTCAGTCATGAAAAGGAATATAAAGCAATCTCATTACAAAAAAAAAAAATTCTTCTAAAAATCCCCCCTTCTTAAGATGTTGTAATTAATTATGCCAAAACAAACCTCTGGATTTCTATCCAAGCCTAAATACCAGTTTATTTTATTTCTTAGAAATGATAAATACTTTTCGACAATTTGCTACATCCAAGTCTCTTAGTGGCTGGCTTTCTTATCAAATTCACAGTTTTAAATGACTTTAACAAGGTTGCCAAAGAATATATGGAGAAAAAAAACCTTTCCATATATCCTTGGCAAAAACTGGCATTCCCCTTTTCTGTTCCCTTCTGAGAGTGCCTGCTGTCACTGGAGCAGCTATAGCAGTGTGCTTACCCAGCTGATATCGCACACATCCTTCTCACTGCAGAACACCAGCGCGCCTTCCTTGGCCTCTGGTGCCTTCTGCCAGGTTACTGCCCAGCCTCCTCTATTACCCATGCCCCTCATTTTCTGTGCAACCATCGACTGGGCCTTCTTTTCACTTATCAGCAAAGCTACTTTTAAACATTTGGGTCTCAGACGCCTAACAAAAGCAGATTTGCCCATCTGATTTATCTCAAAAGGGAGAGGGCCACAGGAATGATCTGTTTGGGTGAGCTTGTTTTTAGGCAAGGAGGAACGTGAAGAGGGGCTGGATAAGGAAGGTTAAGAGGCCAGAAGAGCTCATGGTTACAACTGACCACCAATTTCAGTACTGCAAATCAATGACTTAGCAGAAACAACGGGAAAAGATGCACACACGGCTCTCAAAACATGAAAAGATGCTTCACTTCTCTCACAATGAGAAATACAAATTAAAACTACAATGAGATACCATCATCAGCCAAGAAAATTAATCAAATAATATGTGTTGGCAGAAGTGTTGAAGCAGGTATGCTTATACATTGCTGGTGGGAAAGCAAATGGTAAACCTCCTCAGGATGACAACTGCCCTCAGGAAAACAAAGACACATATACTTTGTCTCGGCAATTCTTTTAGGAATTCATTCTCACACACCTGTGGGAAGAAGTTTGTACACTGCACTAGTTTGTGACAGCAAAGGGCTGGAATCACCCTAAATGCCCATCACCTTGGAGCTGAGGCAACACTGTTCCATCTACAAAAAGAAATACCAGCAGTCATTTAAAAAATGGGAAAAGTTCTCATTATGTCCAGTAATGAACACACAAAGTTAAAGAAGCAGAGAGAGGCACCACTGCCATCTGTGCTCGGGTTGCAGAGACTACCCAGGACGGAGACGAGGGAACTTGGATGGAGGGACATGGACTTGTCACAGAGACCCACAAAACCATAATGCTACTTTACACTGAGCAACATTTCCCAAACAGAAATTCATTTTTAAAATAACATGTGATTGATGATTTAAAAAAGTAAAACAAAACTGCAGAAGCACAACCAACTGCAATGACTTTCCAACTTTGGGATGACAGGTAAAGAAATCAATGTAGTGAGTGACGACCTATGTTTTTAAAAGTACAATAAAATAGAATATGCCAGAATGCATCTGACATAAAATGGATAAAGTCTTCTGAGGTAATTCTGTCTCTCAGATGTGTATGTAAAAGTGAACTGGGTTTCAATATAAAAGCTGCTTCTTACTTTGGATCATGGTCAAAGTCACTTGAAAGTCACTGACTGACTGTATTTCTACACAGAAAATACAAACTATCAAAAGAAAGAAAAGAAGAAGGTGGCTAAATCAAGAGATCATGTTGGCTGTTGGCCCAGAGGCTCTAGAAGCAAATGGCTCTTACAGATCTCTAGAAAGGAGGTTTTCCTCTACATGGAAAGCATTTGCCACTCATATAAGGGGTGTGTTGCTATGTAAACAAAACTTAGTGGCTTAAAACTACACAAATGTATCACTTCACAATTCCCATAGACTAGCGCATGCTGAGATTCTCTGCTCTGGTCAGTCTCCCTCCTTCCTGGAGGCCTCGGGAGAACTGTGTTTACACATTCTCTCGAGTTGTTGGCAGAACACAGCTCCCTGAAGCTTGAGGGCCCTCCGAGTTGTTGGCAGAACACAGCTCCCTGAAGCTTGAGGACTGAGGGCCGGTCTGCTGGCTGACTCCACCTGGGGCAGGCCACATGCATCTGCAGTCACATGACCCCTCCCATCTTCAAAGCCCACTTGTGCTATCAATCTCTCTGACTTCCCTTTCTGCCACCAGAGAACGTTCTCTGCTTTTTAAGCACTCACGGGATTCCATTGGGCCCATATCTATAACCCCAAATAATCTCCCTTATTTTAAGGTCAACTGTGCCACACAACACAACATGATCATAGGAGTAATAATAGCAATGCATTCCCAGGTTCCAGGCAATTGTGGGGACATTTTTGGGGACCATTTTAGAAATCTTGCTCACCAGATCACTTTTTTATTTGTGCTTCCTGCTCATGAGGTTGCTAGCGGTTACTGCCCTCCCACTTCCAAACTAAGAGATAGAGATCTGCTCCTAACTGCCAACTCAGCAGGCCTGACTTCATACCACAGAGCCAAATAAACTCACTTGGTGTTTACATACTGCACTGTGCAGACTGAGATTACATCTTACCAAACTTTCTGCTTAGCACAGAAGTTACTCCGTCAAACCAATGCTTCATTATGAGTAACTCTGCTTTCAATAAATAAATATCCAGTTGTATTCAACTTCAAAAATGAGCCACAATTAAAAGAAAAGAGGCCATTCTGTGGCTTTTCTGCGGCTTGCTCTGATAAATACATGTTGGCATATGAAGGGCTGTGCCAAGAACAAGCTTTCACAAAGGCAATTAATTAAAACTGACCATTAAAAAAGTAAGTATATACAATATACGATTCACAGAGATAAAAACTACTGAATGCTAATGATTTCCATTATAAATGACTCATTAGCATTGCTTAGCAAGTAGCATTAACATGGAATTCTTTTCTATAGTGGCCTTTTAAAGGGAGTTAGAATACTTGAGTAGCAATAAATCCCCAGAACAAAGAGGGGCATATATTACAGCACTGGTGGAGGGGACAGAAGGCCACAGCTGAAGCTGCTTTGTCAGGGCTGTCTTCCTCCATGCTACAGCTGAGGATCTTGCAAATATAATTTGTTTTCAATAAATTACATTGAAGACAATGATTTCTGAGCAAAGGTGGCTTCACAGTCCCAGAAACTACAGCTGTAACCATATAAAAATTCAAAATCACCAGAAATAACATGGTGAAAGGGGCTGTGTTTGTGAGTTACTTATCACTCAAAAGGACCCTTTACTACTATTGATTTCCTTTAAATATTGACCTTTTCAAATATAGTCAAAATACATTTTCATTGCCAAGAGGCAATAAAATATTTCCTCTGAGAGAATTCTGGGGCAGTGGCCAAAGCACTGGCTTTTGACCCCAAAGTCTCCCCTCTATGTCCTGGGGCCAGTCCACTGAGCACACTACCGAGCAGGAGTTTAATCATTTAAAAAATGAGGTCAACAATCTACAGGGCTGCTACCAGGATCAAATAAGTCAGAGGAGATGCATAAATGCAGCATACACCACTCCAGGCACACCTCCAGTGTGGAGCAAGACTTCCATTGACTACCACTCTTGACTCTTGATGACCTAGAAAGTAAACCTGCAGGTCTCATGTCTGCTACAAAACGCCTCATTCCAACCAAGGTGACCACTGTCCACCCACCTGGGAAGAAAACAGCTTCTGCTCAGGCTACTCATCTGGCCAGCCCTGACCCAAGATGCACAGAGCTCTAAGAGTGAACCCTGAGCCACGGAGCATACTACTGACAAAAACATGGCAGGCAGGAAAGATGACCCTCACTTCCTCTTGACCTAGGCCCTCCTTTCCCAGCAACTGGTGGCCTTTCCCACCCCTCCTCCTCCTCCCAGGAACACTCCCACATCCCAACCCAGCATGACTGGCCCCTCCTCAGGTTTCTCCTTAGAAAGGGCTTTTCATCCCTGTTATGATATCCTCATACCCTGTTCATTTCTTTCATTGCACCTATCAAGGTTTATGAGAAGATGTTACTGGGATATGTTAACTTAGAAGCTGTTGCTGATTGGTCTGGTACACAGTAGGTGTTTAGGGCACATTTGCTCAATGAACTAAACAGCTACCCTCTGGGGAGACTGTGCCTCTACAACAGAGATTCTCAAACTTGTTGGCCACAGGACCTCCTTAACACTCTTAAAAATTACTGAGGCCCCCACAAAGAGCTTTTGTTTATACAGGTTCCATCTCTCCATCTTTGCTATATTAGAACATCTTAAAACACAGGAACATATTCCACCAGCTAAGGAAGATGCTATCTTGCATGTTGCTTAGCTTCTGGAAACTCCACTGCATGCTTGTGGCAGAATGAGAGTCAAAAATGCATATAATCTTAGTATAATTGGGAAATTGTTTTAAACCTGCCCCTCTTCCACCTTCAGGAGACTGAACCAAACTTCAGCCAAAAACTAAACTGTAACCAGTCAGATGAAAAAGTACTGCAAAGACAGTCAGAAATTTTGTAAAAGGGAAGCTGAACAGAAACAACTGCCTCAGTGCTCTGTCAGGGATTCAAGTGAGGCTCAGCGGTGCTGAGACCAACTGATGCCATGCAACTCCTCCAATTCATTCCCTTGTTCTTGTCACTTAGGAATAAGTATCCTGTTTTGGGACAGCTGTTTTCTTCAGAATAAATTAATAAAGAACATTTTGCCTTATTTGTAATCCGTAAGGTCTGAGTAACCTGAGCGTGTCACTGGTCAACTCTGCATTCAGAAACAGAAAGAAGCAAACCCTGGTCTTGACAATCACATCCAGGCCTGCCCTCGTGTAGTAAAAGTGGGTCAGCAAGAATTCCCTGTAAGGAATGTCCATCTGATATGTGACATTCTGCTGTATCTCATCCCTGTCTAATGGCAACAACAACCAGAAAATATTCAGGAGGCCTAGAAGGGCCAGTGCTCAAATTCATTGAGATGTGCTTGCCAAGCAATAGAGCAATCATTTTAAGTGCTCATTAAACATGTCCAGTCTGATTCGACCCAGGAATATTTGATTAACAAGAGGTACATATCACAGTCTGCAAGGCCCCAGTCTTGAGCAACTGCCAGAGCCTACAGAGCTGGGCTGGCTGGTGGGCTGGGGGAGAGATGCCTGTGCTACGGGCTTCCACTGCCTTCTCCCTGGGGTAAGTGCTGCCAGTCATGAACTTGCTCAAGAAATTGTGTCACCTGGACGAAGTCTGATTCCCAGGGTTGAATGACAAGGCTTCCCTGGCTGTAAAATTACATTGTGTCTATGTACTGCCCTTTCTGCACCACAATCTTCCTCTGAGAGGCATCAAGAGAGGCTCCAAGAAGTCCAGCCCCTATGATTAGCCTAGCCTAGGCCAATTCCTGGTATTAAAGAAATTCCAGCTGAATAGAGTGGGTATAAGCCTCCTCAGGGAATTTCAATCGGCCTCTAAAGGATTTTAGGTCAAAGTACTCACACGAATAGCCACAGCCAACACAATCTTGTGGTTACAGGCAGCCACAATTTTCCAAGCAGGTGACAAATGATCTTTCTACTACAGTTTAACCTCATCCTGGTTGGCTCCTTTCCACCCCTCACATCTGCTTTACATGTCCTCTCCTGAGCCACATCTTCTCGGAGCAGCCCTTCAACTTGGGTTCCCGGTAATTCTCTACCTAAGCTCCTTACTGTTCCGTTTGTAGGAATTCTCTCCATCCAAGGTATCGTATGGAGAGGTCTGTGTACTTCCCTCTGCTGTTTGGTTCAGCATTCAAAGCACAATTTCTGGCACACAGTTAGGTGCTGGATAAAATCTGAATGCGTGCAATCCTCGTAAACTCTGCATGGCCTCCTTGTCTCCATGTTAGAGATGAGATGTATTGTCAAATGGTAAGACAGCCTGCAGGTGGGGGCAGTGGTGGCACAGGACACAACGTCCTGAATAGGCAGTCACCTCACGTCATCTGAGTCCACCCTGAGGCCATGCCCAGTACACTGTGCATCACCCCTGCCAGCCATGCTCTATGGCTTCCTGGTACCCCTGAGACAATGGCCCCTTGATAGGCAAAGGCTCACAGCAGAGATGGAAAGTGGGCTTGCCCCATCCCCACCCCTCCCTTCTCTCTACCACACAGCCTCCTGAATACCCGTCTCTGTCAGAGCTCTATCTCACAAAGAGCTGTCACAATGAGTTTAGGTGATATACTGAAGAACATGTTTTTTAATAGTTATATTTTCACATTAAAAAGCTAAACAATCAAAGTCTAGAGGAGGGGCTTCAAGATGGCTGACCAGAGACATCTGGTACCTACCTCCTCTATAAAGAAGAACCAAAATAGCCAGGAAGAATCAGACTTTGAATAGATCATCTAAGAGAGAACATGCATTCAACAGAGAAGTGACAGAAAACACCTAGAGCAGGCAAGGAAAGGGAAGTCAGGCAAGGCAGCCGAGAGGTCCCCCAGCGTGGGGAAAGGGGAAGCGAGTGATCCCCAGCGGTCCACATTCCCACCATGCACTCCTGTAATCCCAGCCATGACAGAGCCCTAGACCCTCACAGGCCTTGAGGCTAACAGAGGGAGCTTCCTGGAGATGAAGAGAAGGCATTGCTTCAGGGAGAGAGCTCATGCTGGGTCCCACACACCCCTGGAGTCCAAGGCAGCTGCAAGAAGACACCATACTGAGAGCCCAACCCTCGGGAGACTGCATCCTGCTGGGGGCCCAACAATCCCTGCTTCTCCACATTCCTGGAACCCCACTGACATTCCTCACCACAACCATCGCAGCAGCTAGCTGCTGCTGCCAGGGATGAAGGGCAAGCCACTTGGCAAAGACCCTGCCGCCCCCCAGCGGTGAAACCACTGCACGCTTTCACAAGCGCCAAGGACAAAGTGAGCAAAGTGTGCACTCCCCAGCCACTACCATACAGCTACTGCCACTGAAAGCAACCCCACTCTTCCCAGTAGTAGCACTGCAGTACAGCCATTGCTGCCTCCACCGGAGCATTCTGCCAGGGCCTTGGAATCACCCAGTCCCTGCCCAACACTGCTAGAGCCTGAATGCATCCCTGGGTGGACTGAAGTATGTCCTACTCAGTTTCTGAGTAAATCATCCTGGGGCCTGGGGACTGCCCAGCCCATTCCACCACTATTGGAACCTGAGCATTCTGCTTGGGCATCTGAGGTCAGGCACACCCAACCTACCATTACCACCACATCTAGCACCCAATTAAGTACACATTTGGGCCTGAAGACTGGTTCACCCAGCCCATCACAGCCACTGCCGACATCAGTGCAAACTGCTTGGGAGCCAGAGGGTTGTCCTGCCACTGCTGCTGCCATCACCCATATCATGCCTGCTGCCCAGGGGCCCAAGAATTCACCCACCCACCCAGCTCGCCACTGCCACTACCAGCATTTGAGCAAGCTATATGGAGGCCCCCCAAAACTAACCCATCTGACCCGCTAACACTGGTGCCAGTATAAACTGCACTGAGGCCCAAGGGCAGGCATACTCACCCCACTACTGCCACCACTGGGAACAAGGACAGGCCAACCTGGTATCCCTGTCCCCAGCAAAACTTCACTACAGCCTCCACCATACCCTAAGATACTGAGGAAATCACAGACACCACTGACATGATTCATAGCCAAAGAAATAATACCACGACTACACTACTACACACAATGAGAATCAAAGCTAAAGTGCCCTGCATAATCAACACCACAGACACACCCTCAGGAAAAACTCCTCTCCTACAACAGCAAATTAAGAAAACTAGTAAGAGACTGTTACACCAGATGTGCAGAGATTAACATAAGGACACAAGAAATGAAAAATCAAGGAAATATGACACCCATAAAGGAACACAATAATTCTCCAGCAGTAGATTCCAATTCAAAAAGAAATTTATGAAATCCCAAAAACAGAATTCAAAATAATGATATTAAAACTCAGTGAACACTGGGCATGGTGGCTTTCACCTGTAATCCCAGTACTTTGGGAGCCCCAGGCAGGAGGATTGCTTGAGGCTAGGAGTTCGAGACCAGTCTGAGCAACACAGCAAGACCTCGTCTCTATAAAAAATAAAAATAAAAATTAGCTGGGCATGGTGATGTGTGACTGTAGGCCCAGCTACTCAGGAGGTTGAGGTGGGAGGAATGCTTGAGCACAGGAACTGGAAGCTGCAGTGAGCTACGATCACACCACTACACTCCTGCCTGGGCAACAGAGCAAGATCCAGAAGCTCAGTGAGATACACAGGAATACAGAAAAACAATACAAAGAAATGAGAAATGCAATTCAGGATATGAATGAAACATTTTCCAAAAATACATTACAAAAAGAACCAAACAGAAATTCTGGAACTGAAAAATTCATTACCTGAAATACAAAATACACTTGAAATACTCAACAAATAGATCAAGTAAAAGAAATAATTTCAGAACTTGAAGACAGGTCTTTTGAAATAATACAGTAAGACAAAAATGAAATAAAAAAAGGAATAGAAAAGAATGAACAAAGCATACATGGGACACCATAAAATGACCAAATATTCAAATTTTCAGTGTCTCAGAAGACAAACAGAAAACAAAAAAATGGAATATCTAACAAAATAATAGCTGCAAACTTCCCAAATCTTGCAAAACATTTAGACCTCTAGATATAAGAAGCTCAGAGATACCCAAATATAATTCAAGGTCTCCTCCAGAGCACATTATAGTCAAACAGTCAAAAGTCAAAGACAAATAGAGAAGCCTAAAAACAGCAAGAAAAAAACATCTAGTCATTTATAAGTGGACCCCCATCAGACCAACAGGAGACCTGTCAGCAGAAGCCTTACAGGCCAGGAGAGAAGGGGATGATATATTCAAAGTAATGAAAGAAAAAAAAAAGCCAGCCAAATATACTATACCCAGCCAAGTTATCACTCATAAATGAGAAGAAATAAAGTCCTTCTCAGACAAGCAAAAGCTGAGGGAATTCACCACTAGATTGGTCCTATAAGAAATGTTTAAGGGAATCCTACACATGGAAGCACAAGAACAGTATCTGCCATCATGAAACATACCAAAGTATAAAACCTACTGGTACAGCAAACACACAAATAAGGAAGAGAAAGGACTCAAATGTTACCACTACAGAAACCTACCAAACCACAATGATAAACAATAAGAAAGAAGGAAACAAAGGATATACAAAACCAGAAATTATTTAATAAAGTCAGAGGAATAAGCCCTCACATATCAATAATAACCCTGAATGTAAACGAATTAAACTTTCCACTTGAAAGATAAAGACTGGCTGAATGGATTTTAAAAAACATTACTCAACTATATGCCGCGTGCAAGAAACTCATCGCACCTGTACAGATACATATAGACTGAAAGTACAGGGATGAAAAAAGATATTCTATGCAAATAAAAACCAAAAGCAAGTAGGACTAGCTATACCTATATCAGATAAAACAGACTTTAAGTCAAAAACAGTAAAAACAGACAAAGATAAGTCATTATATAATAAAGGAATGAATTCATCAAGAGGCTATAACACTTCTACACATATCTGCACCCTACACCAGAGCATCCAGATGTATAAAGCAAATATTATTAAATCTAAAGGGAGAGACAGACTTCAATACAACAATAGTTGGGGACTTCAACACCCCACTCCCATCATTAGACAGATCATCTAGGCAGAAAATGAACAAACATTACATTTAAACTGCGTGTTAGGACAATGGACTTAACAGTTACAGAACGTTTCATCCAACAACTACAGAATACACATTTCTCAGCACACAGACCATTCTTCAGGATAGGCCATACGTTAGGACACAAACAAGTCTCAAAGAAGTTTTTAAAAACTGAAATCAAGTCAAGTATGTTTCTCAGACCACAATGGTATAAAACTAGAAATCAACTAGAAACTGTACAATTACATGGAAATTAAACAACATGCTCCTCAATGACCACTGGGTGAAGGAAGAAATTAAGGAGAAAACATAAAAATATCTTAAATAAAAATTGAAATAAAACATACCAAAACCTATGGGATACAGCAAAAGCAGTGCTAACAGGGAAGTCCATAGCAATAAACACCTACATCAAAAAAGTAGAAAAATTTCAAACAATCAAAGGATGCACCTCAAGGATCTAGAAATCCAATAAAAAACCAAATCCAAAATTAGTAAAAGGAAAGAAATAATAAACATTAGAGGAGAACTAAACTAAACAGGGGCCAAAAAACATACAAAAGGATCAATGAAACAAAAAATTAATTTTTTGAAAAACTAAAATTGATAGACTAGCTAGACTAACCAATAAAAAAAGGCAGAAGACCTAAATAAAATCCGAAATGAAAAAGGAGACATTACAAATGATAACACAGAAATACAAGAGATCATCAGAGACTATTATGAACTATATGCTATCAAACTGGAAAACCTAGAGGAAATGGATAAACACATAACCTACCATGATTGATCTGGAAGAAACAGAAAACTTGGACAGATCAATAAGAAGTAATAAGATTTAAAGAGTAATAAAAAGCCTCCTAACAACGAAAAGTCCAGGATTAGATGGCTTCACTGCCAAATTCTACCAAACTTTCAAAGAAGAAAAATTCTTCTATCTATTCCAAAAAATTGAAAGAGAGAATTCTCTTTAACTCATTCTACCAGCATTATGCTGACACCAAAACCAGACAAGGACACGACAAAAAAGAAAACTACAGGCCGATATCCCTGATAGGCATAGATGCAAAAATCCTTAACAAAATACTAGTAAAGCAAATCCAATTGCACATCAAAAAGACAGTACATGATTAAGGGAATTTATCCCAAGGATGCAACGGGTATTTCATCACATGCAAATCAATAAATGTGATACATCACGTAAACAGAATGAAGGATAAAATCATATGATCATCTCAATAGAAGCAGAAAAAGCATTTGATAAATTCAACATTCCTTCATGATAAAAACTCTCAACAAACTAGGCAAAGAAAGAAATACCACAATATTAATAAAGGCCATATATGACAAACCCATAGCTAACATAAATCTGAATGGGGGAAAAGTGAAAGAAAGCCTTCCCTCTAAGAACTGTAACAAGACAAGAATGCCCACTGATATGGTTTGGCTGGGTCTCCACCCAAATCTCATCTTCAATTGTGGCTCCCATAATTCCCACATGTTGTGGCAGGGACTCAGTGGGAGATAACTGAATCATAGGCGCAGTTTCCCCCATACTGTTCTCATGGTAGTGAATAAGTCTCATGAAATCTGATGATTTTTTTTTTTTTTGTAAGGGGAAGCCCCTTTCACTTGGTTCTCATTTCTCCCTTGTCTGCCGTGATGTAAGTAAGACATGCCTTTAATCGTCCCCCATGATTGTGAGGCCTCCCCAGCCATGTGGAACTGTGAGTCCATTAAACCTCTTTCACTTTAAAAATTACCCAGTCTTGGGTATGTCTTTATCAGCAGTGTGATAACAAACTAATACAGTAAATTGGTACCAGTAAGTGGGGTGCTGCTATAAAGATAGCTGAAAATGTGGAAGCGACTTTGGATCTTGGTAACAGGCAGAAGTTGGAATGATTTGGAGGGCTCAGAAGAAGACAGGAAAATGTGGGTAAGTTTGGAACTTCCTAGACACTTGTTGAATGGCTTTGACCAAAATGTTGATCATGTTATGGACAATGAAATCCAGGCTGGGGTGGTCTCAGATGGAGAGGAGAAACTTGTTGCGAACTGGAGTAAAGGTGACTCTTGCTATGTTTTAGCAAAGAGACTGGCAGCATTTTGCCCCTGATGTGTGGAACTTTGAACTTGAGGGAGATGATTTAGGG
This sequence comes from Macaca mulatta, assembly GCF_049350105.2. Classification (NCBI taxonomy): domain Eukaryota; kingdom Metazoa; phylum Chordata; class Mammalia; order Primates; family Cercopithecidae; genus Macaca; species Macaca mulatta. The sequence goes on from NC_133414.1 coordinate 58,481,503, forward strand.
TATCTGGCAGAAGAAATTTCTAAGCACCAAAGCATTCAGGAAGTGACTTGGGTACTGTTAAGAACATTCAGTTTTAAAAAGTTTTAAAAGCATTCTCAAGAGAAACACAGAATAAAAGCAGAAAATTTGTGGCCTGATGATGCAATAGAAAAGAAAAACCCAGGCTGGGCACAGTGGCTAACGCCTGTAATCCCAGCACTTTGGGAGGCTGAGGCAGGCGTATCACGAGGTCAGGAGATCGAGACCATCCTGGCTAACATGGTGAAACCCCATCTCCACTAAAAACACAAAAAATTAGCCAAGCATGGTGGCGGGCGTCTGTAGTCCCAGCTACTCAGGAGGCTGAGGCAGGAGAATGGTGTGAACCCATCCGGGAGGCAGAGCTTACAGTGAGCTGAGATCACACCACTGCACTCCTGCCGGGGCGACAGAGCAAGACTCCATCTCAAAAAAAAAAAAAAAAGATAAAAAAGAAAAGAAAAACCCATTTTCTGAGGAGAAATTCAAGCCAGGTGTGGAAACTTGCATAAGTAACGAACAGCCAAATGTTAATCACCAACTCAATGGGGAAAATGTCTCAAGGGCATGTCAGAGATCTGTGTGGCAGCCAATCCCATCACAGGCCCAGAGGCCTAGGAGGAAAAAAAATGGTTTCAAGGGCTGGGCCCAGGGCCCCCTTGCTGTGTGCAGCCTAGAGACTCAGTGCCCTGCATCCCAGCCACTCTAACCAAAGGTTACAAGCAGCCAGGGTATAGTTCAGGCCGTGGCTTCAGAGGGTGCAAGCCCCAAGCCTTGGCAGCTTCCATGTAGTGTTGAGCCTGCAGGTACACAAATGTCAAGAATTGAGATTTGGGAACCTCCGCCTAGATTTCAGAGAATGTATGAAAATGTCTGGATGTTCAGGCACTGATATGCTGCAAGGATGGAGCCCTCATGGAGAACCTCTGCTAGAGCAGTGTGAAAGGGAAATGTGGGTTGCAAGCCCCCACACACAGTCCCCACTGGGGCACTGCCTAGTGGAGCTGTGAGAAGAGGGCCACCATCCTCCCGACTCCAGAATGGTATATCTACTAACAGCTTGCACTGTGCACCTGGAAAAGCTGCAGACACTCAATGCCAGCTCATGAAAGCAGTCAGGAGAGGGGCTATACCCTGCAAAGCTACAGGGACAGGGTTGCCAAAGGCAGTGGGAGCCCACCTCTTGTATCAGCATGACCTGGATGTGAGACATGGAGTCAAAGGAGATCATTTTGGAGCTTTAAGAATGGATTGACCCATTGGATTCTGGACTTGCATGGGGCCTTTAGCCCCTTTGTTTTGGCCAGTTTCTCCCATTTGGAATGGGTGTATTTATCCAATGTCTGTGCCCCCATTGTATCTAGAAAGTAACTAACTTGGTTTTGATTTTACAGGCTCACAGGTGGAGGGGAGTTGCCTTGTCTCAGATGAGACTTTGGACCATGGACTTTTGAGTTAATGCTGAAATGAGTTAAGACTTTGGGGGACTGTTGGGAAGGCATAGGTGGTTTTGAAATGTGAGGACATGAGATTTGGGAGAGGCCAAGGGCAGAATGATATGGTTTGGCTGTGTCCCCACCAAATCTTTTTGAATTGTAGCTCCCATAATTCCCATGTGTCATGGGAGGGACCCAGTGGCGGATAACCGAATCATGGGGGTGGTTTCCCCCATACTGTTCTTGTGGTAGTGAGTAAGTCTCAAGACATCTGATAGTTTTATAAGGGGAAACCTCTTTCGCTTGGTTCTCATTTCTCCCTTGTCTGCTGCCATGTAAGACGTGCCTTTCACCTTCTGCCATGATTGTGAGGCCTCCCTAGCTACATGGAACTGTGAGTCCATTACACCTCTTTTTCTTTAAAAATTACCCAGTCTCAGGTATGTGTTTATCAGCAGTGTGAAAACAGACTAATACACCCACTTTCACCACTGCTGTTCAACACACTACTGGAAGTCCCAGTCAGAGCAATCAGTCAAGAGAAAGAAATAAAAGGCATTCAAATTGGAAAAAAGTAAGTTAATTTGTCCCTTTTTGCAGATGATATGATTTTATACCTAGAAAAATCTAAAGGCTCCATTAGAAAATTTAGATCTGATAAATTCGGAAAAGTTATAGGATACAAAAATAAACATACAAAAATCAGTAGTGTTTCTTTTTTTTTTTGAGACGGAGTCTCGCTCTGTCGCCCAGGCTGGAGTGCAGTGGCTGGATCTCAGCTCACTGCAAGCTCCGCCTCCCGGGTTCACGCCATTCTCCTGCCTCAGCCTCCCGAGTAGCTGGGACTACAGGCGCCCGCCACCTCGCCCGGCTAGTTTTTTGTATTTTTTTAGTAGAGACGGGGTTTCACTGTGTCAGCCAGGATGGTCTCGATCTCCTGACCTCGTGATCCACCCGTCTCGGCCTCCCAAAGTGCTGGGATTACAGGCTTGAGCCACCGCGCCCGGCCTAAAAATCAGTAGTGTTTCTATGTACCAATAATGAACTAGTGGAGAAAGAAATGAAAAAGGCAATCCCATTTAAAATAGCTATACAGGGGGCGGAGCAAGATGGCCGAATAGGAACAGCTCCAGTCTCCAGCTCCCAGCGCGAGCGACACAGAAGACAGGTGATTTCTGCATTATCAACTGAGGTACTGGGTTCATCTCACTGGGGAGTGCCGGACAATCAGTGCTGGTCAGCTGTTGCAGCCCGACCAGCGAGAGCTGAAGCAGGGCGAAGTGCAAGGCGGAAGGGAATCCCTTTTCCTAGCCAGGGGAACTGAGACACATACCTGGAAAATCGGGTAACTCCCACCCCAATACTGCGCTTTAAGCAAACGGGCACACCAGGAGATTATATCCCACACCTGGCCGGGAGGGTCCTATGCCCACGGAGCCTTCCTCATTGCTAGCACAGCAGTCTGCGATCTAATCGCAAGGCAGCAGCGAGGCTGGGGGAGGGGTGCCCGCCATTGCTGAGGCTTAAGGAGGTAAACAAAGCCCTGGGAAGATCGAACTGGGTGGAGTTCACAGCAGCTCAAGAGGCCTGCCAGTCTCTGTAGACTCCACCTCTGGGGACAGGGCACAGCTAAACAACAACAACAAAAGCAGCAGAAACCTCTGCAGACGCAAGTGACTCTGTCTGACAGCTTTGAAGAGAGCAGTGGATCTCCCAACACGGAGGTTGAGATCTGAGAAGGGACAGACTGCCTGCTCAAGTGGGTCCCTGACCCCTGAGTAGCCTAACTGGGAGACAGCCTCCACTAGTGGCAGACCCACACCCTACACCTCACACGGTGGAGTACACCCGTAAGAGGAAGCTTGCAAAGCAAGAATCAGACAGGTACACTTGCTGTTCAGCAGTATTCTATCTTCTGCAGCCTCTGCTGCTGACACCCAGGCAAACAGGGTCTGGAGTGGACCTCAAGCAATCTCCAACAGACCTACAGCTGAGGGTCCTGACTGTTAGAAGGAAAACTAACAAACAGGAAGGACACCCACACCAAAACCCCATCAGTACGTCACCATCATCAAAGACCAGAGGCAGATAAAACCACAAAGATGGGGAAAAAGCAGGGCAGAAAAGCTGGAAATTCAAAAAATAAGAGCGCATCTCCCCCTCCAAAGGAACGCAGCTCATTGCCAGCAACGGATCAAAGCTGGACTGAGAATGACTTTGACGAGATGAGAGAAGAAGGCTTCAGTCCATCAAACTTCTCAGAGCTAAAGGAGGAATTACGTACCCAGCGCAAAGAAACTAAAAATCTTGAAAAAAGAGTGGAAGAACTGATAACCACAATACTTAATGCAGAGAAGGCCATAAACGAACAGACAGAGATGAAAACCATGACATGAGAAATAAGTGACAAATGCACAAGCTTCAATAACTGACTCAATCAACTGGAAAAAAGAGTATCAGCGATTGAGGATCAAATGAATGAAATGAAGTGAGAAGAGAAACCTAAAGAAAAAAGAAGAAAAAGAAATGAACAAAGCCTGCAAGAAGTATGGGATTATGTAAAAAGACCAAATCTACGTCTGATTGGGGTGCCTGAAAGTGAGGGGGAAAATGGAACCAAGTTGGAAAACACTCTTCAGGATATCATCCAGGAGAACTTCCCCAACCTAGTAGGACAGGCCAACATTCAAATTCAGGAAATACAGAGAACGCCACAAAGATACTCCCCGAGAAGAGCAACTCCAAGACACACAATTGCCAGATTCACCAAAGTTGAAATGAAGGAAAAAATCTTAAGGGCAGCCAGAGAGAAAGGTCGGGTTACCCACAAAGGGAAGCCCATCAGACTAACAGCAGATCTCTCGGCAGAAACTCTACAAGCCAGAAGAGAGTAGGGGCCAATATTCAACATTCTTAAAGAAAAGAATTTTCAACCCAGAATTTCATATCCATCCAAACTAAGTTTCATAAGTGAAGGAGAAATAAAATCCTTTACAGATAAGCAAATGCTTAGAGATTTTGTCACCACCAGGCCTGCCTTACAAGACACCCTGAAGGAAGCACTAAACATGGAAAGGAACAACCGGTACCAGCCATTGCAAAAACATGTCAAAATGTAAAGACCATTGAGGCTAGGAAGAAACTGCATCAACTAATGAGCAAAACAACCAGTTAATATCATAATGGCAGGATCAAGTTCACACATAACAATATTAACCTTAAATGTAAATGGACTAAATGCTCCAATTAAAAGACACAGACTGGCAAACTGGATAAAGAGTCAAGACCCATCAGTGTGCTGTATTCAGGAGACCCACCTCACACACAGAGACATATATTGGCTCAAAATAAAGGGATGGAGGAAGATCTACCAAGCAAATGGAGAACAAAAAAAAGCAGGGGTTGCAATACTAGTCTCTGATAAAACAGACTTTAAACCATCAAAGATCAAAAGAGACAAAGAAGGCCATTACATAATGGTAAAGGGATCAATTCAACAGGAAGAGCTAACTATCCTAAATATATATGCACCCAATACAGGAGCACCCAGATTCATAAAGCAAGTCCTTAGAGACTTACAAAGAGACTTAGACTCCCATACAATAATAATGGGAGACTTCAACACCCCACTGTCAACATTAGACAGATCAACGAGACAGAAAGTTAACAAGGATATCCAGGAATTGAACTCATCTCTGCAGCAAGCAGACCTAATAGACATCTACAGAACTCTCCACCCCAAATCAACAGAAGATACATTCTTCTCAGCACCACATCACACTTATTCCAAAATTGACCACATAATTGGAAGTAAAGCACTCCTCAGCAAATGTACAAGAACAGAAATTATAACAAACTGTCTCTCAGACCACAGTGCAATCAAACTAGAACTCAGGACTAAGAAACTCAATCAAAATCGCTCAACTACATGGAAATTGAATAACCTGCTCCTAAATGACTACTGGGTACACAATGAAATGAAGGCAGAAATAAAGATCTTCTCTGAAACCAATGAGAACAAAGATACAACATACCAGAATCTCTGGGACACATTCAAAGCAGTGTGTAGAGGGAAACTTATAGCACTAAATGCCCACAAGAGAAAGCTGGAAAGATCTAAAATTGACACCCTAACATCACAATTAAAAGAACTAGAGAAGCAAGAGCAAACACATTCAAAAGCTAGCAGAAGGCAAGAAATAACTAAGATGAGAGCAGAACTGAAGGACATAGAGACACAAAAAAACCCTCCAAAAAATCAATGAATCCAGGAGTTGGTTTTTTGAAAAGATCAACAAAATTGATAGACCGCTAGCAAGACTAATAAAGAAGAAAAGAGAGAAGAATCAAATAGACACAATAAAAAATGATAAAGGGGATATCACCACCGACCCCATAGAAATACAAACTACCATCAGAGAATACTATAAACACCTCTATGCAAATAAACTAGAAAATCTAGAAGAAATGGATAATTTCCTGGACACTTACACTCTCCCAAGACTAAACCAGGAAGAAGCTGAATCCCTGAATAGACCAATAGCAGGCTCTGAAATTGAGGCAATAATTAATAGCCTCCCAACCAAAAAAAGTCCAGGACCAGATGGATTCACAGCTGAATTCTACCAGAGGTACAAGGAGGAGCTGGTACCATTCCTTCTGAAACTATTCCAATCAATAGAAAAAGAGGGAATCCTCCCTAACTCATTTTTTGAGGCCAACATCATCCTGATACCAAAGCCTGGCAGAGACACAACAAAAAAAGAGAATTTTAGACCAATATCCCTGATGAACATTGATGCAAAAATCCTCAAGAAAATACTGGCAAACCGGATCCAGCAGCACATCAAAAAGCTTATCTACCATGATCAAGTCGGCTTCATCCCTGGGATGCAAGGCTGGTTCAACATACGCAAATCAATAAACGTAATCCAGCATATAAACAGAACCAAAGACAAAAACCACATGATTATCTCAATAGATGCAGAAAAGGCCTTTGACAAAATTCAACAGCCCTTCATGTTAAAAACTCTCAATAAATTCAGTATTGATGAAACGTATCTCAAAATAATAAGAGCTATTTATGACAAACCTACAGCCAATATCATACTGAATGGGCAAAACCTGTAAAAATTCCCTTTGAAAACTGGCACAAGACAGGGATGCCCTCTCTCACCACTCCTGTTCAACACAGTGTTGGAAGTTCTGGCTAGGGCAATCAGGCAAGAGAAAGAAATAAAGAGTATTCAGTTAGGAAAAGAAGAAGTCAAATTGTCCCTGTTTGCAGATGACATGATTGTATATTTAGAAAACCCCATTGTCCCAGCCCAGAATCTCCTTAAGCTGATAAGAAACTTCAGCAAAGTCTCAGGATACAAAATTAATGTGCAAAAATCACAAGCATTCTTATACACCAGTAACAGACAAACAGAGAGCCAAATCATGAATGAACTTCCATTCACAGTTGCTTCAAAGAGGATAAAATACCTAGAAATCCAACTTACAAGGGACGTAAAGGACCTCTTCAAGGAGAACTACAAACCACTGCTCAGTGAAATAAAAGAGGACATAAACAAATGGAAGAACATACCATGCTCATGGATAGGAAGAATCAGTATCATGAAAATGGCCATACTGCCCAAGGTAATTTATAGATTCAATGCCATCCCCATCAAGCTACCAATGACTTTCTTCACAGAATTGGAAAAAACTGCTTTAAAGTTCTTATGGAACCAAAAAAGAGCACACATCTCCAAGACAATCCTAAGTCAAAAGAATAAAGCTGGAGGCATCACGCTACCTGACTTCAAACTATACTACAAGGCTACAGTAACCAAAACAGCATGGTACTGGTACTAAAACAGAGATATAGACCAATGGAACAGAACAGAGTCCTCAGAAATAATACCATACATCTACAGCCATCTGATCTTTGATAAACCTGACAAAAACAAGAAATGGGGAAAGGATTCCCTATTTAATAAATGGTGCTGGGAAAATTGGCTAGCCATAAGTAGAAAGCTGAAACTGGATCCTTTCCTTACTCCTTATACAAAAATTAATTCAAGATGGATTAAAGACTTAAATGTTAGACCTAATACCATAAAAGCCCTAGAAGAAAACCTAGGTAATACCATTCAGGACATAGGCATGGGCAAGGACTTCATGTCTAAAACACCAAAAGCAATGGTAACAAAAGCCAAAATTGACAATTGGGATCTAATTAAACTAAAGAGCTTCTGCACAGCAAAAGACACTACCATCAGAGTGAACAGGCAACCTACAGAATGGGAGAAAATTTTGGCAATCTACTCATCAGACAAAGGGGTAATATCCAGAACCTACGAAGAACTCAAACAAATTTACAGAAAAAAACAAACAACCCCATCAAAAAGTGGGCAAAGGATATGAACAGACATTTCTCAAAAGAGGACATTCATATAGCCAACAGGCACATGAAAAAATGCTCATCATCACTGGCCATCAGAGAAATGCAAATCAAAACCACAATGAGATACCATCTCACACCAGTTAGAATGGCAATAATTAAAAAGTCAGGAAACAACAGGTGCTGGAGAGGATGTGGAGAAATAGGAACACTTTTACGCTGTTGGTGGGATTGCAAACTAGTTCAACCATTATGGAAAACAGTATGGCGATTCCTCAAGGATCTAGAACTAGAAGTACCATATGACCCAGCCATCCCATTACTGGGTATATACCCAAAGGATTATAAATTATGCTGCTATAAAGACACATGCACACGTATGTTTACTGCGGCACTATTCACAATAGCAAAGACTTGGAATCAACCCAAATGTCCATCAGTGACAGACAGGATTAAGAAAATGTGGCACATATACACCATGGAATACTATGCAGCCATAAAAAAAGATGAGTTTGTGTCCTTTGTAGGGACATGGCTGCAGCTGGAAACCATCATTCTCAGCAAACTATCGCAAGAACAGAAAACCAAACACCGCATGTTCTCACTCATAGGTGGGAACTGAACAATGAGATCACTTGGACTCGGGAAGGGGAACAGCACACGCTGGGTCCTATCACGGGGAGGGGGGAGGGGGGAGGGACTGCACTGGGAGTTATACCTGATATAAATGACGAGTTGATGGGTGCTGATGAGTTGATGGGTGCAGCACACCAACATGGCACAAGTATACATATGTAACAAACCTGCACGTTATGCACATGTACCCTAGAACTTAAAGTATAATTAAAAAAAAAAATAAATAAATAAATAAAATAAAATAGCTATACAAAATAAAATACCTAGAAATCAATTTAATCAAAGAGGTCAAAGACCTTGCAAGAAAAACTACAGAACACTGATGAAAGAAGCTGAAGAGGACACGAACAAATTGAAAGATATCCCATGTCTACAGATTAAAAGAATTAATGTCATTAAAATGACCATATTACTCAAAGCAATCTACAGATTCAATGCAATCGCTATAAAAATGTCAATGTCATTTTACACAGAAACAGAAAAAACAATCCTAAAACCATACGGAACTAAAAAAGAGCACAAATAGCCAAAACAATCCTAATAAAAACAAAGCTGAAAGGATCATACTGCCTGACTTCAAAGGATATTACAAGGCTATAGAAACCAAAATAAGCATGGTGTTGTTATAAAAACAGATACAGGCCAGGAGTGCTGGCTCACACCTGTAATCCCAGCACTTTGGGAGGCCAAGGCAGGTGGATCACCTGACATCAGGAGTTCAAGACCAGCCTGGCCAACATGGTGAAACCCCATCTCTACTAAAAATACAAAAATTAGCCAGGCTTGGTGGTAATCCCACCTGTAATTAGCACCTGTAATCCCAGCTAATCAGGGGGCTGAGGCAGGGAGAACTGCTTGAACCCAGGAGGCAGAGGGTGCAGTCAGCCAAGATAGTGCCACTGCACTCCAGCCTGGGTGACAGAGCAAGACTCTGTCTCAAAAAACAAACAAACAACAACAAAACCCAGATACACAGAACGATGGAACAAAATCAACAACACAGAAATAAATCCATGTATTTACTGCGAACTGATTTTCAACAAAGGTACCAAGAACATGCATTAGGGAAAGGGCACCCTCTCAATAAACGGTGCTGGGAAAATTAGAGATCCATACGCAGATGAATGAAACTGAAGTCCTTTCTCTCATCACACACAAAAATCAACTCAAGATGGATTAAACACTCAAACATAAGACCTGAAACTATAAAACTATTAGAAGAAACCACAGGGAGTACACTTCAAGACACTGATCTAGGCAATGATTTTATGGCTAAGACCTCAAAAGCATAGGCAACAAAACCAAAAACAGACAAAAGGGACTCTATTAAACTGAAAAGCTTCTGCGCGGCATAGGAAAACAATCAACAGAGTGAAGACACAACCTGTTGAATGGGAGAAAATATGTGCAAACTACCCATCGAACAAGGGACTAACATACAGAATATGTAAGAAACTCAAACAACATTAAAAACACAAACAATTCCATTAAAAACTGGGCAAAGGACACGACCAGACAGTTCTCAAAAAAAGACATATAAATGACCACAGCTGCCTGAAAAACTGCTCAGCATCGCTAATCATCAGGGAATAACAGATGTTGGTGAAGATGCAGAGAAAAGGAAACTCTTACGTATTGTTGGTGGGAATGTAAATTAGTACAGCCAGTATGAAAAATAGTATGGGAATTCTTCAAAAACTAAAAATAGAACTACTATATAATACAGCAATCTCACAACAGAGTATTTCCCCAGAGTATTTCACAACAGAGTATTTCCACAGAGGAAAATAAATTAGTATTATCAAAGAGATATCTGTACTCCCATGTTTATCGTAGCACTATTCGCAAAAGATATGGAATCAGCTTAAGTGTCCATCAATGGACAAACAGGTAAAGAATTTGTGACTTATATACAGAATGAAATACTATTCAGCCATACAAAAAGAATGAAATCATGTCATCTGTAGCAACATGGATGGAGGTCATTATGTTAAGTGAAATAAGCCAGACACAGAAAGACAAATATTACATGTTCTCACTCACATGTGGAAGCTAAAGAATTTGATCTCATGGAGGTGGAAAGTAGAATTATAGGTACCAGAGGCTGGGAAGGGTGTACATGGAGCGAGGAGTGAGGGATAAAGAAAGGTTGGTTAATGGGTACAAAAATACAGTTAGATAGTCACAATAAGTTCTAATGTTCGATAACAACAGAGTAGGGTGACTACAGTTAACAATATATTATATACTTCAAAATAACTAGAAGAGAGGCTTAAAATGTTTCCGACACATAAACATGATCAATATTCACAGTGAGGGACACCCCAAATACCCTGACTTGATCATTATATCGTCTACGCATATAACAAAATATCAGAGGTACCCCATAAATATGTACAAATAAACTAAAAAAAGAAAACCAATCAAATGTGATCTCAGATACTACACAATGATATAAAACTTTGAGTCTGTTCTTTAGAAAATGATTAAGCAAACAGCAGCAAGGGAAGTACATAGGGTGAGGATTGAGTGTGGACTGGGGATCTGGGGAACATCCTCCAGAACGGCTCAGCTGGCCCACATGGTCAAGGACCCTGCAGTGAGGTGAAGGTCTGGGCAAGATGCATGGGGGTTTCATGGGGGCTGCATTCCAGTGCCTGTCTTTGTATAAGCATGTCACCTGTGTGACTCAAACTGCCTCAAACTTCTCCAAGCACTCAGTCAATTAAACATTTTTTTCCCAAGGAGGACATTCTGCTGCTTCTAAAAATACAAGATATTCTACACATTGCTATCATTACAAACTGTGATAGGTGCTATGAAGAAAAAGAATAACAAAATCCAAATGAGTGATAAAATTTAGATTAAGGGGAGGGTGTCAAGGGTAAACGACTCTAAAGAAGCTAAGAACTGAAGGAGAAATGAGTTAGGAATTTTAGCCATTCATGCAAAAAAGGGATAAGATTGGGAGAGGCCTCTCGGACAGAACAGCATGTGCAAAGGTGCGCAGGTAGGAATTTGGCTTGTTTGAAAATCGTCAAGGTAGTCACCATACCTAGATCATGACCAAGGGGATATTGTACAGGATCAGGTTCCAAGTGGCCAGGCCCAGGTCACCTTAGATCTGATAGCTCAAGGTAGTGTAATCAGAAACACTGAAGAATTGAAAACAGAAGCATTAGGATTCTATTTACTGGCTGCTGGGTGCTAGACGGTTTGTGATAGATTCTTGAGAAGCTACTGCAGGAGTTTAGGAGGCCGGGCCTGGGAAGTGGCTGGGATGATGAAGAGGGATGAACAATGGGCTGGGTATCAAGTGTCTAGCAGAACACCATGCAAACATTCACTCAACATGTACTGACAACCTCCAGGGCTCCATCCCATCACTGGCTCTGCAGATTTAGGGGTAAACAAAGCATGGCTCTACACTCGTGGAGGTTATATGTGGGGTGAAGGTGCAATGGGAAAAAATTCATGAAAACCCAGGCAGTGATAAGTGCAATCTCGAAAAATAAAAGGAAAAGGTGTCTTTGGACCTCTTAGGACGTTAATTGGAGGTGACAAATTTCATGAAATCCCTTGGTAACAGAGGCTCAACAAATGATATCCATTAACATTGTACTATCAATACAAAATAAGTATTGGGTGAAGACTTCGCCATTGTAATTGCTTAAATATCCCAATATGCTTCTTTTATTAACTCTTTAAGGGGATCAAATCCAGCTGCCCATTTTGAAGAGAGGCAAGCCACCACAGACCTAGCAGCCTCATAAACATCCCATCCAACCTACCTGCTTCCTTCTTTGAAAATGGAGCCTGGTTTTTAAAGTCAATATGCTTGCAATACACACTGAGACACTCTGTAACAAAATCTAGATGGAATACTAGGAGGCAGGATTAAAAGTTTATTTTTTACCTCTTTTCAGCCTCTAAATTTATGCCAACAAGAGATGAACTACAGAAGCATAAAGCAGACTGCAGTGACTGGCTAATGTGCTGACCATGGCTGGGGTCTAAGAGTCAGCAGAAAAAGTCTCCTGACAGAGACAACGGGGATTTCAGGTAGCATAAAGTATGTCCACATTGTGGCCTCCTTTAATCTCAAGAGTGTGTCTGCTATTCTGAAGATACGATTTTACATGTCACGGCCTAAAACTGGGTTCAAACAGCAGGTTCATGTAATAAATACTCCAATAAAAAAAAACTGACTTCTCAAAAACAGTTATCTTCCACAGGGGGCCTGCCCTCCCTTCCTCAATCCCACTGAACTGGTTCATGCCTAACCACCTTATACAGCATGCTAACTATCTTCGTTACAAAGGGGTACACTTTGCAAAAGAATTTCATGTTGACAGGTTAACCAGGAAGTTCTGTGAGTAATCAAATGTTCTAAAGGCTCACTCCACTCAGATTCTCTCCAATGACTCTAGTAAGCATCCCGGAACTCATTGGACACAGTAAATGTCCAGTCACAAACAGCACACAGTAAAAATGTATGCAAGAAGGGGCTGGGCACAGTGCCTCACACCTGTAATCCCAGAACTTTGGGAGGCCAAGGTGGGTGGATCACGAGGTCAGGAGTTTGAGACCAGCCTGACCAACATAGTGAAACCCCATCTCTACTGAAAATACAAAAATTAGCTGGGCGTGGTGGCATGCACCTGTAATCCCAGCTATTCAGGAGGCTGAGGAAGGAGAATTGCTTAAATCCAGGAGGCGGAGGCTGCAGTGAGCCAAGATTGTGCCATGGCATTCCAGCCTGGGCGACAGAGCGAGACTCTGTCCAAAAAAAAAAAAAAAAGTATGCAAGAAGGAAAAAATAATATATGGTTCTCCATTGTTCAGCAATAAATAATAAAGCTACCATTAAATGAACTATCCTGGCCCAATCAACCTAACATCACCAGGATTCAACAAAGTTTGACAAGAGTCAGGTTTGCTGGCTCAGTGTAATAGGTGAGCTGCCCCATGGCTCCATGCAAACATTAATCCCAAGACTCAGAACAACCCTGAAGGTTATATTATTACCCTACCTTTTTTTTTTTTTTTTTTTTTTTGGAGACAGAGTTTTGCTCTTGTTGCCTAGGCTGGAGTGCAATGGCACGATCTCAGTTCACTGCAACCTCCGCCTCCTGGGTTCAAGCGATTCTCCTGCCTCAGCCTCCCAAGTAGCTGGGATTGCAGATGTGCACTACCACGCCTGGCTATTTTTTGTATTTTTAGTAGAGATGGGGTTTCGTCATGTTGGCCAGACTGGTCTCAAACTCCTGACCTCCGGTGATCTGCCCGCCTCGGCTTCCCAAAGTGCTGGGATTACAGGTATGAGTCACAGTGCCTGGCTTACCCTACTTTTACTGATAACTAAATTAAAGTTCAGAGAGATGTCCTTTTTCAAAATCACATGGCTAGTAAGTCATCATCCATGTTAACTCCAAAACCCTTACAAAGTTCAAAATACCCACAACCCAAGCCAAGATGATAGCCTTTCCTCTAGACTTTTTAAGACGGTGGTTTGCAAACGGTTTTTTTTTTTTTTTTTAACTATAGGAAGAAGTTTCCTTTAAATAAAATGTAACTGAAATCCATGAACGAACAGGTACATATTTAAGGCATAAGATGTCCTCCTTCAGAACTGCCCTTGGCTACTAGCTACTAGGGCAAGGCAACATGTGCTACTGAGTGTTTTTTAACACGTTTAATTCAACTTAAGCAAACAGTCCATCTGCAGCTGCACCTTCTCACTTTTCTCCATGCTTAGACACTGATCAGCTCCTTTGAAAGGTGCAAAAATGGGCAGCAATGGTTTACCACTGCATAGTTCTAGCACTGCAGCATTCCTGGCCAAAGGAACAGCAAAAGAAAAGAAATGGAGGTTGGATGGGAAAAAATATTTTGTGAAAGGTATTCCTATGTTTAATGCAAAATTAAGTGGAAAAATAATATAATTAGATTACAAATATGCCTAAGAACAGATGAATGTCTTAAGAAGGTTTGCCAGAGTTTACTTTTAGTTTTAAAAAATAAGGTGACCTGAATGAAAACATATGTGTAGTCAGTACATTAAAATGGCATATAATGTAACTGTTGATTTCAGAGTATCTAGGAGGCCTGAGACAGCAGACAGATTTTGTCACTTGTTCAAATCCTCCCAGCTGAATCTATGTTGTGTTTGGCCACATGCCAAAAACATGGGGAAAAGGTTCACCCTTGCAAAGAACTTTCATGGCCATTAACTGTATGGCAAAGGAGTTGGCCAGAGTCAATGTCTGGGCTGTGAGAGGAGCACTGCCTGGGAGCAAGCGCACTGCATCAGATACACTCTGCTGGTTCCTAGGTCATACCCTGGCACCCAGTGTGCTGCTGGTGGGCTAAAGTGACCACACTACAGGTGAGCAGATGCTGCTGGATGGCTGATTCACTTCCCAAGCCCTCCTTTCCCTAGCTGCCTTCCAGCTAGAGGTGGCCTGTGATCCAGTTCTGGCCAGGGAGATGTAAGCAGATTTCAGGCGGCCAGGTGGGACTTCTGAGAAAACTTTTGCCTTCCTGCTGAAAATGGTGACTCTCAGCTAACAGATCTCTTAATCCTTGATCATTCCTCTAATTCCTGCCAAGGCCACAACCACAATGCCTGAAGGTCCAGCTCTCACCGTAAGACCATCTGTCAAGTAGGAGGTAGCACAGAGAGGAAAGAGCTTGAGTCCCTGGCAACATCTGTTGCAGGGAGCCGAAGGCCCATGGGACATGACCAACTCAGCATCCCACTGGAGGCTATATGATCAAACAGCAAACCGTTTATCACGAATGCAGGATATGAGCAAACTCATGACTGCCCCTGCTGACTGCTCCTGCTGACAGAAGGTTTGGCAGAGGCAATCACTACCTGGAGCCGAGGTTAGCTACAGCGACATCTACAGCCTGTTGTTTGAGGAATGCAGTCTTGCAAGCCTACTCTAGACTGAGCAGCTGACCACTTCTTCCACCCCCATTCTCACTATCTGTTTTGACTAATAAATACGGAGGGCTGTGTAAAGCTCAGGGCCCTTGTCCACTAGAGCCAAGGTGCCCCCGACCCCTTTTTCCAAATATAAACTTTTGTCTCTTGTCTTTTATTCCTGCGTTTGCCCCTTGTTTAGTGCCCCTAGGTCCGTGCGGGTTACATAGTGGCGCCCCGAACAGCCACAGAATTGGGTACACTACAATCTGTGAGCAAGTCAGCCCTGGACCACTCACCTCTAGACACCTTGTCAACTGAACCACATAAATCCATAATTATTTAAATCACCATATTTAGCTTTTTGTTACTTTCAGTCAAATATATTCCTTTTTTTTTTTTTTTTTTTTTTTTTTTTTGAGACGGAGTCTGGCTCTGTCGCCCAGGCTGGAGCGCAGTGGCCAGATCTCAGCTCACTGCAAGCTCCGCCTCCCGGGTTCACGCCGTTCTCCTGCCTCAGCCTCCCTAGTAGCTGGGACTACAGGCGCCGCCACCTCGCCCGGCTAGTTTTTTGTATTTTAAAGTAGAGACGGGGTTTCACCGTGTTAGCCAGGCTGGTCTCGATCTCCTGACCTCGTGATCCGCCCACCTCGGCCTCCCAAAGTGCTGGGATTACAGGCGTGAGCCACCGCGCCCGGCCCAGTCAAATATATTCCTAATTGTGGCAACAGACTCTCCCGTGCCTGAGATTTCTTCTGCCTTAAAGTATATGGTTTTCTGGAAAAAATGGAATTTTCTCCTAGAAATCACTCCCCCCTACACACACTCAAAATTGCCTTACCAGAAAAACATAACTGCCACATACCTCTTATGGTCCCAGAACAGATTATAGAAATGTATTGAGAACTCTGATGTCTTTTCAAAAAAAAGAGTATGAACACATGTAAGGCGTAAGAACACAAAAGCCTCAAGGTAATAAATAACATTTTTCAGTGGCACGCTACCTTAGAAATGTTGCTTGAATGACTCATGGAATGTCCCAAAGTCTTCTCATTCTGCAAGAAAATCAAACAGGTTTTAATTATCAATCTTTGATTAAAATATGCAAAGAACAAGTAATTGATCATAACAACCCTACTGACAAATCATTCCCTGAACTAGAATTTGCAAAGCACAACCTACTATATACTAGATGTATGTAGCCAGGAAGTAAATATTGCACATTTGGGCAAAATGAATTAAACAATAGTCCCTGTCCTAAAGGATTTAACTTTTTATTTAAAAGATTTAATTTTTTTATTATCAGGAAAAAATAAGAGTTTAGAATTCGCTGTTAAAATAAGATAGTATTGTCTTAAGTCACACTTCATGTGGAGGTTCAGATGGTGATAAGTGTCTTAAGACACATTTCAAGTGGAGAGGCTGCATGCTCAGTTGTATGTGACACAGTCGAGGAGCCACTGTGAAAGAGCAAAGAAAGTGGGACGGCTGACCAGCCCTGGGGTGTCTGGCTAACAAAGTGCTGAATACTCAACAGGGACATCACACAGCTCACATCTCCTTCAACTCAGTTCCTCCTCCTGGAGCAGGGAAATCTGGGAGCCACGCTAGCTTCCTTCCTCTCATGCCCCTCCACATTCAGTCACATAGTCTTGTATCAAATTCTTCCTCCTCTCAATCACAACTCATTTTCATTTTTATTGTCAATGCTTTAGTTTAGATTCTCTTCATTTCTCAGCTAGAATTCTTGAAGAATAACGTCCCACCTGGCCTTTTTACCTTTAGGTTGACCTCCCTGATACACAACTATCATAGGCTACACTGTGTATTCCCCTCCCTTCTGTGAAAATTTAGATGTTGATGTCCTAAAATTGTTCCTCAGAACATAATTATTTGGAATAGGGCCTTTAAAGATGTAATTAAGTTTATATGACGTCAATAGTAGTCCCAGCTACTCAGGAGGTGACTCTAATCCTAGTGGACTCTAATCCAATAGGACTGGTGTCCTTGTAAGAAGAGGAGATTATGACACAGACACACACAGATAAAAGACAATGTGAACACAGAGGGAGAAGACGGCCATCTACAAGCCAAGGAGAAACCAGCTCTGCTGCCACCTTGATCTTGGACTTCCAGCCTCCAGACTATAAGAAAATAAATTTTGTTGCTTAAGCCACCTTCTGTATGGCACTTTGTTATGGCAACCCTCAAACAACTATGATCATCTTCCATCCTACAACTTAAAAAAAAAAAAGTGAACATTCTAAACAGAAATCTGATTTTTAAAAATAAAGCCATTTTCCTGCATCTACTCATTCTTGCTCTAAACCCAAATAAGTAACAAAAACTACTGCCTAAAGAAGAGAAGATCTTACTTGTATTTCCTTGCTCTATTCCCTAGGCTGGGAGTGCAGTGGCATGATCATGGTTCACTGCAGCCTTGACCTCTTGGGCTCAAGTGATCCTCCTGCCTCAGCCTCCCGAGGAACTGGGACTATCAAATATTTTTTAGTATTTTAGTATCCTGCCTGACTAAATATTTTGTGTAGAGACAGGGATCACTCTGTCGCCCAGGCTAGAGTGTAGTGGCACAATCACAATCATGGCTCACTGAAGCCTCAACCTCCTGGGCTCAAGTGATCCTCCCGCCTCAGTCTCCTGAGTAGCTAGGACTACAGGTATGTGCCACCACGTCTAAGTATGTTTTGTAGAGACAGGGTCTCGCTATGCTGCCCAGGCTGGTCTTGAACTCCTGGCCTCAAGTAATTCTCCCATCTGAGCTTCTCAAAGGACTGGAATTATAGGCATGAGCCACCATACTTGACCTGTTTCTTCATCTTAAGGCAGTCAATTAGTAAATCATAAAGTATGCTCAAATTGTTGTTGGGAGAATGTTACCAAAGAATGCTTCTAAAAGACCAAGTTTCACTCTGGGAGGCTGAGGCGGGCAGACTGCCCGAGGTCAGGAGTTCGAGACCAGCCTGGCCAACATGGTGAAACCCCGTCTCTACTAAAAATACAAAAATTAGCGAGACATGGTGGCGCGCACCTATAATCCCAGCTACTCAGGAGGCTGAGGCAGGAGAATCACCTGAAACTGGGAGGCGGAGGTTGCAGTGAGCTGAGATAGCGCCACTGTACTGCACTCCAGCCTGGGCGACAGAGCAAGACTCCTTCTCAAAAAAAAAAAAAAAAAAAAAAAGGACCAAGTTTAACTAACAATTTAATTCAATCATGTTATTCACACATTCATTCACTGGGAATGAAAGCCCCCTGTCCAGAGAACAAGTAATCTCAGTTTCATTCATTAGTCAAGAATGTACTTATAGGTAAACACAGGGCACCGCTGTGAGTCTCAATTTTAAGGCCAAGCTACTGGTGACTTACTATTAACTTTTAGTGCAGTCTACTAAGTTAAAACAAAGATACCACAGGTCTTGGATTATCTATACAGAAAGCCAATTATAACCACTGCCACATGACTTACTATCTCACAAGGAATGGTTGGTTTGACACCATCTGGAAATCTACAGAGAAATACTAAGAGAAGCAATAAATCATATCCTCAGACCTTTCTGACATTAATTATTCAACAGAGAATGGATATTGGGGTGAGGGAGACCTACCTGCTAAGCTAACATTATAAATCCAGATTGAGAGCTAAAGCTGTTCCTTACCCTTTAAGAAATAAATTTGATAATGCAAGCTCTTATTTTGTTTTCCTGTTAGAACAATTCATATTTTACATTGGTAAAACCAAACAAGTAACAAGCCCCAGAAAACACAGATGTTGTAAAGCCTGAAACCTGTCAATATTTGACAAAATCCACTACTTGGTAGGATCTTAACAGTTCAGTTCCAACAGACCATCTTTTATTTTCCCCCAATAAACACTGCTTTTTTTGTTTTTTGAGACAGAGTCTCACTCTGTTGCCCAGGCTGGAGTACAGTGATGCCATATCGGCTCACTGCATGCTCCGCCTCCCGGGTTCACGCCGTTCTCCTGCCTCAGCCTCCCAAGTAGCTGGGACTACAGGCACCCGCAACCACGCCCAGCTAATTTTTTGTATTGTTAGTAGAGACGGGGTTTCACCGTGTTAGCCAGGATGGTCTCGATCTCCTGACCTCGTGATCTGCCCGCCTTGGCCTCCCAAAGTGCTGGGATTACAGGCATGAGCCACTGCACCCAGCCTAAACACTGCTCTTTAAATGTCCATTTATTTGGACTTAAAATATATAGTTCAAGACAACAGAGATATTTTCCAGAAAGCAAATCCCAAGACTCATTCAAATCAGTCCCTCTTTCCACACTTATTTACTATGCAACTACTATGTGCAAACAAACTGTGTCAGGCACAGAATATGGACAAAAATCTCACTCCTAACCATGTGCCAATGATAATATTGAGAATCCCTTATGTGAAATTTTTGGAACCAGAAGTGTTTCATATTTCTGAGTTTTTTGGACTTTGGAATATTTGCATTATACTTACTGGTGGAGCATCCCAAATCTGAGAATTCAAAATCTGAAAGGTGACAATGAGCATTTACTTTGAGTGTCATGCTGGCATTCCAAAGTTTCAGATTTTGAAGCATGCTGGATTTCGAGTTTTTGGATTACGGACGCTCAACATGTATTACCACTGAACTCCTCTGAAAAAGTGTTTTGGTGAGAAACGTCCAAACTAGGGAAGAGCTTAAGAACGACATAAAAGAAGCACATACAAGTATGACCCCACTCTGCCCTATAGTCAGAATGGTATCTTGCTTCTGAATGAGAAGTAAAGTTTGCCAAGCAACGATGTAAAGAAGTGGAATTAGACATACCAAAGAGAAAAAAGTTCCAGTTCAAGCCCAAACTAAGCTTTAATGCCCAAGTAATAAAAACCTTGGCAAATTATTTACAGCTCTTTAACACATTCAGTCACTGCTTACTGGATACCACCATCTTGTGACCCCAGGAGAGATGGAAGCCTCGCTGCATCTTCCTTCCTTCCTCAGAAAAGGTACTAGGAGATGCCACACACTTCCCTGGCTTTCATCTCCACATCCCTCTGGTGGGCTCTTTACATCTACATTAAACGTAAGAGCTCCTCAGAACACAGCCCCATGCCCTCTAGATTTCATCTGTTTTCTCCTTAGCCAGTGCTTCTCCAACTCTGGACACTTAACCATTTAGGGATCTTGCTAAAATGTAGATTGTGGTTTGTTAGATCTAGGGTGGATTGAGATTTCTGCATTTCCAAAAAGCTCCCAGGTGACTCCCATGCTGCTGTTCCCAGACCACAGTTTGGGGTGCAAGTTTTCATTCCAAATCCTGAACCAGAAAAATCAATAAAGGCTATGAGTTTCGTTTGTTTGTTTTTAAGACAAGGTTTTTCCATGTTGTCCAGGCTGGAGGGCAGTGGCTATTCATGGGTACCATCATGTCATGCTACAGTCTCTAATTCCTGGGCTCAAGTGATCCTCCCACCTCAACCTACCAAGTAGCTGAGACTACAGGCATACTACTGCATCCAAATTATGACTCATGTTTTAAAAAGCAAATCATAACTATTTTAAAAGTAAATTCCTACGTAAAAGATGGCTATGAGCCCACAATAGAGTTAGTAGAAATAAATCAATCAGGAAACACAGCGATACAGATTGGGAAAGACTGAGTCTGAGAGTGTGAGAAAACAAAGTTTTCTTAATGTAAGAAGCTACCAAATCACAAAGAGAAGCTATGCTGAAGAATAAGGCACACTTTACAATTTAATCAGTGCTGTCAATGATGCTTTGCAAGTCCACATGCGGCTCCAACAGAAT
The DNA here is from genome assembly GCF_049350105.2 of Macaca mulatta. Taxonomy (NCBI): domain Eukaryota; kingdom Metazoa; phylum Chordata; class Mammalia; order Primates; family Cercopithecidae; genus Macaca; species Macaca mulatta. Next base: position 58,502,720 of record NC_133414.1, read on the forward strand.
GTACTTGTGGATAGAGTCAAGGCATAAAACTCACATAAACCAAATACACCCTGGAAAGCAGAAACCAATAATTATCAAGAAGACAATGAGGTGAGATGCCTAAGCAACTTTTTCGGATTCTGTATGAAAGAGTCAAACAATAGGACTTCATCATGTGGGGTTTTCCTGAAACTCTGACCAGGACTGGTCCTTAAAAAACAAACAAAATATGTGGGCAATGAACACTGCTAACTGCATACTCAATACCCATTTCCCTTTGTCCCCACCAAAAGAACCCTGACTTTGTCCTGAGCAGCAACAAACCCAGTTAAAAGTTCTCACTTTCCCACACTACTTTGCAGTTAAGGAAAAATATTAAATATATAAAAAGTTCTTTTGAAAGAAATTAACTAAAGATTTCCTGGGAAAACATTTTGCTTTCCTGATATTGCCATTGCCCATTTCTCTGGAATTCCTCCTCCCTCAACCAGCCTGGAAAATAGACATTATACCAGGAAGTAAACCAATTCACTTTGGGACTATGAAGAAGTTACTAGAAGTCTGAAATCTTTTCGTCTCAGGTCCCCTTTATCCTGTAAAAAATGATTAAGGGCCAGGCATGGTGACTTACACCTGTAATCACAGCACTTGGGAGGCCAAGGTGGGAGGACCACCTGAGTTCAGGAGTTCGAGACCAGCCTGGCCAACATGGTGAAACACCATCTCTACTAGAAATACAAAAATTAGCTGGGTGTGGTGGCGTATGCCTGTAATGCCAGCAACTTGGGAGGCTGAGGCAGGAGAATCACTTGAACCTGAAAGGCGGAGGCTGCAGTGAGCCAAGATCACGCCACTGCACTCCAACCTGGGCAACAAGAGCAAAACTCCATCTCAAAAAAAAAAAAAAAAAGATTAAGGACTCCCAAAACCTTTGGATTATGTAAGGTTTTATCTATGGATATTTGCCATATTAGAAATTAAAATTAACAGTGTAAAAAATATATCTCTTAATTCATTTAGCATTAGCAATAAACCCGGTAAATATAAGTAACATTTCAATGAAGTTAACTATTTTCTCAAAAAAACAAAAATTAGTGAGCAGAGTGGTACTCTTGTACATTTCTGTAAATCTCATTGTTTAATAGAAGACAGCTAGATTCCTGCATCTGTTTTTGTGTTAAATCTCTTCTGATCTGTTGCTTTTGTGAGGACCCATTCAAAACTCAGAGTTGATATAATCATGATTTGAAGCTGAAGACATCTGATATTCAATGAATGCAGGAAGAAGCCTTCTCCATACTTCCCTTATATGATTAAAAGCAGAAACTGTGACAAATGAGGCTGCCACAAATTCCCTCTTCAAGGGTTTACTCCCAGGAAGGAGATCGAGAGTAAACCTACCATAATTCCCCTGTCCAGGAGGACCTTTATGGCCATGAAGAAGAAGAAAAGACACTCCCATCTGCACAAACATTATCACAAGCTTTCTTATCTCTTAATTTGTTAGGAAGGGAGGGGAGGGGAGGAGAGGGGAGGCAGGCAGGAAGGTGGGGAGGGGAGGAGGGGAGGGGAGGGCTGAGAAAGAAAAGGAAAAAAAAAGAGAAAAGAGAAAAAAACAAAAGAGAAGAATGTGGAGAGGAGAGGAGAGGAGAAAGGAAAGGAAAAAAAAGAGAAAAGAGAAAAAAACAAAAGAGAAGAAAGGAGAGGAGAGGGGAGAGAGAAGAGAGGAGAGGTGAGGGGAGAAAAGAAAAACCAAAAGCAGCAGGAAACAAATAACACATCACATTCTCCATAGTACATGGGAACCACAAAAAGATTAACAGCTGACTTATCCTCAGAAACAGGGAGGCCAGAGACAGCGGAAGGACATAAAAAACTGAAAGAAAGGCTGGGCGCGGTGGCTCACGCCTGTAATCCCAGCACTTCGGGAGGCTGAGGCGGTGGATCACGAGGTCAGATCGAGACCATCCTGGCTAACACGGTGAAACCCTATCTCTACTAAAAATACAAAAAAAATTTAGCTGGGTGTGGTGGTGTGTGCCTGTAGTCCCAGCTACTCGGGAGGCTGAGGCAGGAGAATGGCTTGAACCCGGGAGGCAGCGCTTGCAGTGAGCCGAGATCGCGCCACTGCACTCCTGCCTGGGAGACAGAGCGAGACTCCATGTCAAAAAAAAAAAAAAAAAAAAAAGAACTGAAAGAAAAAAAAAGTGAACCAGGATAATTATATTCAGCAAAACTATCTTCAAAAATGAAGATGAAAAATGCATTCATAAACAGAAACTCAGAGAATTCATTGCAAGTGGATACACCTGAAAAGAAATACTAAAGGAAGTTTTTTGAGTTGAAAGCATGTACTGCCAAACAGTAGTCAAAAGTAACTGTGTAACTACAAAAGACAAAATAAATGCATATATATATATATTCCTTTCTTAAATAATTTAAAAAGCAATTATATAAAAACTATGTATATAACTGTATTGTTAAACCTATAACATAAAGAAATGTAACGTATTTAAAAATAAGAGACAGGTGGGTACAAAGCTGTCATCATTATACTAATATCAGACAAAACAGAATTCAGAAAATTTTACCAGAGATAAAGAGGGACTTTTACTAGGAAAGCTTGGCATAAGGAAACGACATCACATAGAACCTCAAATACACTGAAACAAATGAAGATAATAAGGAGTGCTAAGTTTAAAATAACAAACTGTATAAACATATAACACTCTCCTTTCCTTTATGTCTTTGAAAGACAGTTATATAAATAACTGCTACAATGTACTGTTGGGTTTGTAACATATAAAGATATGTATAAACAATTATTAGCAAAGAAACAGAGGTACATAGGAGGAATCATTTTATGTCTTACAGGAATTAAATCAATATGAATCTGAAGAGTCTGTTAGAAAAATACATATATATTGTAAACCCTCAAACAACCATTAAGAAAATAATTTTTAAATAGCATTAGAAATAATTTTTTAAAAAATCATTTAAGGAATTAAAATATTACAATACAAAATAATGCAAAAGAAAGCAATAAAGGAAAAAGGAACAAAAATGGCAAGACACATAGAAAACAAAAAGTAAAATGGCAAACAAATCAAACCATATCAATAATAGCATGAACTGCAAATGGATTAACCAATCAACAGGAAGGTTGTCAGGATGTACAAGAACACAAAATCCAGTTGTATTCTAAGTTCAGGAGACACAATTGAGACTCAAAATTATAAGCAGGATTACAGTAAAAGCAGCAGAAAAGCACATAGCACAAAAACCACCACCATAAAAAGGGGCAGTCATTATATTAATATCAGATAAAAAAGACTTAGGAAAATTTTACGAGAGCTAAAGAAGGACTTTTACTATGATAAGGTCAACCATCATGAAGGTATAATATTTATAAATATATAAGCACCTAACATGAAAACCACAAAGCAAGAACTGACAGAGTTGAGTGAAAAACAGATGAATACTTGCAGACTTCAAAATACTGCTTTCAACAATGAACAGCCAAGCTATGTAAAAGACTTGAACAGCACTAAACCAACTTGACCTAACAGACATCCATAGAATACAAAACCCAACAACAGAATATACATTCTTCTCAAGTGCACATGGAACAGTCTCCACGACAGACTATACAGTAGTCCACAAAACAAACATCAGTAAATGTAACAGGACTCAAATCATATAAAATATGATTCTGGCTACAACAGAGTTAAACTTTAGAGTTAAATGTTATTGTTTATCAACAGCAGAGAGAAATTACCAAATTCACAAATGTGGAAATCAAACAATGAAATCTGAAATAACTGGTAGGTCAAAAAAGAACTCACCAAAACAAAACTAGGAAATTTATTTGAGATTAATAAAAATGAAGTCACAAAATACCACACTTACACAATGCAACTAAAATAGTGCTTAGGGGGATATTTACAGCTGTAAATGACAAGGTTAAAGAAAGGTACAGAGAAAATGCAGTCATATGTAAGTCAGAAAGAAAGGCCTACCAGAAACCAAATTTTCTGGCAACATGATTTTGGACTTCTTGTCTCCAAAAATGTGAGAAATTAAATTTCTGTTATTTAAGCCACCCAGCCTGTGGTATTTTGTTACAGCAGCCTGAACAGACTAATACAAACATCTACTAAAAAACTACAGGTAACATTATACCTAATGGTGAAAGATTGAATGCTTACTCCCTAAATTATAACAACAATTATATCTGCTTTCACCATTTCTTTTTAAAATTTTAATTGTGGCAAAATACACATAATGTAAATACACCATCATATCAAGTATGCATAATACAAAATTCACCATCTTAACCATTTTAAGTGTACAGTTCAGTACTAAGTATATTCACATTGTTGCACAATCTACAGAACTTTTTCATCTTTCAAAAACTGAAACTCTATACTCATTAAACAATTCCCTATATCTTCCTACCCCCAAAATATTTTTAAAAATTTTTACTTTCTGTTTCTATGATTCTGACTACTCTAGATAATTTTTGTATTTTTAGTAGAGATGGCATTTCACCATGTTGGCCAGGCTGGTCTCAAACTCTTGACCTCAGGCGATCCTCCCTCCTCGGCCTCCCAAAGTGCTAGGACAACTGGCGTGAGCCACTGTGCCTGGCCAGAATCCATTTCTTTTTAAGACAAATATGAAACTATATGCAATAAATGTACCATATTTTAATTATTCATTCAACCTTTGATGGACACTTGTATTGCTTCCACCCTTTGGCACTGTAAATAATGTGGCTATGAACACAGGTATACAAATATCTCTTTGAGACCTGGCTTTCAATTCTTCTGGGTATATACCCAGAAGTGGAACTGCTGGGTCATACAGTAATAATTATCTTTTACTTTTTGAGGAACTCCCATACTGTTTTCCATTGTGGTTGCACTATTTTACATTCCTATGAGCAGTGCACAATCAGGTTCCACTTTGTTCAGATCCTCAACACATTTTTAAAATATATATAACAGCCATCCTTGATGGTTGTAAAGTGATATCTCACTGTGGTTTTGATGTGTATTTCCCTAATTATCAGTGATGTTGACCATCTTTTCATATGCCTACCAGTCATCTGTATATTTTCTTTGGAAAAGTGTCTATTCAAGCATTTTAGAATCAGATTATTTGTTGTTGTTGAGAGGTAGAAGTTCTTTATATATTCTAGATATTATCCCTTTATCAGACACATGATTTGTAAATATCGTCTCCCATTCCTTAAGTGGCCTTTCCACCCTGTCTACTGTATCCTTTGATGCCCAAAAGTTTTAAATTTTGATGTAGTCTAATTTCTCTATTTTCACTTCTGTTGCCTTTGCAAGTGTCTTATCCAAGAAATTTTTGCCAAATCCAACATCAAGAAGCTTCTTTCCCTATGTTTTAAGAATTTTATAGTTTTAAGTCTTAGATCCATTTTGAGTTCATCTTTCTACATGGTGTAAAGTAAGGGTCCAATTGTATTCTTTTGCATCTTAATATCCAGACCCCTGCCATCCCCCACCAATATTATTTGTTGAAAAGATTGCCCTTTCCTCACTGACTAGTCTTGGCGCCATTGTGGGAAATCATTTGGTCAAATATGTGAGGCTTTATTTCTGGGGCTCTCTATTCTATTCCATTGGTTTCTATGTCTATCTTATGCCAGTACCACACTAACTTGTTTACTGTAGCTTTGTAGTAAGTTTTGAAGTCAGGAAGCATCAAACCATCACTTTGTTCTTTTTGTTCAAGATTGTTTTGGCTATTCAGGATCCCTTGTGATTCCATATAAATTAATAGCACAGATTTTTCTATTTCCGTAAAACAAAATTCACTGAGATTTTGATAAGGATTATACTGAATATACAGATTGATTTGGGCAGTACTGTCATTTTAACAATATTAAGTTTTTCAATAAACACAGGATGTCTTCCCATTTATTTTATGTCTTCTTTAATTTCTTTCATCAATATATTGTAGTTTTCTGTGTATAAGTCTTTACCACTTTGGTTAAGTTTATTCCTAAATATTTTATGCATTTTGATGCCGTTGTAAATAGGACTGTTTTCTCAATATCCTTTTTGGATTGCTCATTATTAGTACATAGAAACACAGCTGATTCGTGTGTGTGTTGATTTTATAACTTGAAACTTTGCTGAATTCATTTAGTCTGGTTTTTTGTTTTGCATGGAATCTTTAGGGTTTTCTATACAAAAAATTGTGTCATAGGTAAAGAGAGATAATTTTACTTCCTTCCAATTTTGATGCTTTTTACCTCTTTTCCTTGCCTAATTGCTCTGGCTAGGATTTCCAGTAATGTGTTGAACAGCTGTGGCAAAACCAGGCAACCTTATCTTGATCCTGATCTTAGAGGAAAATTTTTTACATTTTTGCCAATGACTATAATGTCAGCTGCAGACTTTTCATATATGGCCTTTATTATGTTGAGGTAGTTTCCGTCTATTCCCAGTTCTTGAATGTTTTCTACTATTCTTATTCATCGCAGTGCCAAAAGTTCTAGCCACTACAATTAGGAAAATAAAGGAAATAAAAGGCATATATATCAGAATGAAAGACATAAAAATCTCTATCTACAAATGACATGAATGCTTATGTAGAAAATCATAAGGAATCAACAATAAGTAGCAACAACAAAGTCCTAGAATGAGTCCAGCAAAGTCAGAGGATACAAAATAGACACACGAAAATTAGCTGCATTGCTATATATATATGTGTGTGTATATATACATATATGACACACACACACATAGTAATGAACAAAAGAACTCACAATTACTATTATACAGCCACTTTTAAAAACCTGAAGTATTTAGGTGCACATCAAGCAAAACATGAATCTGACTGCTGACACTGCAAAAAAAATTGATCAAAAATGACCTCAACATATAAAAAGACATACTGTTCCTGGAATGAAAAATTCAACATAATGAAAGCTGACAACTCTTCCCCAAACTGATAAACAGCTTAAACATAATTCCTATCAAAATTCTAGCAAGTTTTTTTTTTTTTCCAGATATAGACAGGTTATTCTAAGATTTATATGGATAGGCAAAGGAACTAGAATACTTAAAACAATCCTAAAGAATCCTAAAAGAATAAAAAACTGGGAGAAATCCATCCATCCAATTTCAAGAACTAATATATAGCCAGAGTAATCACTACTGTGTGGTACTAGTGAAGAACCAGACATAACCATATGGAACAGGATAGAGAATCCAGAAATCAACCCATACAATATGCCCAACTGATTCTTAAGAAAGCAATTCAATAGAGGAAAGAGCATTTTCAACAAATGATCCTGGAACAAAGCAATAAACTTTGACTTGAATCTCAAACTTATATAAAAATTAACTCAAAATAGTTAAGGGACTTAATGTATAATCTAAAATCATAAAACATTTTTAAAATAGGAGAAAATCTTCAGGATTTAAGGCTGGGCAAAGAGTTCTTACACTAGACACCCAAGCAGCATCCATTTAAGAAACTGACCAATTAAACTTCATCAAAATTAGAAATGTTTGCTCCATGAAAGACCCTGTTAAAAGGCTGAAAATAAAAGCTATAGCCTGGGAGAAAATATTTGCAAATGAATATCCAATTAAGGACTAGTATTTAGAATATAGAAAGAATTCTTAGACCTGAACACTTTAAAAAATCCAATTAGAAAATAGGCAAAAGATATAAGGGACATTTTAATGAATACGATACTCAGATGGCAAATCAGCACATGAGAAGATGTACAACATCACTGGCCATTAGATAAATGGAATTAAAAATCACAATGAGATATTACTACACACCTATCAGAACGGCTAAATTTTTTTTTTAAATAATGACATCACCAAATGTTGATGAGGATACAGAGAAACTAGATCACTTATATACTGCTTGCAGGAAAACAAAATGACAGTTACCCTGGAAAAAATTTTGGAAGTTTCTTTAAACATTAAACATGAAATAGCTATTGCTCTCCTGAAGATTTACCTTGGAGAAATGAAAACACATGTTCACATAAAAACTTATAGGTGTCTATAGCAGCTTTGTTCAAACAAATGTCCTTCAACAGGTAAACGGTTAGAAAACTGTGGTCCATGCATGCCATGGAAAACTACTCCAGCAGTAAAAAGGAACAAACTATTGATATAAACACAAATCCGGAAGAAATCTCCAGAGAATTACACTTAATTTTAAAAGCCAATCCCAAATGGCTACAAATTATTTCAAACAATAAAGGAGAAAGTACGGTGCTGGCAAATATTTGAAGAAATACTTGTTAAAATTTTCCCAAGTTTGGAGAAGGACATAAACCTATGCATTCAAAAAACTGAATGAACTACAAGAAACCTGTGCCCAGGCATACCATAGTCAAATTAATGAAGACAAGAAGAAATCTGGAAAGTAGAGAGAGAAAAAGGATACATTACTTACAGAGGGATAATGAGTCAAATGACTGTGTCTTGCTCATCAGGAAGCCCTCAAGATCAGTAGTCAGAAGTAACATCATTTTTCAAATATTGACAAAAGAGAAGTGTTTACCCAAAATTAAATATGTGGTGAAAATATATTTCAGGAATGAAGGGAAATGAAGACAGTCACAGACAAACAGTAACAAGATTAGCAACCAACAGATCTGCTTAAAAGAAATTCATCACATGGAAGGAAAATGATACCAGAAAACAATGTGTAATATCAGCAATAAAGAAAGAGCAACAGAAAGGCTAAGCATTCAGACAAAAACAATTGACTATTCTTTTTCTCTTGATTCTTTACATTTGATGGCTGAAAGCAAATAATAATAATAATAATAATACATCCTATGAGGGGCTTTGAAAGTATGCAATGTAGAATGTAAGATAACTATAACAGAAAGGGGGAAAGTGAAAGTTGTGGTATATTTTCCATATTAGATTAAAGTTTCTACACTGCAATTGAAGTAGCAAAATATTGATTCTAAATAGACTCTGAGATGTATTTTGTAACTCATTTTTAAAAAAGCAAAGAGACAGTCAAACTCCAAATAGATAAACATAGCAATTAAGTGTACATAAACACTGCAATTACAAGACACAAATGTGGAGAACTGACTTTTTAAAAAACAACCAATTATATGTTATCTATAGGAAACTCACTTCATTGATATAGGTAGTATAAAATAAAGGAATGGGAAAATATATACCAAGCAAACACAAATAAAAACATCCAAAAGGTAGAAACAACTCAAACGTCCATCAACACATAAACGGAGAGACAAAATGTGGTATTATCCATACAATGGAATATCATTCAGTCATTAAAAGGATATAAGTACTGATACATATAATATGAATGAACCTTGAAAACACTATGCTATGTGAAAGAAGCCAGTAGCAAAAGATCATATATTTTATGATTCCATCTATATAAAACGTCCAAAATAGGCAAATCCACAAAGACAAAAAGTAAATTCGCAGTTGCCAAGGATTGCGTGGATGGGAAAATGGGGGAGTAACTGCTAATGGATAGAGGGTTTCATTTCGGGGTGATGAAAATGTTCTGGACTAGCACAGTGGTGGCAGCTGTACAAACTTATGAATACACTAAAAATCTACTAATTGGGCACTTTAAAAGGGTGATTTAATGGTATGAAAGCTGTATCTCAACGTCTGAAAAATACTAAGATCTGGCCTGGCACAGTGGCTCACGCCTGTAATGCCAGCACTTTGGGAGGCCAAGGCAGGCAGATCACCTAAGGTTGGGAGTTCAAGACCAGCCTGACCAACATGTAGAAACCCCCTGTCTACTAAAAATACAAAATTAGGGGGCAATGTGGCACATGCCTGTAATCCAAGCTACTTGGGAGGCTGAGACAGGAGAATCGCTTGAACCCAGGAGGCAGAGGTTGCGGTGAGCTGAGATCGCACCATTGCACTCCAGCCTGGGCAACAAGAGCAAAACTCCGTCTCAAAAAGAAACTAAACTCCAAAAAATAACCTATGATATATAAAACACTGTGCTATACACCTTGAGTAAATAACTCCAGTGTGTTTTCTATATAAGCTAATCAATACAGGACACCAGCTATCTAATTACAAGCCATTAGCACAAAGCTAGCACTGGATATTGGAAATTCAAGTAAATGGACACTCAGAATCTAACAACAAAACACCATACAGTATGAATTTCATTCTTATACTGTAAACATGGTGAATAAATATAGCCAATTTTCTTTCTAGATGGTGTTTCCTAAATTTAAAGAGGATACTAATGGCTATAATCATAGTTAAGGATGTCAAGATTCATGTTCATGTATCTGGCATGTTTAAAAGAAAAATATGCCAATTTGGTGAAAATACTGTCACTTTTAGCACTTACTGTGTCCCTCTTCATCTTGAGTAGGGGCTTATACTGAGTGGCCAGAGATCACTAACAATTCTGACATTCTACAAAGGTGGCTCTACATTCTGCATTTCTACTTTTATAAGAGACATACATTTTGTTTCATTGCTTTTGAGCTGTTAATTATATATACAATTGAGCACTTACGCCTTCTTGCCTTTCATCAAGATCTCACTGTTCAAAAACTAAGACATATTATTAATACAGCTACTCCTGAAGAAGAAACAAGGATTGCCTACTTCACAGCCCAGGATCAAGACCTGCCTTGATGGCTCCCTCCATGGCTCAGTTTCTCCATATCACAAATCAGAGTTTCCAACACTATTCTCTCCTTTACCTTCCCCTGAAGAGCACTGAACTTCTCAGCATTGACTTTCAGTAGGATTGGGTCCCCAGTCCCAGTCCTAGGGGTAGACACTATCCTAAAACAATCCCTGTGGCAAGAGACTGCCTGACTTCACTTATATCTATGAAGCCAATTTCACATATTATGGTGTGTTACTTCCAACTACCCAGTTGCTATCGCCAAATTCTGTTACAGTTAAGTTGCTATCCGTTTATTTGTTTTTAATCAATACCACAGGCTTATAATTAATTGCCAGATGTGATCTAGTTTCTGTTTGAGCCAGAAAACTTCTGTTTCCCAGCAACATTCTACCCCTACTTTTTCCCACAGTGACTGCTTGAAGAACAGGATAACATTAATTGCTTCAGGCCAATTAGAGACATCTCCTAGAGCTGCAGGTGATTCTATCCTATTCAAACCACATGGCTGTGAAATTTGGGACCTCCAACAGATTATTTCCCAATGGGGATTTGGTTTTATGGTCTGGCCATTATATAAAAATCTCTAATCTTTGTGAATGGGTTAATGGGTGAGCAACTATAGTCTGGTTTGTTAGTTTTTTCTGTTTGTCTATTTGTTCTCACCACGAATCAATTAAGAATTCATGCTCACTGGGAAGAGAGCAGCTCTTTGACACGGACTGATGAGTTTTCTAATTCTGTATTTGCCATGGCCCCAGAGTTGAAATTTCAGAATTGAAGTCATAAACTCTTTCTGCATCTGCATGTCTGTGTAATTCAGAAAGGCTGCTGTCTTTCATTGCGTGAAGGTGCAATAATTTTCTACCTCAGAATGGGATTAACAAATTAGATTATAAAATCTATTACATTATGAAATCTCTTAAAGTAATATATTCTGATTTACTCACAGAGGTAAACAAGGACATATATAAACCGAATATTCCTAAATTTCCCAGAAAATAAGGAAGTTGAAGATCTAACACTTTCAAGAAACCAATTATTGAGCTGTGTTAAGAAATCAAGTTCACATAAAAAAAGCAAATCTTTGGAAATGGGACCAGTTTAATATTTACAGTTTAATACAAACAGTTGTATCTTTACTGATTTATCAATATTAAGTATAAGCATAGATTTTTATTCTATTTGAGTATGTCATTCACAAACCTATACAGGTTTACTGATTGAATAAACTAGCATTACTTCTACTTAATGTTTAAGATTATGGAAAAGGCAAATTTGTGTTCAACCAAACAAAATCATTATTCTGATGACCTTGTATTTCAACAGTAATTATGTCTTGCAATATATCAGCTTGAAGACAAATTTCCAAGATCTTTACGAAACTTAAAAACTTGAACTGGTATTAATTTGAATTAACTAATGAATATGCACTCAATACCAAGATCATTTCTAAGTAAGACTGAATGCTGAGACATTTACAACTAAGCATAAATTTAAGTTAATATTGTCACGTGCGTCCATGTGAAGAGACCACCAAACAGGCTTTGTATGAGCAATAAAGCTTTTTAATCACCTGGGTGCAGATGGGCTGAGTCTAAAAAGAGAGCCAGCAAAGGGAGTTAGGCATGGGGCAGTTTTATAGGATTTGGGTAGGCAGTGGAAATTTTTCACTTCTTTTGTGATTCGTCAGTTGCTTCAGGCGATCTGGATGCATACGTGCAGGCCTGGGCTCAGAGATCTCACAAATACACTTGTTTCTTATTGTTATATGCTACAAAGAGGCTATGTCTTTGGCTTTTTTAATCAGTTAAATGTGTTCATGTTTGCCACTCTGAGACTTGTACACAATGAAAGTGTACACACACAGTTAAAGTTGTGTTAGCTCTGGATGTTAGCTCTGCCAGTTTGCTAAAACAGTGACATGCAACAGCTCACACTTATCCATTCCCTAGTTTTCTCTGTGTAATAGAAGTTACTTTGGCTAAAAGTTATCAATAACATGTGAATGAGACTACTAGAACAATGGTGGCAGGCAGGTACAACACTATGTGTAAGGTAGTACAATAGGTTTTGTTTATTAAGGGGAAAAAAATAGTTTTGTCCTAAAACAAAAGGGTTGGTTGTTCCAGAATGAGAAAGAGGGTTGTCTCAGTCTCTTTGCATTACTATAAAGGAATACCTCAGGCTGGGTAATTTATAAAGAAAAGAGGATTATTTGGCTCATGGTTCTGCAGGCTATACAAGAAGAATGGTGCCAGGATCTGCCTCTGGAGAGACACTCAAAAAGCTTCCCATTCATGGTACAGGATGTACCTCTTGTTACCAGTGATCTTAAGGAAAACAAAGATTACAAGGTGAGAGGAAGGACGAAAGGTCAAGAGAGCAAGTAAGGAGGTGTCAGGCTCTTCTTAACAATCTGATCTCACAGCAACTAAGTGAGAATTCATGCATTACCCAGAGGGCATTAAGCCATTCATGAGGGATCCGCCTCTATGACCCAAACCCCTCTCAGCAGGCCCTACCTCCAACACTGGGGATAACATTTCAATATGAAATTTGGAGGGCACAAATATCGAAACTACATCAGCTGTGAAGGACAAAACTTAAATTGATAGAGAAAGTTGTAGAAGATTTGAGAAAAGATGATTTTAGTTGCCTTGGCCAAAATTAGCTCAGTTCTGATGGGCTAATTCCTAAGATTTTATAAAAGTGCTTGTAGTTCCTGTAGTATCAAATATTACACTGATACAAAACTGGAGTTTGGTTTTCTCAGTTGAAATTAGAAAATGTTCCACGGTGAAACCCAGTCTCTACTAAAAAATACAAAAAATAAAAATAAAAAATAAAACTAGCCAGGCAAGGTGGCGGGTGCCTGTAGTCCCAGCTACTCGGGAGGCTGAGGCAGGAGAATGGCGTAAACCTGGGAGGCAGAGCTTGCAGTGAGCTGAGATCAGGCCACTGCACTCCAGCCTGGGTGACACAGCAAGACTCCGTCTCAAAAAAAAAAAAAGAAAGAAATTAGAAAATTTTCTTCGATTATTGATCCGCCCTTAGTAAGAGATTGTAAGATATCTGCTGTCTACATAACAAAGATTCTGTGTTTTACCAAAATAGTTTTCGGTGCTTTTCACATTGATTGTACGATGTCCTTGATTAAATATTTCTCACTTATGAAAGAGTCAAATGCTTTATAATCATGTAACCTTCAGTTTATTTTCAAATATTTGGATGTCACTTTGAAATGAGTAGGCAAGTATTTCTCAGGCACCTGTGATCTGATTCCTAAGTGTTGAAATCTCCTGATAACTTTTCATTTATGTCTTTACAAATTCAAATCCTAAATGTAAAATAAAATAAATTTGAGATACTTTTGAGCCTAAAACTCTGAGATTTCTAAAAGGGCCCATGAAAGATGACAAAAATTTATTCTTTCACAGTTTAAAAAAAAAAAAAAAAGGTACTGGAAATAATTGTGTTTATTATTGATGAAATTGCATGGGAGGAATTAGCAAATCAGAAGAGATTTGTCAATGCTTTCACTGTCATGATTAGTGTCTATTTATCAAAGCCCTGACACTCTGCACTGTAAAGCTGTTATCAGTCTTATGTTTTAAAATGTTAACTTGGTTACAACTTCACTTTTTAAACGTGAATGCATCATCTTCTGGGCCAGGGGTTTTCAATTAGGGATTCACATAATTTACTACGGAGATGGAGTTTCATTAATATACAGAAGCTTAGGACCTACTCCAGACTTACTAGATCTTTTCACTTGATATTCTGGATACATTATTGGTGCATAATATCTAGGATTATTGCTATATTTCAAGATTCATTTCTCTGTAAAGTTTATGCTCATCTGCTTTTATAAATCAGATATAACGTTTATTACATCCTTTATAGAGTTCATTATTACATTTTAAATTGCCTAAAATTTTTTGATTGACTTTATTATCTTGTCTTGCATGTCGCAGAAACCAGATTTCCTTGTCAGTTACATTTTTCTCGAAATAAACTCTCATCAGATCCTTTATTTTTTGAAAATGATCAGTAAAAAATTAACTGCAGCCATTTTAAGTGTTTTCATCCACAGCCACCTATTTGTTGCTGTTTTACTCTGATGCTTCCCTCAGAGCCTTTTCAATCAGCTACAGGCTAGAAGGAATCAGAACCCATGGAAAAGGACTATGCCAGGTACAGGCTTCTAATGACATTGCTTAAACAACTTTCAGACCATACCAGTGGCCTAAGTTAGAAATTCCAGGACTTTTATGAGGAAGCCAATTGGTTGATAATACTACTAACCCCACATCCAGTGGAACAAAAATTAAGTAGATATGGCTGAATGAGCTAATGAGGGATGACTGTAGTTTTTGTCTGGAATATTGTTGATACTGTTCAAATGTATTTTCCAGACATATAACGAAGCCTTTTCTCTTTCTTCTTAAAGCTATCTATAACTCATAATTGAGTAGACTGTGCTTTTGTATACTGAAATGAAACACTTGTAAACATCTTATTCTCCCTGCCTGAGCCCTCCAAAGTTCAGAAACTTAATAAATATCTATTTTCAGGGCAATAAAGTTATTTGCATAGATTAAATAAGAATCTCTCCTCCTTTTTACTAGGACTTAAGTCGAAATACGGGTTTTGCAACTAAACTCACATTTGAAAATGATGCTCATTCAATCAAATATGACTAAACACTTTTAAGGAAAGTGTTCTGGAACTAAGGAACCAAGATTGACTTTACAGAATCATGCTTACAAAGCCTTCTTTGGAAAAACTGGCTTACAGAGTTCCCAGCCTTGCAAACGAGTAAGAAAAACCACTTCCTGGGAGGCCCAGGAGTCTTAGGATATTTTAGGGACCTCAAGAAATGAGGAATTCTTATAAATAAAACAGGTGAAATCTGATACAGAGTTATTGGTATGGCTTCCTAGCCTTAAGATCACTAGTAACAAGAGGCTTTAAAAAATCCAATCTGAAATTCCTAAAGAAAACGTGCAGCACAGTAAACTTAAGAACTTTAAGGAACTTTTAACACTCTTGCTGTGCCCAGCTGAACATCACCTGTAACTGATTCTGGGGAAAGAAGACTAAACATCTCATACATGCCTGACTTGAAGCGTAGGCTAGGGAGAAGACGGAATGGGAGAGAGCAGTACAGTCTCTCAAATTTTTAAACAAATTCTAACATCAGGAGATTGGAAACTAGAATTATTCAGCTTGCAGATGCTTTTAGCTTGTGCACAGAGAGAAGGCCATGTGAGGACATAGAGAGAAGGCAGCTGTCTGCAGGCCAGCAAGAGAAGCGCCCCCCAGAAACTGCACATTGCCAGACCCTGATCTTGGACTTTCCTACCTCCAGAACTTTGAGAAAATGAATTCCATTATTTAAGCCATGCAGTCTGTGGTACTTTCTTATGGCAGCCCAAGCAGACTAATACAGTTAGTAAAATGGATTCAGGAAAATTATGACATAATCTACATCTATCTCAAATATAAAAGCAAAAGTCAAGTCGTCTTAAGGAATAACAAAAATGGCAAGTTTTTACAAGTTCAATTTTGAAATAAAATTTAGTACATATTTGAGTCACTGCAATTTTAACTCAGGAAAAAAGCAATTACATCACAGAAGTTAAGACAGGAAAATCTACTTCTTATAAAACTATATTTCAACAAACTAAGGTAATTTATTTAAAGTAATGTCAAACTGCATCAATATTTGTCTTCAGTATAATAGTATAATCCAAATTTATAGTAATGTGATTATCTGTTTCCACCACTGCTTTCTTTTTTAAACATTATTGTGGCAATAACAAAGTAACAAGTAACTAGAAAATATGAGACAACCAAGCACAAGACCATAACAGCCACCCATTTGTTCTAGGCCATTCATCTAGAGTCTCTGGATTTCAGCTTTCTCCCTATAAAGTGGACTACATGGAAGTGGAAGGAGGAGGGGAGTAGTTAATGAAGATGACCCCTTTGGTTTCTCTGAGAGTTACATGTCTATGGGAAATATGTTGCCCTGCTTAGCACTACACACTGTAGCTGAAAATTCACCCCCAAAGTTATGAATAAATGGATTTGTAGTTCCCCAAGCCTTTCTGATATAGACTGATAAATGCTTTTTAAAAGTTACAGATAACATATGATTAGAATCATAATCTTTTAGTAATGTACTAAAGAATACAATCTTTTTCAAATGCTTTCTCCATTAAGTATTTTTCATTTTCATTTTCTGAATATGAAATAATGGTTTGCTGAAAACAAAGGTCTTTGTATTCACTGCTGACTCTTTAAAAATCTTATACATTATACATTAGTAAAATGAACAGATAAATTTCTGCCATTTTAAAATAATGTATCCAATAAATACACAAAAACCTTGAAATAATCTGTCAATACAAGTCAGAATTCATTTGCTGTAAAAATTATAGAAATTATAACACTGCAACTACTTCATACAGTACTATATTAGCAAGTAACCTTTCTAGAAAGACAGTTAATGGTCTTTAGTGCAGAATGTACTCATTCAGGAACACATTTATTAACAACCTACTATGAGCCAAAGTACACGTCCAGCCCCTGGGAATGGTGAGTAAATAAAACAAAGATCCCTGCTGTTGTGGAGCTTATGAAAACAGTGTAGAAAGAGACTGTCCATTTTCTCTGGTTATCTCAGAGCTCAGAGCTTATGTGTTCAGGGGATGTTTGTTAGATTTTTAAAACTATAAATGATATATTTACTGACGAAACAGTATATTCAATTTGGCCTGGATTCCTTAATACTCTGGCTCTTTTCATCTTTACTATTTGCATGTCCCCACAGCTCAAGAACATCTCATAGCCTCAGCAAAGTTAACAGAGACGGCATCCACAGAAAATCAGACAGAGGGAGCGAGTGGCAACACTGGAACGGATCTGCCAAATGAAATTACATGTCTGGCTTATACACACACACGAGAAATAATACCACCAAACAGAACAAAGACCTTTTGTTCTGTCTTCTATGCATTTTTCCATCCTATGAGAAGCTAAAAGATCTTCCCAGAATGAATGCTCCAGCAGAAAGAATTGGAGTGGCTTCTGAAAACAATACTTCCTCTAGAAAACAGCAATAGAGCCTGAAGCTGTGTTCATTCTAATTATGAACTCAGTTGTCTTTCTCGGGGTTTTTCAAAGCCATAACTCCATAATTTAAGTGTGCAATATTATATCAATGAAAAAAAAAATTTACATCAAGAATAAGATGATACATTTTAAAATGCTATAATTTATATATTTAAATGCTTACTGGCTTAAGAATACTTTTCGCAATTTCAAGAAACAGTTTTGTTAGAAACAAAGTATATCTTTGAAAATGAAATTAAAATTAAACTGTTAAGTTTTTCTGGCTGGGAACCTCAAGAGTGAGGCATCCTTGAGCAACTCCAGGTTCTACACATCTGTTCCATAAAGCCTAATGGCATCCCTGAATCAGTGAGAAACCAGGCACAGCTGACAGGGCACGTCTCCTACCTGAAGCTTCATTTTCCAACAAGAATGCATTGGTGTGTGCTCAGTGCAGCGCTTCCCCACAGCATGGTCCCAGTGCTTGACACCAGGGGACGGGTGCTGCCTGCACAGCAGCTGCCACCCTACAGCTGCCAGCAGCGGCACATGGCTGGCTGTCACAGCTGGAATTGTGAGGGCTTGCTGAAGCCCTCAGCATACCACTCCTGCCATCAAACTGGACTACTTCCTCCAGCTGATTTTCAAGGAACGAGGAAGTGAATGAATAATTCATGACAAGTCCATTCCAGCAACCAATTTCACCTCTGCCCATAGTCTCTCCATAGCAATCTGCAATGTAAAGATTCTAAGACTTACTTGGTGCCATACAAGGAATGAAAGTTCAGTTTCCCGTCAATGACAGTAAATGTTACAGGATCTGTTTGCTCTTCCTGTATGCTAACCTGCCACCCAGACTTACTTGTAATATTTTTTTTAATGTAGAAAAGGTAAATGATTAACCACAGATGTCTGACAGAACGAAACAAAAATTTTTTTCTCCATAAAATCCACCCTACATAATGAGTTCTGGATGCAGAAAGAGCAGCAAAATGCTTGCCCTGCGATCAGCAGGTCAGTATTTACATTTAGCAAAAGATCAGTTCCTGCAGACGATCATCACAGGGTGGGGGAGGGGAGCTCTGCGTATCAATGCCAGGAACCGCTTCAAGGGGGAATTTTCCTGGTCTCAGGCTATAAATAAATCGTTGGTCTCATTGGTATTCTTCTAGGAAGTACATGAATATTCATTTTCACCAATTTGTCCAAGCTTACATATTTCCAAATGAATCATATCTAAAGAAGTCAATTTTCTGCAACTTAAAATCATCATTCCAAGACAAACTTCAACCAGAGAAGGGAAGGCCCATAATGGTATCATCTCAGCTGCACCTGTAGGCAGTCCAATCACCTGTAATGTTCTCCACCTGTTTCTCATAGCCGTCCTTTTTTCTCACTGCTGCAGTGTTTTTCTTCTGAACTCACTGTAAACATCTCAAGCTTCTGCTGTCAGTAAGGTAATTTTTCAGCCATGAGTATTCTGTTCCTCGCTGCTTCTAATTTATTTCTTCTGCAACAAATAAGTTCCCTAAGTGTTTTCTTGGCCTTGTATTTTCCCTTTTCACATCCTTCTGTTATTTTATCACTTCTGAACTTGTTTTATAAACTTCTAGTTTCTACTATACTATTCCACAGTAGTTGGGAATTCTTTTCCTTTTTTGCAGGGAAATCATGATTTCTTCCAGAACAGACTCTGCAACCTTCCACACACACTGAGCCTTTCACTATCCTGACGTGTGTACAGAGGCCTCACCATGTCCCCTCCATTGCCTTCCACTTCACAAGGACATTGGATCTGGCTTGTGTGTGTGTGACGCTGTGTTGTCTAGGGGAACCCTTCCTCTTCCAGCTATTGGGAGCTGGTGCCGCATTCAAGCAGCTTTCTGCAGGCGTGCTGGGGAGAGGGCAGTTCATGGAGTGTGGTAAAGAGACAAAGGAACCAGTCTCTATTGAAAGCCCTAACTCTGCTCTCTTCTCTCAGGGATATCCTTTTCCTCAACATTCTGTAATCCCCTCAATGTCTTACGAGATTTCACGTCCACCAGAAAGTGTCTAGCCCAAGTTGTTCTCTTCCCCTTTTGAAGTGACATTCCTTTTTCTCCAAATCCTGACCACCCACTCCCCTATTCCATCCCATGAATGAGAGGATAAGAGGGCCTATCACCTGAGGCTCACAATGTGTCCCTTCTTCCACTTCCTGTTCTCTAAAGAGACTTATTTCCTTGATGTTCTCTTCTGCCCTGCATTCTGCTAACTCCCAGTTTCCTGATGAAGATAATCAGCTCTAAGGTTGATCACTATTCTTCTTGTCTTCTCTACTTCCTTCCCTGCATAGACACAGGAGATCACTAAAACAGTGATATCCAGTGTGTTTCACTTTGCTAATTATTTTTTGTAGAGACAAGGTATTGCTATGTTGCCCAGGCTGGTCTCAAACTCCTGGCCTCAAGGGATCTTCCTACCTCGGCCTCCCAAAATGGTAGGATTATAGGTGTGAGCCATCGTGCCTAGCTCAAACTGATTAAGAATCAAGTGTGGGCCAGGCACGGTGGCTCAGGCCTGTAATCCCAGCACTTTGGGGGGCCAAGGAGGGTGGATCACCTGAGGTCAGGAGTTCAAGACCAGCCTGGCCAACATAGTGAAACCCCATTTCTACTAAAATTACAAAAATTAGCTGGGCATGGTGGCGCACGCCTGTAATCCCGCTACTTAGGAAGCTGACACAGGAGAATCGCTTGAACCTGGGAGGCGGAGGTTGCAATGAACTGAGATCGCTCCACTGCGCTCCAGCCTGGGTAACAGAACGAGACTTTGTCTCAAAAAAAAAAAAAAAAAAAAAATCAAGTGTGGCCAAGAGTGCTTAAAAAAATCCACAGAATTAACAGTGACATAAAGATCATTTAGTCCAACCCAATCCAAAGCCTCAATCCTATAAGATGGCAGCCCCAGCTGTTTCTCTCAACACTCCCAGACAGCTCTCCAGTCACCTGCCAAGGCAGCTAAATCTATTCACTCTGCTAAGATATATATATGTATCTCCTTATTACAGCCAGGCTCATCCTTTTTGGCCTGCAGTATGTATGGGAACACTGGCTTGTAAAAGCAAATTAAAAGGACGGTTTGGCACAATGGTGGCAACAGTGGTGAGTAGTACAACATGAACAAGTCAAAACATAGACACCAAATTTCCCTGGAGTATCAGCTAGTTGACAGTAGAGTTGTGAATCTACTAGCACTTAACCAAGTTATTAAAAACTTTTCTTATGGACTATACACATGAACAGTTCTACCGATGTTTTAGGGCTTCCTTCCATTACCCATCCCAAGAATAGTAATATGAATATAATGTAAAAGGAGAACCTCTTCTATAAAAAGGGCTCATATAATAGTTTGGATATTTGTCTCTACCAAATCTCATGTTGAAATCTAATTCCCAATGTTGGAGGTGTGGCCTGGTGGGAGGTGATTGGATCATGCGGGCTGATCCCTCACGAATGGTTTTTAGCACCATCCCCTTGGTGCTGTCCTCATGATACAGTGATTTCTCAGGAGATCTGGTCATTTAAGAATGTGTGGCACCTCCCCCGACCTCTTGCTCCTGCTCTCACCATGTGAGACAACACTCTCCCTCTGTCTTCTGTAAGCAGCCCAAGGCCTCACCAGAAGCTGAATAGATGCCAGTGTCATGCTTCCTGTACAGCCTACAGAACCATGAGGCAATTAAACCTCTTCTTTATGAATTAACCAGTCTCAGGTATTTCTTTACAGCAACAAGACAGCCTAACATAAGGGCTTATAACTGCTGTTACTAAAACTTCAGAAAAAAAGACTCTGGAATACAGTGCCCTTAACATTTTCTTGTATACCTTAATGAAAGTCTATATTCTCCATGTCCTCCTTAGCAGACTGATGTCTGGGTGAACAAATCTTAAATATATAACATGTGCAAGGATTTGCAATGTTTTTTCATGACAAATGGCAAACAAACATAAGGGACTGCTAGGCAATATTAATTATAAGTGATAAAGTAACCCTCCAATTTTAAGATAATCATGATCTTAACAATCTATGTTTCTTGAATATTTTAAGTTAAAACTTAATTTTTTTGCATTATCAGGTACTTCTCCCAGAGACTAGCCTTCCTGGCAGCTAATACAAAAGGTGATGAGCGCACATCATATCCCAGGTGTCTCATAAAGAATTCTGGTTGCTCTTGATTGTCTGAGGTAAGAGGCCTGATGACTAGAGGGGCAGGCTTTCATAAGAATTACCAATGAAACCAAGGTGATGATTATCAGGCAAGTCCTTCCAACCTTCAGAAGAACTCTGCACTAAAGTTGGACAGCCCCCCAAATATCTGTGATTCTATGATCACAGTGCCACATCAATACAGAAAAGAGAGCTCCGATGACACAGAATGCAGTTTGCAGCTTGATGACGTGTGTATTCTCGCACTGCTGACATTACAATCAAGACCTCAGAACTCTTAAGACAACAACGGTATGTCCTTGAGGCAGTAGGAAAGTATCAACAACCTACCTGCCTGCAGTTCACTCATTCACGGATTTTCCCTGCCTAGACCACTGCTCTAAAGACTCTGACCTGAAGAACTTTTGCTTTCCATGATCTTCAAAACCTGCCTCCTCAAACATTGCCTAATACTCTAGACGAGACATCCAGTTTGCTCTGGCCTTTACTGTATATCTGTTTGGTCCTTCCAGAATATTGGGACTTCCTCAACTCCTAACAGATTGCCCAAGGGAGTGTCCTGCGGAATGGAAATCCGTTTCCACATTATCTCTGTAATGCCAATCCTGCTGATCTCAGTTTAGCAGCAAACTATAACCCTTGGACACTGGTATGGTTCTAGAGCCCTCTTGTAACTTTCAAGAGCACTCCCAAAGCTACCAGTATCCTATCATTGCTCTAGGCCAGAATGGTTCTAATAAAGCATGTGTTATATCTAGGCCAGAATGGTTCTAATAAAGCATGTGTTATATACTAATCAAAATGGCTTAGCTTTTAAACCACTGTACTTGTCAGAGAACCTAGTAACACCTTCGTAACACTTCTTTTGTCAGTGTTACAAAATAAGTAACAAGGATCCCACCACTGTAAAAGTTCTCAAAGATATGCTGGAAGGGTGTCTGCACACACAAAAAAACTTCTGACAGATTTTACCAACTGCCGTCTTTTTTGATCTGCTCTTACAATGAAAATATAAAATATGTGAGTAAAAATTTAAAGTGCCATTCATAAAGGATTGAATAAATCTTCAATCAAGCATGGGTATCATGTGGATACCGTCCCTTTGTTCATGAATAAGATATCCGTACAATAAGGAGTTCTTACTCTATTACATGAAAGAAACATATAAACAACTAACAGGTATGACTATGTGGCAAAATCAAATAAACACCATATCAGAGATATAGATGTTAGTTTCTCATATCCTCCCACTACCACCCATCCAACCAAAATGAGAACAGAAAGGAAGGAGACATAAGGGAAGGTTTGGGAAGTCAGTAAGTAGACTACTGCAATAATCTAGACCAAGGGTCAGCAAACTTTTTCTGCAAAGAGCCAGAGAGTAAATATTTTATGCTTTGAAAGTCATATTCTCTATTACACTACTCAATTCTGCCATTGTCAGACAAAAGTAGTCACAAGGAAATGAGCATGGCTCTATTCCAATAAAACTGTATTTATGAAAACTGAAATTTTGACTTCATATCATTTTCATGTATCATAAAATATTAATCTCTTGACTTTTTTCCAACCATTTAAAAATGTAAAAACCATTTTTAGCTGGCAAGTCATAAAAAACAGCAGTGGCTGGATTTGGACCATGGGCTATGATTTGCCAACCCCTGACCTACACAGCTGCCTGAAATAGGGCAGTAGCACCAGGGCAGAGAGGAAGGACGGACAAAGAAAACATTTCAGAGGTGGAATCAGTAAAACTTATTGATGAGTGGGACGTTAAGAGCAAAGACAGCAAAGGGAGCTCCCTAGTTTCTAGCCCAGGTGACTCAGAGGGAATGTCATGAACAAATAAGAGCAGCAGCTCTCCTTCACCTGAGGAGGACAACAGCACCTGGAGTACACCACTCACTGCCCAGGTGATGAGAACTATGCAAACTCAGCAACAGTGACCCAAGACTCAAATCCCACCTCCATCAGTTACCACATACCCAACCTTTTTGATTCTCAGCTTCCAAATCAATCCATAAAGTGATCATGACAACAACAGTAATGCCTACTTCAAAGGGTTGCAGTGAGGATTCCATTTAGTGAGTTAACATACGGGAAGTTCTTGGGACAGTGCCTGGCTCACAGTAAATGATATGTAAGTGTTAGCCATTATTGGAAATAAAAAAATTTTAATCCATAAATATGAGTTATAGAGGCAATTTATAAATACTGTATGTTGGCCTACTTAAATACAGTAAAAAATAGTATTCACAGTAATAAACATTCTTAAGCATTTAAGCCATCTGTGAATATTTGACATAGTATATAGCATCATTTAAGCTAAATAATATCAAATTAAGTTCCTTTCATACTGGGGAAAAAAAAAATCAATGCTGAAGTAGTGCTGGCCAGGATAAATTGTATAAAGGTATGTGTGGTTCAGGGCAAAGCAAAGTCAGTCTTGAGAGTTAGAATTGGACAAGGGTCTAAAATAGGTGACAAGTACAATTCTGGCCTGGGCTAGTCACCAGATTTCTGGGGGACGCCATCAGCCGCTTCTGTTATGTTCTAAGCACTTACCTAGCCTACAAATTCCATTCCGCTACACGAGGGGGCATGAAGCAAATACCAATGTGAGCTTAAAACCTGCTGCAATTACTGTACTTCTAAAAACAAATCAGTCTGACAGCAAGAATATAATTACATTTTTTATTAGGAGATAGAAATACAAAATATTTTATGAGGATTAAATATAATTGGAATATTTCATATGATTTGATAAAAAGCACTAACTACTTTGTTGAATGATACACATTTCAAATGCAAGAAATCACAAAAATCACATATTTTTAACTTTGTTATCTGTAATATCTTGAAAAGTTGCTGTTCAAAGGTATATTGCTTTCTAATTACCCATCCTAGCAACTAAACCTGTGAACAGCTAAAAAAAAATCAACTTATCTTTAATTACGTTACATTTTTTAGAAAACTATTTTCATCACTTGAAACTCATTCTGCTTTGCTTTTAAGGGTCTTTCCCCCAAAAGTTCTTCATTGAAGAACAATTGATGGGGAATGAAGTCACTTTTATCAATCTACCTACAATATATCTGAATCCAGAATGTGCCCAAATATCTTTGTTTTGAAGCCTATTGAATAAGACAGGAAAAGATAAATTGCCTAGGCAGGTATATCATGATTTGATTAATCAGTAAAAAGATTACCCAAAACCAATAATTCCAAGTATTCCTTCGTTTGATGACCTGATTTTTATCCCCTAGGACAATGCAGCGCAGTAAAATTAAGGGACATAGTAAAATGTAGGGGCCTTTCCTTCTTCAGAGTGGAAAACTCGCTGCTCAGAAATGTGGGTGCATGAACAGTTTTAGGCTCAAGTGTATGCAGAAAGTAAAGATCTGAAAATGGATTCCTTAAAACTGCCCATGCTTCTGCTCCTTTTGGAAAGTCTGCCTGTGCCTCCCAGACATGGCGCAAACCAGTGTTTACATAAGATAACAAAAAATTTAGAATCAGATTTAAAATTATATGAATACCTAGGAAGTGTGAGATAACTTGCCCATTGGCCTTTAAATTGTTTCATATAATTTGCTGTTTACTATTGTCTACTGCAACTCTTTCTTCAGCTCATATTTGGCAAGCATATTCTTTTATTTCCCAAAACTTTTGATTTGAAAAACTTTAAATCTACAGAAAAGCTAAAAGAATAGTATAATGAATACCTGTCTGTCCTTCACCTAGAAGCATCAACTGTTATAAAATTTGCCCATTTAGTTTTTCCTTTTCTGATACACATATTCTGATGCATAAAATTAACCATAATTCTATCATTATCAACTAATATATAGAAAATATTCAGCTTTCCCAGTTGTCCAAAAAACACAACTTACAGTTATTTATGTTTTCTAACAGGTTCCATCAAGGTACACATATTACACTGGTTGTCTTTTTAGTTTATAATCTAAAATAGTCCTCCCACATTTTTCTGTTTTTAATGATAAACAACTTTTCAAAGCCAGCAGTTCAAAGTTCAAATTTCCCCCAAAAAACTCTTCATATTAATTTTACAAAATAATATTTTCAGTTTTTATCAAAGTTTTGTTGGTAAAAGATGCTAGCCTTGTGACTGTTAGATTTGGCGTGACAACTCTCAGTGGATTGGTGTGGGAGGGCCACTGAGGCCAGAAGGACACTACCTGGGAGTGGACACACTGTGAGAGTAACCACAAAGTAACCATTTCATCTCCACCACTTTCCAGAAAATAAGCAGTCTCCTCCAAGTTCAGTAAGAACCCAAGGTTACACTGCTAATTAGGTGAAAAGACCTTTCCTCTCAGGGAACAGACATCTACACACCTTGGTTAACAATCCTGGGGTGTAATACAAATCAATTGAGCACATCTTTCCCAATGTGGGTGTATGACTCTGCTTAGAAGTGCTAATTACGTACATAGCTAGTAATACATAAACACTATACCTTAATCAGCCTAAGCCTAACTTAAAACCAAAGCCCTGAGGCAAAAGATGCTATTAAGATGTCCCTGTAACTCAACTGCTGTTCACGTATTACCTGAACAGTGTGAATCCAACAGCAGTCCCCTACTCTGCTTTTAAAAAAACAGGCTTCTGAAATGTGGTAAATTGAGTTCTTCAGAAACAAACATGAAAAACACACAAATTCAGCATTAGGATGACTGGATGAAAGGGATGACAGTTCATTCCCTATGCAAAAGTGGTATGGAAGATATGAAACATTCCAAGCCAGGTGTGATGGCTCGTGTCTATAATCCCAACACTTGGCCTCCCAAGTGAGCTATAATTGCACCCCCGCACTTCAACTTGGGCAACAGAATGAGACCCCTGTCTCTTAAAAACACAAAACTATTTGATGCACAGATGAATGAAAAAATATGTGTGTGCAGACCATATTCATGTGCAATCATTTTTTTTAGAGGAAACAAAACAATATGGAAAAAAATATATAGGCAGGTGACCATGAATAAGGCATTTATCTTTGGAGCTGTTTTATTCATGTGTAAAATAAGGAAGTCATCTCAATAACATCACATATCGAAAGCCATTAACAATGATTACAGGATACTAGGACTGTAGTATTATTTACTGCAATCTCTGCATTAAGAAATAAATTAGGGGCCCAGTAGGGTGGTTCACACCTATAATCCCAAGACTATGGACGCCAAGGTGGGAGGGTGGCTGGAGGCCAGGAGTTTGAGGCCAGTCTTGGCAACACAGCAAGATCTCATCTCTTCAAAATAAAAAATTTAGCCAGGCGTGATGGCGTATGCCTATAGTCCCAGCTATTCAGGAGGCTGGGATGGGAGGATCACTTGAGCCCAGCAGTTCAAGGCTGCAGTGAGCTATGATCATCCACTGCAGTCCAGCCTGTGAGAGTGAGACCCGGTCTCTAAACTAAATTAAAAAAAACAAAGAGTGAAAAATAAATAAATATATTTGAGTGGTTTTCTTATTTTCAAGTTACTGATAGAAAATCTGAAAAATTATCTGCCACCTAGCTGTCCAATTCACACAGGACAGCTACAAGACAGTAGTGACAACCAAGAAATTACAATCATCAAGTCCTACAGTGATACCTAGACAAGCGTATTCATACATCACCTTGACTCAACTTATATGCAACATACTGAAATCAACTGCAAATGCTTCACTTACCACATAACCAGACAAGACTCTTGGTTTTACCTAGATTATGTGAACTCTTAACTAGCAAACTATCACTAGACCAACATCCACAGAGGTCAACTACAGTTATTCTGTGCATTCCTTCCATCTCTAAACTCTAAATAAATAAACAGCAAACCATTACCAGTTCTCAAGTTTTATGCTGAGATAGGTAAGCTGCTAATATATAAAATAGCTGGAATTGATATTGTTGGTTTTTTACTAAAAATATTTAAAATTGCAGGACCTCAAAGCTGCACATAATTTTATCTGCATTTAAGCTTCAAAAATCTACATATGCAAAAGAAAATGTAGATGTAGCCGTTCAAATGGGTCAACTTGAATTTAATGTTTTATAATAGCATGCTCTTTTTTAATCTCTAGAAAAACATCAAAACTTACCTTTATTCTCAAAGAAAACAAGCTTACAAAGCAGAAAATGACCATTTAGTAAAGAAGTCATCTTTGGTTCTTAAATGTTAAGCATGCTACAACTTTATACATGTTTGAGCCAACTAGGAGATAGTCCCAAGGGGTTTCAGTGATAGCTGTGATTACCAAACAGGAAATACATGCTTGGAAGCAGAAGTGAAAGAATCACTCCAGGGACCAAGGAGAGGTAAACAGGTGACAAAGAAATTCTGGTTTCCAAGTATGAGCATATTAATCTCTTGCGGCCCTTGCAGGTAAGGTAGATGGATGATTCAAGAAGCCACACAAATGATCTCACAGATGGTGATCCCTAACCAGACAGTAATCTGCAACAGGTTTATTTTAAAGATGCATATTCATCTCTTCATGTAAACATACTTCTATAAAAAAGCTAGAAATGGTCTAAAAGACAGTAACTAGAATGTTGAGAGACTCAACTAATAGTATGTGACATAAGGGATTTTTATCCTGCAGATAAGACTGGCAATTCCTGGAAGCAAAAAGTAAAAGTGTGAGTAAGAGAAAGCTATAGACAGTTTATTCTTATACTGGATCTCAAATCTCTGGTAGCGGAAAAAAAAAAAGACACAAAGCAACTGTCTTTAGAAGTAGGGGGTTAGCATCAGGGCTGATGCCCTAATGGTGCCCTAAAAACAAACTGGCCATGACAATACAGAGTAGGTTCAAGCATTAAACTGGGAGTTTGCCCATATGGCTCTGGAGATACTGCAATGTTAAAACTCAAGAGGTTTTCTCCAGGTTCCTTATATTAGGTTTTTATTATTTAAAAGGGAAGAATTTATCTAATAGAGAAAAGAGAATAATTTTTAATAGTAAAAGTGTGGTGATTCTGTCTAAAAATATTGTTATCACTTGAACATTGTGAGGTCATTTTTTCAAAAGATGTTAGGTACAAATGAATACAGTATGATCTGTCAACATTCATGTATTTTTAGGGCAAATATGAAATGTGTTTACATGACCATCATCCTGATGCTGCATGGTAAAATCTCCTTTTAACCTCAGTAGTAGGACAACAGGGCCAAAATAGGACTGTTTATAAATATATAAAATACCACTTTTATTTTCTATGTACCTTACTTTAAAATAAATTGATCACTGAATTACCTTCTTGCCTATCACCTTTCAGGAATCCTGGGATACAGATCATTTCTTTCAGGATCTCATTATCAAGGAGTACAGGGCAGAAAGTTGAAAAATGTGTTTTTTGGACAATCTTACAACTTGGGTTCCAGACATGTAGAAGAATTCCAGATAATTTATGTAGAGACTCCACCTTCAAGGAGGGAGAGCACAACTCCCCGCTCTTTAAAGTGGGCTATGCATAGTGACTTCCTTCCAAAGAACAAAGTACAAAAGGGGAGAAAAAGAGTAACTTTATAGCGGAGAGACCTGAGAGTCACCATATCAGCCAGGTGGTCAAGAAAATCAGTCACAAATCATGTTGATAGTGTACTTGATTTGTTGTGATGAACTGGTACATTGTATCTGTGGACTTCCATCCCAAAACCTATAACCCTAGTCTAGTCATGAGAAAAATATCAGACAATTCCCATAGAAAGACATTCCACAAAATACTTGATCAGTACTCTTCAAAACTGTCGAAGTAATCTAAAACAAGGAAAATCTGAGAAACTGTCATAGCCCAGGGGAGCCTAAGGAGATACAATAACAAAATGTAATATGCTACATCCTAAGACGAGATCCTAGAACAAAAAAAGTAAAAAGTTAAAAAGTAGGGAAATCTGAATAAAGTACGGACTTTAAAACTAAAATGTATTCACATTAGTTCACTAACTGTGATGAATGCAGCACACTATTTTAAGATGTTAATAATATGAGAAACTGGAAGCTCGGTTCAAGATGGCTAACTAGATGCAGCTAGTATATGCCTCTTCCACGAAAAGCTCCAAACCGGCAAGTAGATATTCACCCTTCAAATAGGTAATCTGAAACAGAACACTGGAATTCAACTGAAAAGTAACAGGAATCACTGATCACAAAGGAGAAGGAAGCAAGGCAGGTGCTCAGTCAGGATTGCTGAGAGATAGAAGAAGCTTCTAGATGCTGGGAAAGGGTAGACGAGAGACTCCCAGGGTTCCATATTCTCACCATGGACTTTTGCAATGCTAGCTGTGGGAGACCCCCTTGACCCTCACAGGTCTCCAGCCTAACAGAGTGAGTTACTTGGAGACTAACAGAGGCATTGCTCAAACTCACATGGAGTACACAGGCTTCCGAGCCCTGAGAAGCTGCTGCTATCAGCCAGCAAGTCAGGCTGGAAGAGGGAAGGCCAGGTACTTTTACACAGCCCAAAGGGCAAATGATGCCACCATCACTGCTGCTCCAGGCTG
The DNA here is from genome assembly GCF_049350105.2 of Macaca mulatta. Taxonomy (NCBI): domain Eukaryota; kingdom Metazoa; phylum Chordata; class Mammalia; order Primates; family Cercopithecidae; genus Macaca; species Macaca mulatta. The sequence goes on from NC_133414.1 coordinate 58,533,214, forward strand.
CTGTGGTACTGAGATGTAAGCAAATCACACTCCGTACAAACTGCCTACCTCCCCCACAGATGCCTACCTAGCTGCTCCCACTGAGAGGAGCCTACTCTTCCTGGTGGCAGACCCACAACACAGGATTGCTTGAGGCTAACAGTTTGAGACCAGCCTGGGCAACAAAGTGAGACCCCATCTTTGCAAAAAATTTTCAAATTAGCCAGGCAAGGTGGCATGTGCCTGTAGTTCCATTGATTCGGAAGGCTGAGGCAGGAGGATCACTTGAGCCCAGGTCAAGGGTACAGTGAGCTGTGATTGCATCACTGCACTTTAGCCTGGGTGAAAAAGTGAGACACAGTTTTTAAAAAAAAAAAATAAAAAGATCAAGCATAAACACTTCTGTGGCCACCTCAGCTTGCTCTTACCTGCAAGCACCACCTATTAGCCTGGAGGTCCAATTGTACAACCCAATACAAAATTTGCTGACATAAGCAAACAGCATAGGAATACGTGTATCAAAACCTCTGCCACCCTAGTTCTGCAGGAGACTATGAACCTGCTCATACACCCAATACATTGCTACTACAACTGGCATTTGAGAAAGTCAACCCACTAAGGCTATCTATAACCAAGGAAATATTTTGCCATCTGAAAGTACACAGAACAAAAGTCAGAAGACCCTACACGACACAAATTATAGTCATATCCTCAAGGGGGGGAATCCTGTCCAAATAAAAGTAATTTCAAAAATAAGAAAAAGATAGTTTATCCAGATGAGAAGAAACCAAATAATTCTGGACATATGAAAAAACTGTTACAACACCCACAAAGGATCACACTAACTCTAGTAATGGATCCTAACCAAAATGAGATCTTTGTAACAGCAGATAAATAATTCAAAATAATTGATTTTAAAGAAGTTCAATGATATCCAACAGAAAATTGAAATCCAACACAAAGAAATTTTTTAAAATTCAGGATTTTAATGAAAATTTAGCAAAGCAATAGATTTTTCTTTAAAAAGAAAAAACAGAACTCCTAAAAATGAAAAATTCATTGAGGAAATTATGAAATACAGTTGAAAGCTTTAAAAATAAACTGGACCAGGCAAAAGAAAGAAACTCAGAGAGTGCAGACAGGTCTCTCACATTAACAAAGTCAGAGCAAACTAAAGAAACAAGAATTTTTAAAAAATGAACAAAGCCCTCAAAAAGTATGGGATTAAATAAAACATGAAAATCTATGAGTGCTAGGTATTCCTGAGGGAAAAGAAAAAGTAAAAAGTTTGGAAAACCTATTTGAGGAAATAATTGAAGGAAAACTTTCCTAGTCTTCCTACAGATTTAGACAATCACCTACAAGAGATTAAGAGAACTCCAGGTAGATGCATTGCAAGATAGACTTCACCAAAATAATCATCAAACTATCTGAAGTCAATGTGAAGGGAAAAATCCTAAAAAAGCACCTAATCACCTATAAAGAGAGTCACATCAGACTTACAGTGGACTTCTCAGCAGAAACTTTGCAGGCCAGAAGAAACTGGGGTACTATTCTCAGACTTCTTAAAGAAAAAAGCAAATAGTCAACCACAAATTTTATATCCAACTAGAATAAACTTCATAAATAAAGCAGAAATAAATGTTTTCCCACACAAGCAAACACTAAGGGAATTTGTCATCATTAGACCAGATCTGCAAGAAACATTCAAGGGAGTTCTAAACATGGAAATGAAAGGTTAATACTTGCCATCATAAAACACACAAAAGTATAAAACTCATAGGTCTTAAAAAACAACTACATGCATAAGACTATAAAGCAACTAGATCAAATTATGACAGAAACAAATCTTCACCTATCAACTTTGAATGTAAATGGATTAAATGCACCATTTAAAAGATACAGATTGGGGCCAGGCACAGTGGCTCACATCTGTAATCCTAGCACCTTGGGAGACCAAGGGGGAAGGATAACTCGAGACCAGGAGCTTAAGACCAGCCTGAACAACACAGTGACAAATTTTTTTTTAATTAGCTGGGCATTGTGCCACACCTGTAGTAACAGCTGCATGGGAGACTGAGGCAGAAGGATCGCTTGACCCCACAAGTTTCCAACCTGGGCAACAGAGCAAGATCCTGTCTCTTAAGAAAAAAAAAAAAAGATATAGATCCACTAAATGGATTTTAAAACTATAATCCAATCATATGCTGCTTACCAAAAAAAAAAAAACCATCTAATTTGTAAAGATACTTATCAACTCAAGGCAAAGGGGTGAAAAAAGATATTCCACACAAAAAGAAACCAAAAGCAAGCAGGAGTAGCTATACTTACATCAGATAAAACAGACAATATAAATCAACAACAGTAACAGAAGACAAAAGAAGTAATTATATAATAATAAACAGATCAATTCAACAGGATAACAATCTTATATATATATATACCCAACACCAGAACACCCAGATTCATAAAGCAAATACTACTAGACCTAAGAAAAGAGCTAGAAAGCAATGCAATAATAGTGGGAGATATAGGATGTTTGTCCCCTCCAAATCTCATGTTGAAAGGTGATACCCTATGTTGGAGGTGGGTCCTAGTGGGAGGTGTTTGGGTCATGGGGGCAGATCCCTCATGAATGGCTTGGTGTCATCCCTGTAGTAATGAATGAGTTCTTGCTCTATTAGTTTACACAAAAGCTGGTTGTTTAAAAGAGTCTGGCGCTTCCTCCTTCTGTCATGCTCCTTCTAGTCAAGTGATATACTGGCTCCTCTCTGTCTTCCACCATGAGTAAAAGTATCCTGAGGCTTCACCAGAGCAGATGCTAGCACTGTGCTTCTTGTACAGTCTACAGAATGGTGAGCCAAATAAACATCTCATTTATAAATTACCCAGCCTTGGGCATTCCTTCATAGCACAAGACGGGACTTCAACACCCCACTGACAGCACTAGACAGAACACTGAGACAGAAGAAAAAAAAAAAAAAACCCACTGGATTTAATTTGGACTATAGAACAAATAGACCTAACAGATGTTTATACAACAAGCTACCCAACAATCACGGAATATTCATTCTTCTTATTAGCATGTGCAACATTCTCCAAGACAGACCTCATCTTAAGGAATGAAGCAAGTCTCAATAAATTTTTAAAAAACTGAAATCATTTCAAGTGGCTTCTCAGACTACAGTGAAAAAAACCTAAAGTCAATTCCAAGAAGGACTCTCAAATCTATACAAATACATGGAAATTAACCTGCTCCTGGATGGTTTTTGGGTCAGTGATGAAATTAAGATGGAAGTTTAAAAATTTTTTAAACAAATAAAAGTATAGACACAACATACCAAAACCTCTGGAATACAGCAAAAGCTGATAGTGCTGACCGTAAACAGATTCAAGAAAGAAAAGTTTATAGTGTTAAATGCCTAAATTAAAAAAACAGACCACAAGCTAACCTGACATAGCACCTCAAGGAACTAGAAAAACAAGAACAAACCAAACCAAAGCTAGCAGAAGAAAAGAAATTATGAAGAGCAGAACTAAGTGAAATTCAGTTCATAAAAACCCAAAAGACAAAGAAACAAAAAGTTGCTTCACTGAAAAGATAAACAAAATTGACAGACTACTAGCTACACTAACCAAGAAGACAATTCAAATAAGCACAATCAGAAATGAAAAAGACATTACAAATGATACCACAAAAATACAAAAGATTATCAGAGTCTACTATGAACATCTCTACACTCGCGAACTAGAAAACCTAGATGAAATGGGTAAATTCCTAAAGACACACATCCTCTCAAGAATGAACCGAGAAGAAAAGGAAAACCTGAAGAGACCAATAACCAGTAAGAAGACTTAACCAGTAATAAAAATTTTTTTAAAAATCTCCCAACAACAAAAATCCCCAGGAGCCGCTGAATTCACAGCCAAATTCTACCAGGAGCAGAAGAACAGGTACCAATCCTATTGACACTGTTCCCCCAAATTGAAGAAAATCCTCTCTAACTCATTCTATGAAGCCAGTATCACCATAACACCAAATCCAAGCAAGGACACACAAAAACAGAAACAGAATCAATCAATACCCCTAATGAAAACAGATGCAAAAACGCTCAAGAAAATACTAGCAAACCAAATCCAACAGCACATCAAAAAAGATAGTACACCACAATCAAGTGGGTTATATTCCAGGGATACAAGTATGGTTTAACACACAAAAATCAATAAATGTGATCTGCCACATAAACAGGATTAAAAACAAAAACCATACTATTATCTCGATAGACACAGAAAAAGCATTTGATAAAATTCAGCATCCTTTCATGATAAAAATCAACTCAACAACTTGGTGTAGTAAGAACATACCTCAAAATAATAAAACCCATATACAAGAATCCCACAGCCAACATCATACTGAATGGGGAAAGGTTGAAAGCATTCCCCTTGAGAAATGGAACAAGACAAGGATCTCCACTCCGGCCACTCTTATTCAACACAGTACTAAAAGTCCTATCGGGCCAGAGCAGTAAGGCAAGAGAAAGAAAGAAAGAAAAGACATCTAAATTGTAAAAGAGGAAGTTAAACTATCTCTGTTTGCTGATGGTATCATTTTATACCTGGAAAGCCCTAAGACTCCTCCAAAACACTCCTAAATTTGATTAATTCAGTAGAGTTTCAGGATACAAAATCGACCTACAAAAATCAGTAGTATTTCTTTTGTTTAGTTGAGGTTTGTTTGTATTTGAAACAGGGTCTCACTCTGCTACCCAGGCTGGAGTGCAGTGGCGCGGTCACAGCTCACTGCAGCCTCGACCTCCTGGGCTCGTGATCCTCCCACCTCAGCATCCCAAGTTACTGGGACTAGAGGCACGTGCCACCATACCCAGCTAATTTTTGTATTTTTTGTTGAGAGGAGGAATCAGTAGCATTTCTATACAACAATAATATAATCGAGCTGAGAACCAAATCAAGAACCAAACCAAGAAGTCAATCCCATTTACAATAGCTACCAAAAAATAATAAAATACCCAGGAATAGTCTCAACCAAGGATGTGAAAAATCTCTACAAGAAAAACTACAAAACATTGATAAAAGAAATCGCATATGACACAAACATGATCATGGGTTAGAAGAATCAGTATCATTAAAATGACCATACTACCCAAAGAAATTTGCAGATTCAATGCAATTCCTATAAAAATACTAACATCGTTGGATTAGAAAAAACAATCCTAAAATACATATGGAACCAGAAAAGAGCCTGAATGGCCAAAGCAATGGTAAGCAAAAAGAACAATACTTGAGGCATCACATTACTTGACTTTCAAATTGTACTATAAGGCTATAATAACCAAAACTATTATAAAAACAGACATGTAGATCAATGAAACAGATTACAGAACCCAAAATTAAAGACACATGCCTACAGTCAAATGGTCTCCATCAAAGTCAACAAAAACATACACTAGTGGAAGAACACCCTATTCTATATGTGGTACTTGGGAGAACTGGGTAACCATACACGGAAGAATAACACTGGACCCGTATCTCTCACCATAAACAAAAATCAACTCAAGATGGATTAAAAACCTGAAAGTATAAAGACCTGAAAGACCTGAAACTATAAAGATTCTAGAAGAAAACCTACGAAAAACTCTTCTGGACATTGGTCTAAGACAAAGAATTCATGCCTAGGACCTCAAAAAGAAAGCTACAAAAATGCAAACAGACAAATGGGACTTAATTAAAATAAAAAGCTTCTACACAGCAAATAAGTAATCAATAGAGAAAACAGACAATCTACAGAACAGGAGAAAATATGTGCAAACTATATATCTTACAAAAGGCTAATCTGTAGACTCTATAAGGAACTCAACTCAACAAGAAAAAAATAACCTTATTAAAAAATGGGCAAAGGGCATGAACACATATTTTGCAAAAGATGACATACAAATGGCCAAGAAACATTTAAAAAGTTGAACATCACTAATAACCAGGGAAATGCAAATAAAAGCAATGAAATACCATTTCACACCAGTCAGAATGGCTATCATTCAAGTGTCAAAAAAATCAATAACAGATGTTGGCAAGGATGCAGATAAAAGGGAATGTTCATAGACTGTTGTTGGGAGTGTAAACGAGTACAGCTTCTATGGAAAAAAAATATGGAGACATCTCAAAGAACTAATAGAAATACCACTTGATCCAGTGATCTCACTACTGGCGATCTATCCAAAGGGAAAGAAATCATTATATCAAAAAGATACCTGCACTCAAATATTTATTGCATGACTACTCGCAATAGCAAAAATATAAAATCAATCTAAGTGTCCATCAACGGATGACTGGATAAAGTAATCCACACCATGGAATACTACTCAGCTATATAAAAAAAAAAAAAAAGAATTCATGTTTTTTGCAGCAACATGGATAGAACTGGAGGTAACTATGAAATAACTCAGAAAGAGCAAGTCAAATAGCTCATATTCTCACTTACAGGTGGGAGCTGAAAAATGTGTACACAGTGGCATACAGAGTGAAATAATAACACTGGAGACTCAGAAAGGTGGGAGGATGGGAGTGGGTGAGGGACGAGAAATTACCTCATGGGTGTTTATGTACACTATTAAGGTGATATTTACCACTATGCAATGTATCTGTGTAACAACACTGCACTTGTACTAAATCTATAAATAACAACAATATGAGAAACTGGGTGTTGGGTATATGAAAATACTCCATCCTAGCTTAACAATTTTTCTATAAATCTAAAACTAGTCTAAAGTAAATTTTTACTTAAAAACGAAACTGGGCCAGGTGCAGTGGCTCACACTTGCAGTCCCAGCAATTTGGGAGGCCAAGATGGGAGGACTGCTTAAGCCCAGGAGTTTGAGACCAGCCTGTGCAATAGCAAGACCCGGAATCTACAAAATGAAAGAAAAACTTATCCAGGCCATATACATATAGCTGGTCTATAGTCCCAGCTACATGGGATGTTAAGGCAGGAGGATCATTAGAGACCAGGAGTTTGTGGCTGCGGTGTGCTGTGATCATGCCACTGCATGCTACCCTGGACAACAGAGCAAGATCTGTACTCAAAAATAAGCAAAAATGCCGGGCGCGGTGGCTCAAGCCTGTAATCCCAGCACTTTGGGAGGCCGAGACGGGCGGATCACGAGGTCAGGAGTTCGAGACCATCCTGGCTAACACAGTGAAACCCCGTCTCTACTAAAAAATACAAAAAAACTAGCCGGGCGAGGTGGCGGGCGCCTGTAGTCCCGGCTACTCGGGAGGCTGAGGCAGGAGAATGGCGTAAAAACCCGGGAGGCAGAGCTTGCAGTGAGCTGAGATCCGGCCACTGCACTCCAGCCTGGGCGACACAGCGAGACTCCGTCTCAAAAAAAAAAAAAAAAAAAAAAAAAAAAAAAAAGCAAAAAAATAATAACAAAAATGAAAATAAAACTGACTGAAGTTATCAAGTGAGGGACAAAAGCAAACTCAGAATAGTCACACATGCCAGCAATGACAGAAAAGAGCACTAAAACTGTCATTATAGCTGTTATTTCATATGCTAAAAAAGTTGAATAGAGACATGGAAGATATAAAAAAGATCCAAGCCAAATGTCTAGTGATAAAAACATGTCTGAGATGAAAAATACAAAAGATGGAATTACTGGCAGAGTAGATATGGAAAAAGAAAATATTAATGAAATTATATACAAAGTAATTGGAATATCCAAAATAAAATGCAGGAAAAAAAATAACCTTAAAAAATTAAAAGTGCAGCAGTGGACAACTTTAAGCCAGTCAATGTGTATAATGGAGTCCCCAAATAAAGAATGAGGGGACAGAAAAAGTATCTGAAGAATAGCCAAAAAGCTCCAAATTCTACGAAAACTGTAAACCCACTGATCCACAAACACAACTTCAGAATGCAAGCAACAAATAAAAAATATTTTTTAAATAAAGCTGAAAGAAGTCACTGTCAGCCAACTCACACTGTAAGAAATGCTAAAGTCCTTTAGACAAAAGAAAAATGATATATGGAAATATACCAGAAATGGTAATTACCTGAGTACATGAATCTACTATTATTTAAAAGAAAATTATTTAAAGTATTTCTTTAAAAATATATTCTAGGGTTTAAAATTTATTAAAAGACAATAATGAAAAGGCCAGAAGGAAAGAAATGAAAGTATACTATTGTAAGGTTCTCATACTGTATTTGAAATAATAGATCATCTCGCCAGGCGCAGTGGCTCACGCCTGTAATCCCAGCACTTTGGGAGGCCGAGGTAGGCGGATCACGAGGTCAGGAGATCAAGACCATCCTGGCTAACACGGTGAAACCCCGTCTCTACTAAAAATACAAAAAATTAGCCGGGCGTGGTGGCAGGTGCCTGTAGTCCCAGCTACTCGGGAGGCTGAGGCAAGAGAATGGCGTGAACCCAGGAGGTAGAGCTTGCAGTGAGCCGAGATCGTGCCACTGCACTCCAGCCTGGGGGACAGAGCAAGACTCCATCTCAAAAAAATAATAATAATAATAATAGATCATCTCCACAGTGACATGATCCCATATCACTGAAACTTAATTCATATTCATTCATTCATTCGTTCAGTCATTCATCAACTGTATTGACAACTGTATAAAAGTCATCAACCCTCTGTAGAAGATTACAGTTATGGGCTTCAGCAAAGGTATGTTAACAGATTAGACTAAGCAAACAAGTGGATTATTTGCATCTAAGTAAAATGCAAGGGTTCGCTCTTCTTACAGGATTCAGGAGTAATATCTCCCAAGCACAGGAGGATCAGAAATCATACCAAAAGATTTTGGGTTGAACCTGTGCCAGGAAAAGCTGCATAAATACAAATAGGCTCCACTGGACAAAAATTTACCTTTCAAATCAATCCTGATACCACATTTGAGACCCTAGAAACACAACCACTATTTTCATCCTGTGCCACTGCTGCTGAAGCTCTCATGAGGTCCTGTAAGTTCCTGGTTCAACTGCTCTTCCACTTCTGCCACCTCATCTGGGCTCCACGACACCCTGAATTGTCAGGCTGCCACTGGGTGTTCAAAATATCCCCACACTAAGGTGAGACAGAATAGTTTCTCTTTCTTCCCAATACCAATCAAAATCCCCATTCTACAAATAATTGATTAATGCTATTTATTTAGACCTTAAAAATCCCATCAAATAGATACATTCAATAAGGCTTTATTAAATATCCACCTACAGTAAACCTGCAGTGAGGGTGTATATCAGAAAGAATCTCCCTTCCTGGCCTCACCATTGGACATTTTCCTTTTTCTATTCCAAACAAGTTTGCATAGCTTCCTCTTACACACACTGCTATGGACTAAATGTTTATGTTTCCCACAAAATTTTTATGCTGGAACTCTAATCCGTAATGTAATGGTATTTGGAGGTGGGGCCTGGAGGAGACAATTAGGTCCTAGGGGTGGAACCCTCTCCATGGGATCAGTTCTCCTGTATGAACAGCCACATGACAGCTTGCTTCCTTCCTCTCTCCATGCCATGTGAGGACACAGCAAGAAGGCAGCTGTTTATAAGTCAGGAAGTAAGACCTCACCAGAATCCAACCATGCTGGCACCCTAATCTCAGACTTCAGCCTCCAGAACTCTGAGAAATAAATGCTTGTTATTTAAACCACCCAGGCTATGGCATTTTGTTACAGCCACTAGGGCAGACTAAGACACACATTAAGAAATTCCAGCCATCTGGTGTCCAAATTTCACACTACAATGAATAGGGAACTAGCAGCATCATGTTCTGAGAATCCAAAGAACTTAGTCACAGTGATTAATCAAAAATAATCAGGCAGATTTAACCGATGAAGGTAAGTCATTTATAACCATTTATAAGCATAATAGTTTACACTAAAATTTGAAAACCTAGAAATCTACAAAAAGACAATTCCTTCTGAGTACAACTATTTGTGTGCTTATCAGTATATTAACAGAGAAAACCTGACCTTTAGAGTTTAAGCATTGTTCTAGGTCATCTTTAATAAAAATTTAATAAAAGTAATGAAACCAAAAAAGATATTCTCCCAGTACCTGTTCTTCCCTCTCCTTTTCTTTGGTCTTACTTCTGTAGACTCTAGCAGAGGTGGCATCCTGGGATGGAACGGCAGAGATCTGATGCAGTGGCATGCTCATCCCAACCTTCTATCTGGTCGTTGTCTTCACAGAAGAGAGTCTCCACTGGTAGAGTCATTTTGGGCCATGGATTTCAAGCTGAGAGAAAATGAAGAGAGAATAAACATAACTCAGCTACAACACTTTAAATTTCCAAGAGTGAGCTTACCATTTTATATTTATATTCATATGTATATTTAAATAAGTTATGGTGACATAAATGTTTGGTCTTCAAAAACAATAGAAGATGAATGTCTAAGGGGAAAATTCTAACATTTCTCATAATAAGATGGCACCATCTGAAAGAGGCAGGTGGATCATGTACACATATAATCAGAGATTAATCTTCCATTGGCTACTTAGGTTTAAAACAAAACAGTGACATCATTTATTTTAAGAATATTTTTGAAGTTAAACTTTTTTTATCACGACCAAGCATTTGTCCTGAAATAAGCAGTGATCTTTCCTTAAAACCACTGCCTGTGAGTCCACATAATGGTGAGATCAGAGGTTAGGAAGTCCAAATTAAATTCAAGATATCTATGATCCATACTTAACCTTCCAAAAGTATAGACTTTACATGAGCTGTTGGCAAACATTTCCTATAAAGCGCAAGATACATATTTTAGGCACTGTGGTCCAAGTCTGTTCCAGCTAATTAACTCTGCCACTGTGGCATGAAAGCACCCATAGAGAGTGTGTAAATGGGCCAAGTGCAGTGGCTCATGCCTGTAATCCCAGCACTTTGGGCGACCGAGGCAGGCGAATCACAAGGTCAGGAGATCAAGACCATCCTGGCTACCACGGTGAAACCCCGTCTCTACTAAAAATACAAAAAATTAGCCTAGCATGGTGGCAGGCGCCTGTAGTCCCAGCTACTCAGGAGGCTGAGGCAGGAGAATGGCACAAACCCAGGAGGCAGAGCTTGCAGTGAGCCGAGATCGCACCACTGTACTTCAGCCTGGGCAACAGAGCAAGACTCCGTCTCAAAAAAAAAAAAAAGAGAGAGAGAGAGAGAGTAAATGAATGAGAGTAGTTATGTACCAATAAAACTTTATTTACAAAAATAGGCAGCAGGCTAGATTTGGCCCACAAGACTGTAGTTTGCCAAATACTGCTGTAAAGGGTTTCCTAGAGAATATGAAGGGTCACCATGACATTCCTGAGAACCATGAGAAAGGCTGCCTTTAGGTAAAATAACAGTGTATGCATAAGATGTCTTCAGTGATTCCAGGTACCTCTGCCCTTTTTCTGGTTTTCTCTTATGCATCCCCCAAAATGTCTAATAATTGACTTGTGTGTTGTTCTCTCTCCCCACTTACCAACTGAGATCTATCCAACTCTGTATACAAAACCAGTTAAATGTAAATTATCCAGACGATTTAATGTAGTAAAATGTTTCATTTTGTTCAAATTTTAACAGAAAATGGAAGCCTTCAACCAAAAGAATGAATCTTGAATTTGGAGATTTTCATTTATTAACCATGTGGTGGGATAGGGGGTGGGGACAAGTGAGGCAGTAGGAAAATGCAGGGTAAACAACAGGGCCTGACAACCTCAAGGTCACATTTGATAAGCAGTCACTTACTCTACCTCTCCCAAAACTCTACTCTGGATCAAACGCAGGCGTTTGTAAGACTGGTGCCAACTCTTGGTAGTGTCCCTAAGCAAGCAGAGGAGCACCAAGACTCACAAAATGGCTTCCTTCACAAAACTCTAGAATCAATGAACAACAAAAAGGAACAAAAACTGGGAGGGATCAACACATAGAAGAAAATTAGCTAAAACAATAATCTGTTTATAAAGTCTAGTTTTACAGTAAGCAGGTGAGTGATCATTGATAATAACAACAAAAAAAGGAAAATAGAATAGGTGATGTTAGTGTCCAGATATCACACACCATCTACTCTATTTCAAGCCTTTGATGAGGAAGATGGAGCACTACTGTGCCCAAGAAACAGTCTGAATGTTTGTATTCAAGCACATCACACAAGACAAGAGGCACTTACTGCGGAGCTGCCTTGTACTCCCTGAGAGATCACAATAGGCAGTGGTAAGCAGTTTTTTCATCACTAATGCACTAAAGTCCTCTGTTACAGATGACAAACTCCATGGGGCCTCTTGGAATACTTAGTCAAACTGACCATACCCAGAGCCCTATACCTATCATGCCAGTAGCTACCTGTGGTGCTTCTCATATAATCATCATTATTACATCATTGGTACATGCCCATGACAAGCCTGAGAAGGGCTATTTATGGCACGGAAACACAGATGCGAGAGGGTCTCAAAATTTTTGCAGTTTTGAAGGACATCCCTCCTCACTACCACTAAAGTTAGTCTTCTGATATGTACCACCACCACAAGGCAACAGACTTACAATCTCTCTCCTATGCCAGATGTATTTAGGATAAAAATGAGTTTACAAACAAACCATAAAGCAGGCCATACCATTTTTTATGTGAAGATTCACATGAAGAGTATAATCATATATTACTCACATTATTTTCTTTGCATAATTTCCAGACATCTTTTATATCAACTAAATTAATCTTTACATAAGAGTAACAGTTAAACCTCAGCACTATGCCTGACAATCCAGGCATGAGGGCTTCAATTTGACTAATGCTAACTTGCAAAATACAGCACACCTAATATGAACATCCACATCTAGAAGAGATACTGCCAAAGCTGGTTGTTGAGGAAACTAGAAATGGATCCCCATGTTCATGGATCAAAATACTTAATATTGTTAAAATGGCAATTCTTCCCAAGTTGATACAGAGAGTCAAAGCAATCTCTATCAAAAACTGAGCTGACTTCTTTACAGAAATTTGGCAAGCTGATTTGAAAATTTATATAAAATTCAAGGGACTCAGATCTGCCAAAACAATCTCGAAAAAGAAGAACAAAGTTGGAGAGCTCACATTTCCAGACTGCAAAACTTACGACAAAGGAACAGTAATCAAGACTCTGTGGTACTGGAATAAGAATAGATATATCAATGGGATAGAATTTAGAGTTCAGAAATAAACCCACGTATCTATAGTCAGCTGATTTTCAAGAAGGGTGCCAAGATCACTCCTTAGGGAAAGAGTACTGTTTTCAACAAATGGTGCTGGGACAACTAGATAGCCACATGCAAAAGAAATTTGGATCTCTTCCTTACACAAAGAAAAAAATAGACAAACTACACATCATCAAAATAAAAACTTTTGTGCTTCAAAAGACACCACTGAGAAAGGGAAAAAACAGCCAGTCATAGTGGTTCACACCTATAATCCCAGAACTTTGGGAGGCCAAGGCAAGAGAATATCTTGAGGCCAGGAACTCAAGAATGGCCTGGGCAATACAGCAAGACTCAACCTCTATTTAAAAAAAAAAAAAAAAGTGTAAAAGACAAATGACAGAATAGAAGAAAAAGTTTACAAATCATATATGTAATAAGGGACTTGTATCTAGAATACATAAAGAACTCTCTTACGACTCAATAACATAAGGGCAAAGCCAGGTGCAAGTAGTTCACGTCTATAATCTCAGCATTTTGGGAGGCTGAGGTAGGAGGACTGCTTCAGGCCAGGAGTTCAAAACCAGTGTATGAAACATACCGAGGCCCCATCTCCACCAAAATAATAATAATAATAATAATAATAAAGACAAATAACCCAATGAAAAATGGGTTAATCAACATCATTAGCCATCATGGAAATACAAATCAAAACTATCAGATATTACTTTAATTATGTTCATAATTAAAGACAAACAGTTAAGTGTTGGCAAGGATGTTGTGAAACTGAAACCCTCATATACTGCTAGTGGGGATCTATGTAGCAGTTTTGAAAAATAGTCTGGCTCTTTCTCAAAATGTTAAATATCATATGACCCAACAACTTCACTCCTAGGGTATACACATCCAAGAGAAATGCAAACATTTCCTCACACGAAAACTTGTCCATGAATGTATCACATTATTCATAATAGCCAAAAGGTGGAAACAACCTAAATGTCCATCATATGATGAATGGATAAATCAAATAAGCTATACCCATTCAACAGAATCATATTCAGCAATAAAAAGAAATAAAGTACTGACACATGCCACAATATGGATGAACCTTTAAAAAATTATGCTAAGTAGGCCTCCTAAGTAGGAGATGGCTACTGTTGCCCTATCTCACTCACCCTTCCAGTTTTGAGAAGGCAATAGAAAGAGTACAAAGTCAGCAATCAGAAGGCAATAGAAAGAGTACAAAGTCAGCAATCACAAACCTAAGTTCAAATCCTGGCTCTAATTGTGGATGTTGGGCAAACTGATGCATTTCTAAGCTGTTTGGTCTCCTCATCTGTAAAAGAGAAGGGTAATCATGTCCACTCAGTTCACAGGGTTTCTGTGAAGATCAAATAAGACTGTGTCCAGGCTGGGTGCGATGGCTCACGCCTGTAATCCCAGCACTTGGGAGGCCAAGGCGGGTGGATCACCTGTGGTCAGGAGTTCTTGACCTAGCCAACATGGCAAAACCCCATCTCTACTAAAAATATAAAAATTAGCCAGGTGTGGTAGCGGGTGCCTATAATCCTAGCTGCTTGGGAGACTGAGGCAGAAGAATTGCTTAACTCGGGAGGCAGAGGTTGCAGTGAGTCGAGATCATACCATTGCAATCCAGCCTGGGTGACAAGAGTGAAACATAGGTGCTCTTAACATCAGCACATCTGCCGGCAGGCTTTTCCAGGCATTTGCAGTGATTTCTCTCACTGCATTACAAAAACCTGCAGGTTTGCTTTGTTTTTCCAGAACTATTTTCTGACCCCCTATGCCTCAGTCAAACACAGATTTATACAACTGGGACCGTGAATCCTTTCTAACATTTATGTGTAATACATAAGCAGCTTGACTCTGAGAGGAAGCAAGGTTGACATCCCCTTCCTAAAAGGAGAGTGGTAGGAAAGGCCAATGCTGAAGACAACCAGTATGGCTTCACAGTCAAACTGTTCTATGCTCTTTCCAGAGATCAACATAAATGAAGATTCTGCCCATTCCAACAACAATGCTTTGGACAAATAATGTGGGGAGCTAGGAGAAGACAAATGCCAGCTGCAGCATCTCAGAGGAACGGCCACCCCAGGAAGAGTTCACATGCCTCCCTGTACCCTTGTTTGCAGGGTGCCAGACTCTCCAGCAGCACCCTGTTCCTCTCTGCTGTAAATTGTATCTTAACATCCTGACTGGCATTGTTAGAATCAACAACTTGAAGCTAAGCCTGTTTTTATAGGGAGTAAATTTCATCTAAAAAATGAGAAGTCCATGCACAGCAGCTAGCAGAAACAGAAAGAGAAAAAGCAGTAAAAGGAGTGAGGAGATCAATTCTAGGTATCAGCGCTGAATGATCAAAGCCAGACTTAAGGCAGTGGATATGGAGGGAGAAGTGAGGTCATTTGAAAAGCAGGACTAACATAACCTAGTGAGGGATCTAAACTGTCCCATGGTTTCTGGCTGTATACTCCAGAAACCATGTGACAGAGATGCACAGAAAAGCAGCAGGGGAAGGAGGTAAGCTCAACGTGGACAGACTGAGCTTCACATGCCTTTAAGAAACCAAAGACATAGGCCAGGCGGTGGCTCACGCATGTAATCCCAACACTTTGGGAAGCCAAGGCGGGCAGATCACAAGGTCAGGAGTTTGAGACCAGCCTGGCCAATGTGGTGAAACCCAGTCACTACTAAAAATACAAAAATTAGCTGGGCGTGGTAGTGGCGGCCTGTAATCCCAGCTACTCCAGAGGCTGAGGCAGAAGAATCACTTGCACCCGGGAGGCAGAGGTTGCAGTAAGCGGAGAATGCACCATTGCACTCCAGCCTGGGCAACAAGAACAAGACTCCATCTCAAAAAAAAAAAAAAAAAAAAAGAAAGAAACCAAAGACATGTTCACAAATGCATATTGGGAGTCACCAGTATATCAAGACACATGAACATACATGGAGAGAATCAGTCATTTATGTCATTTATGACATTATGTAGAACCTGTAGAATCAGTCATTTATGTCATTACGTACTACAAATAAATGCTAAAATACAATATCAATACCTAACATAAGAAAACCTGTATCTTGGGGCAGGCATGGTAGCTCAACAGCAAAGATGGAGTGACACGTACAATCATGGATACCTAAAAAGAACTAACGATATGAATAATAAAAATTATGCAAGTGAAAATATAAAGCAATTACTAACAACAACAAAAACTATAGAAGAAAGAAAATGTAATAATTTGGCTTTAAAATGAACAGTACAAATTTCAACATGGACAATAGTGTAAACATTACGATGATATAAGCAACGCTGGGATAACCAAATTGGGAGGATGGGAAGAGGGAAGGTTGGGTAAAAAAGGAAGTCAACAGATAATAGCTAATGTTTGTAAGTCAAGAAACAGTATGAACATATTATTTGAAAACATGGGAGCAACTCTCAGAAGACACATGCGGCTGCCTATGGGGAAGATTCTGCCCATTCCAACAATGCTTTAGACTGTGGAGGACCAGAGCAAAGGACTACTGTTTTTCATTCTAGGACACTGGGTACACCAAGTTCCTAATCACAGTTCTAAAATTCAGAAAACTATCAAAAATTAAAAATTTTTAAAAACCACTCTACCCTTTCTTATTTAACACTAAAACTTAATTGAACTCCTAGGCCAGGCGCGGTGGCTCATGCCCGTAATCCCAGCACTTTGGGAGGCCAAGGCGGGCGGATCACAAAGTCAGGAGATGGAGATTATCCTGGCTAACATGGTGAAACCCTGTCTCTACTAAAAACACAAAAAATTAGCCGGGCATGGTGATGGGCACCTGTAGTCCCAGCTACTTGGGAGGCTGAGGCAGGAGAATGGTGTGAACCCAGGAGGCAAAGCTTGCAGTGAGCCAAGACCGCCCCACTGCACTCCAGCCTGGGCAACAGAGTGAGACTCCGTCTCAACAACAACAACAACAAAAAACTTGATTGAAATCCTTGGGGCCAAAACCTGACCTGAACTGACAGGAAGCTACTCAAAACTATACTTATGCTACTTAGTGTAAATATTACATATACTTCAATGCAGAAATAGCGCATTTGAGTAAGACATCTTACTCCAAGCCTCGATAGGAGTATCTGATAATTTACAGTATATGTAGCAGATTACTTGTCTAAAAACCTGAGAATTTCTAAATTCCAAAATATTTCTAATCCTAGAGTTTTGAATAAGAGAGTTTGGGCTTACAATTCATTTTTCAAAATGAAATGTATTATTTTTATTACATGTATTTTAGTACACATATTACTTTTATTTTTTAGATTTTGAAGATATTTTGAAGAACTCAGTGGAGAGAAAGTATAAAAAGAATAACAGGTATGAGACTCATGTGACCTTAAATGGATCAACACCTAATGCCACACACTTTCCAAAAGTGGCATTATTCCTGGATCATTATTTAGATAATAAAGAGATTACCTTGTCTCATTAAAAATTTGAAAAAGAAAGCAAGAAAACTTCACTTGACTCCTCATTCATATCCCGCTACTGTCCCATCTATACTACTTTTCTAGGAAAAGGTGTCTACACTCACATTCAACATTTCCTCACTTTCTATACACATTTCAACTAACTACAATCTGTCTTCTGTACAGTAAGGTCTACAATGCTCTCCATATTAAGCCTAAAAATTGTTTTGCAGCCCTCATGTTATTTGACTTGATACTTTTACTCTCTTCCTAGTCTTAAAATACTCTTTTGACTTAAATGACCTAACACCGTCCTAGTGTTCCTCCTGCTCCATCTCCACCTCTGCAGATCTATCTCCTATAGTATGACATTGTATGCAGAGATTCCTCAAAGTTTCATTTAACCCTCTCTGATTCTCATTCTGTGCTCCCTTTTCCTGGGTGATTTAATCCATAACTTTGGCTTGAATGCCCACCTTTGCAGATGTTATTTAAAAAGAAAATATTGATAAATCAGACTTTATTGAATTCAAAACTTTTGCACTTTAAAAGATACCATTAATAAAACAAAAGATAAGCCAACGACTGGGGAAAAAATACTTGACAATCATATATCTGATAAAAGACTTGTATCTAGAATAAAGAACTCCTACATAAGACAAACAACATAATCTTAAAATAAACAAAATATATTAACAGACGTTTCATCAAAGATGATATATGACAGCCAGGCTCTCATATATATGTGCCTGTAGTCCTAGTCATTCGGGAGGCTGAGGCAAGAGGGTGGTTTGAGCCCATGAGTTCGAGGCTACAGTGAGCAATATACTCCATTCTGGGCAACAGCGTGAGACCCTGTCTCAAAAAAATAAAATAAAATAATGAAGACATATGAATAGCTAATAAACTCACGAAAAGATGCTGCAAATTAAAACCACAATAATATACCACTATACCCCCCCAGAATGGCTACTACCAAAAACACTAGAATGGCTCCAATCAAAAAGACAGTCAATACTAATTGTTTGATATAGAAAAATTAGATCTCTCACGTATTTCTGGTGAGAATATAAAGTGGTATAGATACTCGGAAAACAGTCTGGCAGTTTCTTGAAAAGTTAAACATAAACTTATCATATGACCCAGGAACTGCAGTCCTTGGAATTCATCCAAGAGATATGAAAACATATGTCCACACAAAGACACACATATGAAAGTGCATAGCGGCATTCCTCATAATAGCCCAAAACTGGGAATATCCCAAATGTCCACCAACTAAAGAATAGATAAAAATGTGGCTTATCTATACAATGAAATTCTATTCAGCAATTAAAAGGAACAAACCAATCATATACACTACAGCATGGATGAACCTCAAAGACTATGCAAATTGAAACAAGTCAGACACAAAAGACTATATATTATACAATTCTGTTTTTATAAAGTGTCTTGAGAAAGCTGAGAAGGCAGATCAGTGATTGCCTCATGTTGGGTGTAGTTGTGGGTATGATATGACCTGCAAATGGGCAAGAGGGAACTTTGGGGGCAAAGGAAATGTCTCAAACTGGATTACAATGATGCTGCACTGCTTCAAATTTACTAATCACTGAATTGTACACTTGTAACAAGTGAATTTTATGGTGCCTAAATTAAACCTCAAGATACTCATTTAATACAGCTTACAAGGCCCTATGTATCTATCCCACCTCATTTTGTACTACCCCTCTCTCTATAGTCCAGCAACAGCAGTGTTTCTTCAGTCCCCTCAGACCTCCCAGCACCTTCCCACCACAGCCTATTTATATGGTATTCTCTGCCTGCAACACTCTTCCTTCCCCTTCTAGGCTAATTCTTCCTCAACCATCTGACCATCCTGACAGAGGAAATTCCACATTCATAGTTCTTTATAGGATCAATGAAGAACCTCTACTTCATTAACAATGTTCACAGTTAGAATGTTACATTTATTGAGTTATTTAATTAACGACTTTCTCCCCTATTCAGCCGTAAGCTCCCCAAAGACAGCATATCTCATTTCGCTCACCTTTGTATCTCTCTTTCTGTGGCCTATCACATAAGATCTATTCAATAAATGCTGGTTGGATCAATCTCTCTGAGACAGCAGCCAAAAAGGGCTGAGAATTTCATTTGCAACTCAAACTATTAAGCAACACTGTTCTCTGTGTCTCAAATCCTGATTAAGTACCCTAGTGGAGATTTGGAAACAACTAACAAAAATTCAATGTTTGTCAACCTGGTACAATTCATTTTAAATGGGAAGAAACCCATTGATTTAAATATCTGCAGCAGATTGACCACGTTGCACTTAGTTGAAAATTGAAATGGAATTCAAATATAGCGGAATGTAGTCTAAGTATCTTTAAGAAAAATTTTAAAAGATGACAAGTATAAGTAGTTTAGAATTACTGATAAAAGCATTTTAAGACAGAGGAAAACTTAAGTTTCCTAAGTTATAGATGAGAAATTTCAACCTTTGAGTCAAAAACCCAATTGCTGGTGTTAGTGAGAGGTGACAATGTGCTAGCAGCCCTCACTCTCAGCGCCTCCTCAGCCTCAGGCCTCGGGTCCACTCTGGCGGTGCTTGAGGAGCCCTTCAGTCCGCCACAGCACCCTGGAAGCCCTTCTCTGAGCTGGCTGAGGCCAGAGCCTCTTCCCTCTGCTTGCGGGGAGGTGTGGAGGGAGAGGCAGCGGGTGGGAACGAAGGCTAAGCTGGGGGCCGGTTTGAGTTCTGGCGGGGGTGGGGGTGGGGGTGGGGGTGGGGGTGGGGGCCGGCTCGGAGGGCTCGCACACGGAGCTGCCCGCCAGCACCGCTGGCCCAGGGCAGTGAGGGGCTTAGCACCCAGGCCAGCAGCTGCGGAGGTTGTGCCAGGTCCCCCGCGCTGCCGGCCAGCCATTTCTCGCCAGGCCCTAGGTGCCTCCCCACGGGGCAGGGCTCCCAACCTGCAATCTGCCATGTCTGAGCTCCTCCCCCTGCTGCGGTGGGCTCCCCTACAGGCACCGCCCCCTGCTCCACCGCACCCAGTCCCATCCACAGCCCAAGGGCTGAGGAGTGCAGGCGAGGTTCAGGACTAGCGGGCAGCTCAGCCTGCAGCCCTGGTGCAGGATCCGCTGGGTGAAGCCAGCTGGGCTCCTGAACTGGATGGGGACTTGGAGAACTTTTATATGTAGCCGGAGGATCGTAAATACACCAGTCAGCACTCTGTGTCTAGCTCAAGGTTTGTGAACACACCAGTTGGTACTCTATATCTAGCTAACCTAGTGGAGACTTGGAGGACTAGCACTCTGTGACTCTGTTTAGCTCAAGGATTGTAAATATACCAATCAGCACTCTGTGTCTAGCTCAGGGTTTGTGAAGACACCAACTGGTACCCTGTATCTAGCTAACTAGCACTCTGTGACTGTGTCTACCTCAAGGATTGTAAAGGCACCAATCAGCACTCTGTCAAACTGGACCAATCAGCTCTCTGTAAAACAGACCAATCAACTCTGTAAAATGGCCCAATCAGCAGGATGTGGGTGGGGCCAGATAAGGGAATAAAAGCAGGCTGCCCCAGCCAACCAGCAGCAACCCGCTCAGGTCCCCTTCCACACTGTGGAAGCTTTGTTCTTTCGCTCTTTGCAATAAATCTTGCTGCTGCTGCTGCTCACTCTTTGGGTCCACACTGCAGTTATGAGCTGTAACACTCACCGCGAAGGTCTGCAGCTTCACTCCTGAGGCCAGTGAGACCACGAAACCACCACGAAGAACGAACAACTCCAGATGCGCTGCCTTTAAGAGCTGTAACACCACAAATGTCTGCAGCTTCACTCCTGACAGCAAGACCACGAACCCACCAGAAGGAAGAAGCTCCAGACACATCTGAACATCTGAAGGAACAAACTCCGGACACACCATCTTTAAGAACTGTAACACTCACCGCGAGGATCCGCGGCTTCATTCTTGAAGTCAGTGAGACCGAGAACCCACCAATTCCGGACACAATAACAAGTTACAGAAGCTTGCTATCAAATAGTCAAACGAGAGCCCAAATATGGTACTGCACTAGCATCACCTCAAAGCCTTCTTCCCTCCACTCACCCAGGAAAGAAGGCTCCCCCTGCCACATCACATCTCACCCTCTGTCTCCCTATCACTTAACCACTTGTTAGCAAGGCTAACCTTAAGCTATAAAGCTATAAAGACTGCTCTGCTCCTGCCTTTTACTGAAATGAAGACCAAAATTAAACTTGAAAGCTCTGAGAAATTTCAGGGAAGATGACAGAGAAACACCACAAGGTCTCTGTATGTTACCCACTAAAAACAAGTCTGATACAAATTTTGTTATGTGGGCTGGCCTGTTAAAACTATTAGCTTTAAAAACAATGAGTTCTTTTTAAAATATAAAAATTAACCTTTGTTTTTGTTTTTGTTTTGAGAAAAGGAGTCTCTCTCTGTTGCCCAGGCTTGAGTGCAGTGGTGTGATCTCGGCTCACTGCAACCTCCACCTCCCTGGTTCAAGCAATTGCCCTGCCTCAGCCTCCTGAGTAGCTGGGATTACAGGCGCACGCCACCACGCCTGGCTAATTTTTTGCATTTTTAATAGAGACAGGGTTTAGCCATGTTGGCCAGACTGATCTCGAATTCCTGACCTCAGGCAATCTGCCCACCTTGGCCTTCCAAAGTGCTGAGATTACAGGCGTGAGCCACCAAGCCCGGCCATGAACTGAAATTTTTTAATGCAACAAGAATAAAGCAGGCCAGGAGTGGTGGCTCACACCTGTAATCCTGACACTTTAGGAAGCCAAGGTGAGTGAATCGCTTAAGCTCCAGGAGTTTGAGACCAGCCTGGGCCACATGGTGAGACCCCATCTCTACTAAAAATACAAAAAAAAATTTGCTGGGCATGGTGGTGCACACCTGTGGTATCAGCTACTTGGGAGACAGGTGGGAGGATCACTTGAGCCCAGGGGACAGAGGTTGCAGTGAGCCAAGATCGTACAACTACACTCCAGCCTGTGTGACAGAAGGAGAACCTGTCTCAAATAAAAAAAAAAAAAAAAGTAACTACCATAAAATATATATACAATTACCAAGAGTGAAGAAATCGTAAGACAAATACATCCCACAGACTAAAGTTTACCCAGACACAAAAGACTGAAGTTTGTTAGTTTTTAACTCTCCTAGAGTAATTTAGAGCATTAGCAGGTGCAGTGGCTTGCACCTGTAGTCCCAGCTACTTGGGAAGCTGAGATGGGAGGACCACTTTAGGACAGGAGTTCGAGACTGGCCTGGGCAACATAGTAAGACTTTGTCCCCCACCAAAAAAATTCAGATCATTACTAGAGGTAATAAAGGGTACAATAAATGTTAAAACAATAATAAATATGCAATACTGAAGATAAGTGGGAAAAAAAATCCAAAACATAAATGATTTAAACAGATAAAAGTATCTGAAGAAACTAAAAAGTATAAACATACTGCCTGTGAGTAATAATGCTGGAGGAAAAAACTAGATGAAAGCACTTGCAAATCATAAGTACTTTACATGATATTTCATTTAAATCTCACAGCAGTGCCAGGAGGGAAAGAAACAAAATTTTATCCCCCTTTCATGCATGGCTTAAAGAAATTAATCAACTTGCCCAAGTTTTCACAGCCATATTTCAAGGACTCTCAGCTGCTAGCATTTGCCTGATCTTACAGAAGGTGCCAACAAAAAAGTTTTATGCAACTAGACCATAACTGCCCCTGACTAACCTGGGATTCCAAGGTGCCACTTTCAGAGATGTTAGAATGGATAAAAATGCACAACTTATGCTTGGCTAAATATGATAGCGTGTAGCAACCTACCAGGTGAACCTAAAATATGTAGTGGTTTTGTTTTTTTTTAATTTCACAGTGGCACTGCTACAGGAAGGACTAAGATAAAACATGATATGCTCCCGTCTTTGTTGTAGTAAAGAAGAGTTATTATAATCCCTATGGATATAGAAGACAACATGGAATTCACATTTGAAGTATTAAAGAGTGACATGCCTTTTGCTGCCTTTTTTGTCTATACAGAGGGACACTTAACGAAAGCAATGGTTATATCTGCCTAAAATTTGGCAAAGATAATAAATTAGATATTTCAAAAGTGGGTTATTTTAAGGCACTAAGATATGCCTCAAACAGGTCTAATTCATGGCAGGTATTTAACTGTATCATTTTGAGTGCACTTACAAATTTGTATCACAAGCCACAGAAAAGAAACACTGCATTTAAAAACTATAGCCCATATCCTTATGTTCTTTCATCTTTATTCTAGTAGACTATGCGAGGTATTTCCAACACACAACCTCAGAGGTTGAAGCCAAGAAGAGTGGCAGAATGGATTCAAGGTGTGCCAACAATGCTACCCAGTAGGAAGAAATTCCATAAAAACTAGGCCCCTAAGGAAAACAACAAAGTCTAAAGCTGGAAGTCTTGTCCAAATGCAAGTGCTTGGCTGAGAGAGAGCTGTCAGGCTGTAGACTGAAAGGCAGTGTATGCAATTTAGAATCCCCAGACTAACAGAGAGAGACCACAGCTGCGTGAGAGTGAGATGCTAATGTGGGGCAGGCAGGACTCAGCTCCAGACAGTGCATGCTATCGGGACTCCTTCCACGACTTGGGAAGACCTCAGTACAACCACTCTGGCAGGTATGTGAATTAGGTAAACAAGGTGTGATTACTGGGAAAAGGGCCTGGACTAATGTCTGGGCTTTCTGAAAGAGTTTGCATCTCACGGAAATTATGGAATAGCCACAGTATTCCCTTGGTAATAGAATACAAAAATACTGAAAACACTCAAAGTTAAGAAAAGGGAAAAGAGAAGATTTGTTAGGGTTCTTTTAGCATTTCACTTCTGAGAAACAGAAGTATGAGTCTAACTGCCTTTGGAGTTGAAAAACACCTTCAATCCATCAAGCACAGAAATAGTCTGCCTTTGGCTAGGTGCGGTGGCTCATGCCTATAATCTTCGGGAGGCCGAGGCAGGTGGATCACCTGAGGTCAGGAGTTCGTGTGATCAGCCTGTCCAACATGGTGAAACCCCATCTCTACTAAAAATGCAAAAATTAGCCAAGTATGGGGGGGGGGGGCGCCTGTAATCCCAGCTACTCAGGAGGCTGAGGAAAGAGAATTGCTTGAACCTGGGAAGTGGAGGTTGCAGTGACCCAAGATCATGCCATTGCACTCCAGCCTGGGTGACAAGAGCAAGACTCCATCTCAAAAAAAGAAGAAAGAAAGAAGAAAAGAAAAAGAAAAGAAATAGTCTACCTTCTCAGACTCCTACAAGAGCTCCTCAGTGCTTGCCCTGCAGAGAACAGTGTCTGATCCCTACAGATAAGGAAAGGGAAGGAGAGGTCAAGGCTCCAGCAGCCCAGAGTTCTCCCTGGGTATTCACCATACCATTAGAGAAGAAACCTATTTACTTTTCTGCCTCCCTCCTTGAAGGCTCAGTAATGAAGCCAAGATTAGAACTGGAGGCATGGATTCCAGCCACTTACCAAAAGATGTTCCATTTTCTCTTGCTATGTAACAAACTACCCAAAACTTTGTTGCTTGAACATCCATGATTTCGTATTTCTCGTAATTCCATGGATTGGCTAGGCAGCTCTTCTGCTGCCCTTACCTGACTTACATAGGCTGCTTCGCTGGGCTCAGCAGGGAAGGCAGGGCCTTCTCCATGTGGCCTTTTCTTCTAGGCTTTTTCACATTGTGGCAGCAGCATCCCAAGACAGTTCACCCACTACACATGGTGCCCCTGCTTACACTGTGTCCGCTGATGTCCCATTCAAGTCACATGATTGAGACCAAAGTCAAGAAGGGGGAAAAGAGACTCTACCACTTGATGGGTGCTGTGGTTTGGATGTGTCCCCCAGGTTCATGTATTGGAAACTTAATCCCCAATGCAACAGTGTTGACGGATGGGACTTGTAAGAGGTGATTAGGCCATGAGGGCTCTGCCCTCACTAATGGATTAATGTTGTTATTGAGGAAGTAGGTTAGTTATCATGGGAGTGGGTTCCTAATAGAAGAATTAGTTCAGCCTCCTTCCCTTCTCTCCGTCCCATGAATGTGCTCTCTTGCCCATCTGCCTTCCACCATGGGATGATACAGCAAAAAAGCCCTCACCAGATGTGAGCCCCTCAACCTTGGACTTCCCAGGCTGCAGAAATGTGAGAACTAAATCTCTGTACTTTCTTAATTACCCCATCTCAGGTACTCTGTTACAGCAGCACAACGCGGACTAAGACAATGGGAGAAACAAGTGAAGTCACACTGCAAACAGGCAGAGCTGGGAGCGGTGCAGGTGGGGGGGGGGTGGTGATTCATTAGGAACCATTTTGTAAAATTTACCACATATTGTTTTCCCTACTTTTCCCTCTGATAATAATAGTTTTTATCAGCAGAATTTTTTTTCAGGCGTTTTCATACCTATTATATATTCAAAGTTAATTATGATCTTTGTAATATGGGGGAAAAGGTGCTAAACTCTATTTCTACTACAGAACAACATTAATAAATAGATCCAAAAATATTCCCAAGGTTTAGAGACTAGAATTCCTTCTAGCAATCCATACTTCTTGAAAGATCTTATGTTCCTTAACAAACACATGGATCTTGTGAAGCATCTTTAGTAGGTTGACAGAGGAAGAAACTGTGGCCAAAGTTTATAACAGAAAAATCGAAGGCCAATTATACTCCATTTGAAGTGCTTCCTGCAGAAAGAATTCTCAGCATGCCACTGTACAACGCAGCATATAAGGACAATGGCATACACTGCTCTGCACCAGCCAGCTTTCATCTCAGGCCGGAACAAGCATAGTCTCTACATACTGCAGTAAACCAGAAAAACCAGAACAGGATTTGCCTCAGTACTCACCTTATCCCCTGACCATCCGAGATATGTCTGCCCAGGTAGGACAAATCTTCTCAAGGACCCCCGTACATGCCATGGTCAACCTTACCCTTGTTCATTCTGTCCCACCTTCTTGGGATGTTCTTCCCTCTTTGCCTATCAGGCCCAAAATTCTCTGGCCTTCAGACCATACCTCAAAGCATCTCTTCTCTACAAGCAAAACACGTTCCCCTTTCCCTTCCTTACTACCCATAGCACTTACCCAATTTCTTTACAGGTGGACATTAATTATATAAAAACAGTCTTTCAATATAAGTGGTGGTTAATTTCACATGTCAACTTGACTAGGCCACAATATCCAGATATTTGGTCAAACATTACTCTGAATGTTTCTGTGAAGGCATTTTTTTAGATAAGATTAACATTTAAATTGGTAGACTTTTTTTTAAGGCAGGACAGGATTTATTCCCATTTTACAGACGAGGAAACACTCAGAGAGGACAAGTGATCCACCTGCTCTAGGTCTCAAGTCAATACATGACTCAGCTGAAATTTCCTCTCCTAGATGTATACACAATGGGAGTAATGCCAGACCTGCTTCTCAAAACAGATATGCACAAGAAAACTGTTTTAGTCTAATTCTTCTGACAACTGGAAAGTAAATATTCACCAGGCCCTGTGCACATAATATTACCATAAGTCAGAAGTCTGTTATTAGGAGCATAAAACCATGGTACCGATTGGGAGTGGGAAGATACACAGAAAGGATACCAAGAGTTTCTGTCAACTGCCCCTGGTCTGAGTTCAACATTTTTTTAAGAGACGCAATTTTTTTTTTTTTAGGAGATGGGGTTTCACTATGTTGCCCAGGCTGGACTTGAACTCCTAGGCTCAAACGATCCTCTTGCCTTAGCCTCCCAAGTATCTGGGAATAGAGGTGCCTGTCACCACGCCCAGCTTCTAAATTGGTAGATTCTGAGTAAAACATCCTGCTATGTGGGTGGGCCTCAACCAATCAGTTGAAGGCCTTAATATAAAATGACTGACCTCCCCGAGAAGAGGGAATTCTGCCAGCAGACTGCCTTCAGTCTTCAATTCCAGAATCAACTCTTCCCTGAGCCTCCAGCCTGCCAGCCCACCCTACAGATTTTAGACTTGTCAGTCTCCACCATCATATGAATCAATTCCTTAAAACAAATCTCTCTCTCCCCCCATCTCTATCTATCTATCTATCTATATATACACAGGTATATCTGTACACACACACACAAACACACACACACACACACAGACACACACGCCCTATTGGTTTTGTTTCTTTGGAGAACTCTGACACAATATATCAAACAGTTTAGATCATTCCTTGCAGGGTATAAAGCCTGGCCTACTTAAAAGGCTATATACTCCCTGGACTGTTGCATATTTTTTAGCAATCCCTGCAGTCTTCTGTACCATCATGTTTCCTTAGTATTCCCTAAGGTGTTCCATACAGAGCAGGGGTGAAATATTCCAGGAACTTTAATTTGCGCTTCCTTATGACTAAACCTTGTATCCTTCCAGTTTCCTAACCTTTCTGCACCACTGACTGTGATATGTATATATACTAAAGAAGCTGGAAGAAAGAAAAGGAATACTGCTCCCATTTTCCCATGGTGAAATCCCAAAGGTGGTTAATGTCTATTAAAAACTAGTAGTTTTATTACTAACTGGCACACAGGTGGTAGAATGTTTAAAAACAAAAACAAAAACTACAAACTATTATTCACTTTATGATCCTGGAATCCATTCTTTTTCATTTTCTCCACCTAGAAAACACCTTTTAGTGAAAAAACTATAATAAAAGCCAAAAAAAGTTGTAGTCGATCATCAAAATAATAACCCAAGACCAAATTTAAAATAATATAAATGTAAATCAGGAAATGGTTTTTAAAGTCAGCTACCACGTCTTAAGAGATTTTCACTTTATTTTAAATCCCTTTGGGAAGACCTAGAAAATTTCATTCATTTATCCTAAGCAAACAAATGGACAAGCACGTATTTTCATAGTCTGACCCAAACAATGAATTGGTTCATCCATCATTTTCCAAGCATCTTCTAAGTGCCAGGCTCCTACTAGGAACTGGAAAATTTTAGAAGTGAACTGGTGCTATCGTTCCTCCCTTAAAATATATTAGTGAATGCCCAGAAAATAAAGAATGCTCATATTTATTAAGCCACTCTCTTACAATGTGCATATTTCTGCTACTACCAGTTGAGTTGTGTACATTATCAAAAACCTATTGTTTAATCTCCAAACCTGTCTATGTCAGTTGTACTCATTCTGCAATGGTATAATTGAATACTATATAAACTGATCACAAATGGACAAAAATGTGGTTACAAAAGTAAGAAGCTACTATTTCTATAAAACCTAAGTTGAATACTTTGGAAAGCATCCATACAGGCATATTACTTTCCTTAAAATTTTTTGACAAATTGAGTATATATAAAACAACTATAAAAGACTAGAAAACAATTCTAAAATACCAGAATTCTGGCCAGGTGCAGTGGCTCATACCTGTAATCCCAGTGCTTTGGGAAGCTGAGGCAGAAGGATCACTTCAGGCCAGGAGTTTGAGACCAGTCTGAGCAACACAGCAAGACCCCATCTCTACAAAAAAAATTTTTAATTAAAAAAAAAAAGATAGAATTCTATGCTCCGATTGCTTCAAACGTTCCTGAAGTCTTAAACAGAGTGAAACTAGAAAACACAAAAGCTACTCTATAAATGTGGCTTTTAACAATAATACAGAACTGAGAGGACCCATAATACTCAAAGAAAGATTACTACCCTAGATTACAAGACTGGCCTTTCGCATCCTCCACTATTCCCAGAACAATCCATCAGTAGCAGTAACATTACACTTGAATACCTCCTGAAGTCGAGTTGTTTTATTTAAAACTGAAATATCCCTCTAAAAAACAACAACAAAATTAAGTATGTATGTATAAGGTATTCACTGCAGCACTGTTTCTAACAGCAAGACACTAAAGACAATCCAAATGTCCATTAATATGGGACTGACAATAAACTATGGTAAATTCACACAATGAAATAGAAAAAAGGCATAAAGAATGCCCCTATATACTTCTATGGAGTAATCAGCAGGAAATAATAGGAAGACAAAAAAGCAAGAAGAAAATTATATGTAGTGAGCTACCATTCACCTAAGATGGGATTAGGAGGCAGAAACTATATGTGTGTGCACATGCATGGATGTGCGCGCGCGCACACACACACACACTCTTGCTCATATGTTTTAAATGGAACGTAGGGAAGAAAAATAGAGGGAACCACAATCAGAGCTAGACTTTTCTGATTCTGCCTTGTTTTACACATTTAGCTCTGGAACCATGTACATGTTTTCCATAATTACTTGTTTAAAAAATAATTGAAAAACTATCATCTCTAAAATTCAAGAGCAACATGAAATGAACCTAAATATTTATTGAATTAGTGGTACAATCATACAAAAAGGAATTACTTCAAATGACTTAAAATAGTTTTACCAGACATCCCTAGAGGAACCTATCCTAAAAATGAAAAGAATTTGGGAAAGTGCTTTTAATTCTTAAACTATTTTCAGTAATCATATTGTTAGTAGTAACACTGATAAGTAATGGTATCAATATGATTTAGAACCAAAATTTTTAGCATGAGACAAATATAAAATTAAAGAAATTCAACAAAATCATCTATTCCTAAGTTTATACTGGAAAAATCAGTATGAAACTCATAAAATATTTTACCTTAAAAACAACATATTTCCTAGCCCCATCCTCTGAAAAGGCCTAGAAATAACAACCAATCTGTAGTTTCCAGACTGTGGTCACTAAATACAATTTCCCTCTGAAAGGAACCAGAGCTGGTTGAAGAAAGGGATAATTCCAGATCTATGGCTGTTAATGTACAAGATGAACCTGGACATCTTGTCACACAAGAAAGCAAGAAGCCATCAGAGGCACTCATGCCAAAACGACCCAGGAGCTAATGTAAAGGCACTCCCGTTGGCCAAAGGAGGGACAATTTGGGCCAGGTGCAGTGGCACATGCCTGTAATCTCAGCTCTTTGGGAGGCCAAGGCAGGTGAATCACCTGAGGTCAGGAATTCGAGACCAGCCTGACCAAAATGGAGAAACCCCATCTCTAGTAAAAATACAAAATTAGGGCCCATGCCTGTAATCCCAGTACTCTGGAAGGCCAAGGTGGGTGGATTGTCTGAGGTCAGGCATTCAAGACCAGCCTGGCCAACGTGATGAAACCCTGTATCTATTAAAAATACAAAAATTAGCCAGGCGTGGTGGTGCGTGCCTGTTGTCCCAGCTACTTGGGAGGCTGAGGCAAGAGAATCGCTTCAACCCAGAGGTGGAGGCTGCAGTGAGCCGAGACTGCGCCACTGCATTCCAGCCTGGGCAACAGAGTAAGACTCTGTCTCAAAAAAAAAAAAAAAATACAAAATACAAAATTAGGTGGGCATGGTAGTGCATGCCTGTAATCCCAGCTACTCAGGAGGCTGAGGGAGGAGAATTGATTGAACCTGGGAGGTAGAGGTTGCAGTGAGCTGAGATCATGCCATTGCACTCCAGTCTGAGCAACAAGAGCGAAATTCGGTCTCAAAAAAAAACGGGACTATTTGATCATTAATAAGAACAACTGCGGCCTGCGGCTGGGTACACTGGTTTGTGCCTTATAGTCCCAGCTACCAGGAAGGGTAAGGAGAGAGGATCACTTGAGACCAGCCTGGGCAACATAGTGAGACTCTGTCATTAATTAATTTAATTAACTCATTAAAGAATAACTGCAATGAACTTAAGAAATCATCAAACATATTAAATTCACATGTTGGCAGGGCGTGATGACTCACACCTGTAATCTCAGTACTTTGGGAGGCCGAGGTGGGAAAATCTCTTGAAGCCAGAAGTGTAAGACCAGCCTAGAGGCAACATAGTGAAATTCCATCTCTCCTAAAATGATTTCTTTTTTAATTAGCTGTGTTTGGTGGTGCATGCCTGTGGTCCCAGCTACTTGGGAGGCTGAGGCAAGAGAATCACTTGAGCCCAGGAGGTTGAGGCTGCAATGAGCCATGATTACACCACTGCACTCCAGCATGAGGGACATTGCAAGACCCTGTATCAAAAAAAAAAAAAAAGAAAAAAAAGAAAAAGAAAAGAGCATCTGTTTATAATGATATTTTTTTAAATAAAGGAAAAAACACTGGCCATTTTTGGAAATGCTAGGGACCCTCCAAGAGTTATAAGTAAAGAGAAAGAGTCACTCATTTAACCTGACTTCCCTGTATAAGTTATACCTCTGGGTAACTGAATAGTTTGTAAAAAGAAACTTCTCTATAGTAGTATTCCAGCAAATAAATGAAAAAGGAATGATGCAACATCAAGAATTGCAACATCTTGCATGCCCATGATTAAATAATGGATCCAAGTGAAGAATAAGTGGTCACCACTGTTTCAAAGCAAAAAAGTCATTCCGCAAAATTCATATATAATAGTATGAGCAAGCACACAAGATAAACGACATTATTTTTTCAGTAAATAACATTTCAAGAACAAAGAAAATAAGGAGGCCGGGCGCGGTGGCTCAAGCCTGTAATCCCAGCACTTTGGGAGGCCGAGACGGGTGGATCACGAGGTCAGGAGATCAAGACCATCCTGGCTAACATGGTGAAACCCCGTCTCTACTAAAAAATACAAAAAACTAGCCAGGTGAGGTGGTGGGCGCCTGTAGTCCCAGTTACTCGGGAGGCTGAGGCAGGAGAATGGCATGAACCCGGGAGGCGGAGCTTGCTGTGAGCTGAGATCCTGCCACTGCACTCCAGCCTGGGCGACAGAGCGAGACTCCGTCTCAAAAAAAAAAAAAAAAAAAAAAGAAAATAAGGAAAACCTATAGCTTAAAAGATATTAAAGAAAACCTATCAACTGAATGTAATGTGTAGATCTTGTTTAGATCCTGATGCAAAAAATCACAGTGCACACAAACACATATACAAAATTGTGAAATAACTCTGGGATGATAGTGGTATTGTGTGATTTGTTCTAAGAAAAACAGCCCTTATCTTTCACTGAAAGTACTAACATATTTACAGATAAAATGAAAAGAACAAGAATGTACCCTCAAAAATGGACTGGGAGAGGAATATAAAGAAACAAAAGAGGCTATGAGTGGATGCCAGCTAGTGACAGGCACAAGGCGATTCACTGTATTCCTCCTTTACTTCTGTGTATGTTTTTAATTCTCCATAATAAAAGTTTTGAAACTTTGATGTATGACTGTACGTCTGTATGCTTTAATAATAAAATGGTAATGGCATACAAAATTTTTCAGGATTTCCTGCTTTAAGTACAAATGGCTTCTCCAGTTCTTTCTGCAAGAAGCATCTGGGGGTCATGTCCCTTATTTCTCTGAATTATCAACTAAAAGCACAGGGCCTGCTACACAGGAAGTGCTCAATAAATGTTAAATGAATGAATTCTGTTTGCTATACTTCTCTACTCTGCTAAACTTTCCAAAACCCTAATCTATTGATCCAATTTGTAGTAAAGGATGAGTAAATAGAACCAAGTATTAAAAAGATAAAAAATCCAAAACCCTGTACTTAAGCTTTTAAGTCTATGTTCCATAAAAAAAATGCTTGTTTTTTCTTGTGGTAAAAAACACAAAACATAAAATTTATCAAATTAACTATCTGTAAGTGTACAGCATTCAACATTGTGAGACAGATATCCAGAATTTTTTTCATCTTGCAAAACTAAAACTATAACCATTAAACAACAAAAGGTGCTTATTCTTTTTTTTTCTGAGACTGAGTTTCACTCTTGATGCCTGGGCTAGAGTGCAATGGCACAATCTCAGCTCACTGCAACCTCCACCTCCCGGGTTCAAGCAATTCTCCTTGCTTCAGCCTCCCGAGTAGCTGAGATTACAGGTGTGTGCCACCACACCCAGTTAATTTTTCTATTTTTAGTAGAGATGGGGTTTCGCCATGTTGGCCAGGCTGGTCTTGAACTCCTGACCTCAGGTGATCCACCCGCGCCGGCCTCCCAAAGTGCTTGGATTACAGGTGTGAGACACCACGCCTGGCCCAAAAGGTGTTTATTCTTAATACTTCCTACCCATTGTCTACTCTATCCTACACAGACCTCTAGCTACCACAAGCATTCAAAGTATTATTTTCTGACAATATACATTGTGGATCACCAGCACAATAACATCAAATGGAAAACAACCAGTCCTTAAAGAAAATAGGAAAGGTCTGAAGTCTGACTGTAAACAGAAGACCATATGACCTCCTG
Organism: Macaca mulatta; assembly: GCF_049350105.2. NCBI lineage: Eukaryota > Metazoa > Chordata > Mammalia > Primates > Cercopithecidae > Macaca > Macaca mulatta. Next base: position 58,567,071 of record NC_133414.1, read on the forward strand.
TGCCGAGGAAAGGAAGACAGGGCTGGAATGTGGTTTCAGGGTCATTCTAAATGGAAGTGAGCAACCAAGACAGGAAGAGGCAGGCCCACAGCTAAGAGGAGGCTGCATGGGCTGCAGAATGACTCATTCCATGTCTGCATTTAACAAAGGCTTATCACTGCTTAGGCAGCCCCATAACAATGATGGAAAGGCCTCTGGTAAGCACATAGAATCAAATTAATAGGGGCCTTAGGTCAGGTACCTAGAGAAGCAATATGCAAATCTCGAATTCAACAGACTTTTAGTTAAATATGCTTATGCAGGTCTACAAAAAAAATGACTTGGCTATAAATTTGGTAGTAACTTAGTATATTATGTAAGAAATATCAGTGATCAGTATCAGTGACCAGTGATCACTGATATTTTTCAATGTGTTACTAGAGTTCTAATTATCTTATGAACTCTTAGTCAATCACTTCTTTTTCAAAAATCACTTTCATACATTATTCTTCAGAAGCATAACTCCCAGCCTGAGTCTGCACTGGGACAACTCCAGGAAAGACAGAGATTTTGTACATGACTGAGGATACTAGCAGGGTCAAGGCAGACAACGACCTGTTAACCAAAAGCACCTAGAAATCTCCAGGGGGGCAGGGATCTTGGGGAATGGACACTCATTCTACAGCAAGAGTCCAGGTTTAATCTAAAGAAAGCCACAGACCATGAGAACAGAGTAGTGGCTTGGAGGACAACATGGTATCTGTCATTCACACTATCCTACATAAAAGCAAGGGATGACAGAGTGGTATTGTGTGATTCATTCTAAGAAAAACAATCAAATTAAAGACATTCTCAACAGGCTCTGAAGAACAGTAAAACTTCAAGGAATCAGCAGCATGGAAAACAGCAGCTGTTAGACACAGGACTGACAGCAGCATGGGTAATAAGGAACATCCTGATGGCCACAGCCATGACAGTTGCCCTATCAACACAATGACCTTTGCACTACAACAGTGGCTGCACTTCCGGTGCCAGGCACAAGGTGGTGGCTCTCAGTTCTGCCTCCAGCACTAGCAGGCTGTGTGCACATACAAATACACATATGTATATCTATGTGTAACACCCAGCTACTAACGGTCAGACCGGAGAGCACGCGGAGAGAAAATGGGAGTAGAAGTACAAACGATCTTTCACCTTTTCAATATTAACTGATTTTTTTTATAATTATGTAGTACCACAAATCAAATTTCTATTTTGAATAAAATAGAACACATCGAGGCCTAAAGGGAAGAAATATGTAGTAAAATCAGAAAAATTTAATATAGAATTTATAATAAAGTTCCACTTGTGCTTTGACAATTCTTGCCTTTTAAACCGAGTAATATTCCAAGTAAATACATCTTTAAAAAAAGAAAAGGTATAGTTTAAAATGTAGTAATTTAGGCCAATTTCAATTATTCAGGAGGAATATGAATTTTAGGAAAGGAATGAATAACTTTAGCCCTGTCATCATCCAGAAATTAGAAGTCAGTAAACATACTGTAAATTTAACCTGCCTGTATGCTTTTCAACTCAGGGCTCTGGGTAAGAATGAATGCCATAACAAATGTGAAAATCACTTGTAAACTATACAGTGCTATGTATATAGATGACAGTTAAGTGTCTACCATCACAAATGTGCTATAATTTTTTGATCTGACTTTATAATACAGAACACAATATAATGAATTTTTAAGAAATATAATGGTCCCTAAGGCCCTTTTTTTTTTTTTTTTTTTTTTTTTTTGAGATGGAGTCTCACTCTGTTGCCCAGGCTGGACGGCAGTGACACAATCTCGGCTCACTGCAACCTCTGCCTCCCAGGTTCAAGCGATTCTCCGGCCTCAGCCTCCTGAGTAGCTGAGATTATAGGCATGCGCCACCACGTCCAGCTAATTTTTGTATTTTTTAGTAGAGATGGGGTTTCATTGGCCGTTTCTTCTATTACTAACTCATACACATAAGAATTTGTTTTCATTTAATTGAAGATGCTCTTATGTATACTGATATTTCAATAAACATGAACATTAAATCTTTGAGATTAAAACCTCCATAAATATAACTGGAAACCTGCATTTCCTTCTTGGCTAGAAACCCATAAACAAAAAAAAATTCCAAGTGTGCATTAGACTCATAATGGTTTTCACACAAGAATGAATGGTATAAAAATTTTTAATTCACCAAACATCTTTCTGCAACTGGGTCATTCATTTTCTAAGTTAGAGGCCTTTTATTTTTATAACCTTTGTGGCTTCAAAAATAATTTTAAATACCTTAGAAGTATACACCCTAAGTATACATCACAGCACCCTTCCAAGGGAGGGGGCCTTGGCAGTGAGATTTGAACACAGAATCCTTCCTCCCCTCAACACAGAGACAGGCAGCTGCTCCAAGGATAGCCAATCTGTTGGCTGGGGAAGAGGCTAGTTAGGCAAGCTGGCAAATTAGGCACTAAAAGGGAGGTGAAGCTGAAAGAATACATGGAGTGAAGGAAGATCCTCAAATATTCACAAGCAAGGATGAGGTGAGAGGGAGCTGAGAACCAGAAAAACGAGATATGAAATAGAGAAAAAATAATGTGAACATGAGGAAGCCTTCTGGTTGTAGAAGACAGGTCAGAGTGGTAGGAACAATTGTAGAAAGATGCAAACTTTCTTGGAAGGCCAGGAGGTTTTACAAAAGCTTTGGAAAAGGATTTGGCTGAAGGCAGCCAGACTCTCTTATCCAGTGCCTGAAAGCTTAGGTTAGACAACAAGGGGATGTAAATAAACTGATTCAGATAAGTTAGTTTACTTAGGCCTCAGAACCTGGCCTTTAATCATCCTCACACAGGACTGCTCTCTCCAGGGAGGGCGACCATGTTGATTACCCACAAGTGTGTTGACTCAAAGCCATTGTTATTAAATCTGCGCTGAATAAATGCCCGCAATGCCAGCCCGCCACAGCCGAGGCTGCTGACTTTTTACAGCACCCTTCTCGGGGTCTGTGAGCGGCCCAGTCCCCTAGCCCGCTCCCCTAGCCCGTTCTTTCACTGGATACCTGCGTGTGAGTGCATTTTTCATCCATCGTTCAGCCAGGGTCTGCGGGTCAGACCCAGCATCTGGCCTCGTAGAAAGAGTGTAGCAGACATGAAGAGAACAGCAGAAACGCAATGAGCAGTAAGTGCAGCTGTTCCCTAGAACTGTGTTGGATCCTGACAGCTATTCAGCTCCAGTTTCCTTGTAATCTGAAAATAAACGCTTTATTCTTAAAGAACACTGATGTGAGTTTCTGTTCCTTAAAATCAAAAAAGCCTCGTATAAGATACATACAAGGATAAGATATATTTAAATATGCAAGGGAAATTAGGCAAAGAGAAAAAGGAGTATGAAAAAGGTAACAGTCCCTTCCCAGTTCTTTATGATGAAACCATGTCATCTCCATACACAGGAAAAGAATTTCAGTTCTCTATGATGGCAAGGCACCTGTCTAGTGCATTCAAATATGGTAATAACAAAATATGTCAAAAAAGGAACGAAAATAAATCTGGAAAAATACACTTACAATAAAAAGATTACCATATACATAGAGAAGTACATCTCTATGAGCCAGAGCAAGCAGAAAGAACAAATACCAGATACTGCCTTCACTACCATTTCAGATAATGTAATTATGAAACAGACTTTTTTTTTTTTTTTTTTTTTTGGAGACAGAGTCTGGCTCTGTCAGCCAGGATGGAATGCAGTGGCATGATCTCGGCTCACTGCAACCTCCGTCTCCTGGGCTCAAGCAATTCTTCCGCCTCAGCCTCCCAAGTAGCTGGGATTACAAGCGTGTGCCACCACGCTCGGCTAATTTTTGTATTTTTAGTAGAGACAGGGTTTCACCATGTTGGCCAGGCTGGTCTTGAACTCCTGACCTCAGGTAATCCACCCACCTCGGCCTCACAAAGTGCTGGCATTACAGGCATGAGTCACCACGCTCAGCCAAAACAAATTATTAAATAACAAATTATGTAAAGAAATTTTTAAATGAACAAACAACAAAGTACTAAGAACAGCCAGTTTGAAACAATAAAACATTGCTTTCACAAATTAAAAATCTAAGTATTAAAATGAAAACCAAATGAGTTAATTAAACAGCGTATTAGTCACAGCTAAAGACAGATTACCAAACTACATGCCAAATTGGAAGAAATTACCCAGAGTTAGGGAAATAAAAAATACTAAAGAGATTAAGGGATATTGAGAATAGACTGAGATGGACTCATACATGACCAACTTGAGTCCTAGTGGGAAACAATACAGAGAATAGAAGAGAAGCAATACATGAAGAGGTAAGGGCTGAGACTTTTCAAAAACAGATACAAGATTCAAATCTAGATTTAAGAAGCACAACGTACACCTACCAATATAAGCAAAAAGAAATCCACCCCTAGACTCATAGGCATTGTGGTAAATCGCAAAATAAAGCCAAAGAAAATATTTTAAAGCACAGAGAGCAAAGACAGACTACTACAATTAGCTCTGACTATAGAATTCTCACCAGTAACAAGCCAGCAGACAGTAGAATATTATCTTCGAACTATCAAGGAAACTTGTCAAGTGCCATCATATGCACAGCAAAACTATCCTTCAAGAACAAAGATGAAATCAAGATATTCCCAGCTAAATAACAGAGTTTATGACCAGCAGACGATCACCAAAGAAACCTCGTGCTTAGATAAGTTTATTTAAAAAAAAAAAAAAAAAAGAAAGAAAGAAACTTCAGGCCGGGCGCGGTGGCTCACGCCTGTAATCCCAGCACTTTGGGAGGCTGAGGCCAGTGGATCACGAGGTCAGGAGATCAAAATCATCCTGGCTAACACGGTGAAACCGCATCTCCACTAAAAATACAAAAAATCAGCCGGGCGTGGTGGCGGGCGCCTATAATCCCAGCTACTTGGGAGGCTGAGGCAGGAGAATGGCGTGAACCCAGGAGGCGGGGGTTGCAGTGAGCCGAGATCGTGCCACTGCACTCCAGCCTGGGGGACAGAGCGAGACAATGTCTCAAAAAAAAAAAAAAGAAAAGAAAGAAAGAAACTTCAAAAGAATATACCGTAGAAAAATGGAAAATGAGCTCAGAATGGAGATCTGGGATGTCAGATGAAATGACGTTCAAGTATTAAACACGTAAGTACCTGTCAGCAAACATTCCCTACGCTAAAAATAATAATAGTTTGCAACAGGATTTAAACAACAGTGGCCGGGCGCGGTGGCTCAAGCCTGTAATCCCAGCACTTTGGGAGGCCGAGACGGGCGGATCACGAGGTCAGGAGATCGAGACCATCCTGGCTAACATGGTGAAACCCCGTCTCTACTAAAAAAATACAAAAAAAAAACTAGCTGGGCGAGGTGGCGGGCGCCTGTAGTCCCAGCTACTCGGGAGGCTGAGGCAGGAGAATGGCGTAAACCCGGGAGGCGGAGCTTGCAGTGAGCTGAGATCCGGCCACTGCACTCCAGCCTGGGTGACAGAGCAAGACTCCGTCTCAAAAAAAAAAAAAAAAAAAAAACAACAGTGAGAAAATTAAAATCTCAAAAATTAGTGTTTAAGCTAAGGGCATGAGGAAGGGGAGGTCATTAAAGTACAGTTGACCTTTTGAACAATACGGGTTTGCACTGTGCAGGCTGACTTATACGTGGGCTTTTTTTTTTTTTCAAACCAAACACAGATGAGGGATACAAAACCCACATATATACAGAAAGTCTCTCTCCCTCCCTCCCTTCCTCTCTCCTTCCCCTTCCTTCCGAGACAGAGTCTCACTCTGCCACCGAGGCTGGAATGCAGTGGCACCATCATAACTCACTGCAGCCTCGAACTCCTGGGCTCAAGCGATCCTACTGCCTCAGCTTCCCAAGTAGCTGGGTCTACAGGCCTGCACCGCCATACCTGTCTAATTTTTTTATTTTTTGTTGAGACACTGTCTCACTTTGTTGTCCAGGCTCGTCTCGAGCTCCTGGCCTCAAGCAATCCTCCTGCCTCGGCCTCCCAAAGTGCTAGAATTACAGCTGTGAGCCACTGTGCCCAGCCCCGATTTTTCTTAAAGGCAGGTTCTGCTGGGTCAACAGCAGGATATGAATATATGCAGGCTGTAGTATACACGAGGGTCCTGGAACCAATCCTCTGCATATGTGAGAGATGATAAAGTCTTTGTCTTGGCAGGCAATTAAGATAAGGTTCATTCAGCTTTGTTAATTTAACTCTATGATAATATCTCAAGAATAAACCACAAAAAGACTTCCAAACCAATACAGAGGAAAAATACCATAAGAAAAAAATCAAGTGAAAAAATCTTAATTATATTTTTAAAAAGAACAAAAAAGAAAAGGAGCACAGAAAGTATAAACAGCCAGCACAAAGTAAAATGGCAAATATTCATTACAAATATATCAATAATCATAATCTATGTAAATGAATTAAACTTGCCAATTAAAAGACAAATAAGATTATTTTATAAAACATAAACTTCAGTTACATATTATTTACATAAGACATACCCAATGAATAGCACAAAAAGTTTAAAATGAGGACTAAAAAGGTTAAGTAAGCACCAGTCAAAAGTAAATGAGAATTACCATATCAGAATAAGGCTTATTTCAGCTGTTACCCACTGAAAGTAAGAGAAAGTTAACAACACATGGTCTTAATGAGGGAACAGGTATGAAATCTCAGCAAAGAAATAAAAAGTGGCCAGGCGTGGTGGCTCATGCCTGTAATCCCAGCACTTCAAGAGGCCATGGTGGGCCAATTGCCTGAGGTCAGGAGTTCGAAACCAGCCTGGCCAACATGGTGAAACGCTGTCTCTACTAAAAATACAAAAATCAGCCAGATGTGGTGGCAGGAACCTATAATCCCAACTACTCAGGAGGCTGAGCAGGAGAATCGCTTGAACCTGGGAGGCGGAAGCTGCAGTGAGCCGACTGTGCCACTGCACTCCAGCCTGGGCAACAGACTAAGACTCCATCTCAAAAAATTAAAAAAAAAAAAACAAAAAAAGTATAAAATAGAAACAAATATAAATTCAAAATCAGAAAAGCTTGAAAATTAAAACACAAAATTCACTCTATGATCTTAACAGTAGATTGAACATGACACAGTCAATGAACTGGAAAACAAACCAGTAGGAATTATCCACACTGAAAAACAGAAAAAAAGACTGGAGAAAAATGAACAAACTCTCACAAACTTCTGAGATAATATCAATCATTATGACATATATATAATCAGAAATGCAGGTGGAGGGGAAGAAAGTGAAACTTTAGCAGAGAAAATATCTGAAGATGCAATAACCAAAAACTTCCCAAATTTAACAAAAAATACTGACTTATAAATCCAAAAGACTCAGTGAACACTAAGTAGGATTAATACAAATAGAAATACACCTGAGCACACTGTAGATAAACTGCTGAAAACCAAAAAGAGAAAAATCTTGAAAGTAACTAAGAATAAACAACAATAACAACGACGACAATAACAGTAACACGACGGCCAACTGATTTTTTTTAATTGGAAAAACAAGTCAGGAAGTAATGTAACAACATCTATAATGCTCAAAGAGAACAATCAGCCCAGAACTCCACATGCAGCAAAAACATCCTTCGACAGTGAAGACAAAATAAAGACATGGTCTGATAAAAACTAAGGAAATTAATCCCCAGCAAATGATAACATAGAAAAATTAGGATCCACCAAAAAAAAAAAAAAAAAAAAAGTACTGGAAGTGTTAAATGTGTGGATAAATGTAAAGAACTATCTTTCAATTTATTCTCTTAATTTCTTTAGAAGACACTCACTGGCTGTTGAAAGCAATAATAACACTGTATCATGGGGCTTATAATGTAGGTGTACATAAAATATATGACAGTAGGTTGTCACCTCTGTAATCCCAGCACTTTAGGAGGCCACGGGGGGTGAATCACTTGAGCCTAGGAGTTCAAGACTAGCCTGGGCAACATGGTGAAACCCCAACTCTACAAAAAGCACGAAAATTAACCAGGCATAGTGGCGCATGCCTGTAGTCCCAGTTACTTAGGGAGCTGAGGTGGGAGGATCACTTGAACCTAGGAGGCGGAGGATACAGTATGCCAAGACTGTGACACTGCACTCCAGCCTGGGCGAGAGAGTAAGACCCTACATCATAAATACAAAAATAAATATAAATATATATGACAACAACAGCACAATGACTGGGTAGGGAATGGAACTGTGTTATTGCAATTCTTACATTTTATGAGAAGTGGTATGTTAATTCTAAGTAGGCAAGGGTAAGGATGCAACTGCAAAAAAAAAAAAAAAAAAAAGTCATTAAATGGAATACTAAAAAACATTCAATTAGCCCAAAAAGAAGTAGAAAAAGAGTAGCAGGAAAAAAAAAAAAAAAGGACACCAGAAGACAAACAGTAAACTAGTAGATCTAAACCCAACTACAGTGAATTGTCATTATTCATAGTAGTTATACTCTATAAAATCATCATGAACACTGAGTTACCAAATATGGAACCACTGCTCTCGGGAAAATAGTACTAAGTCCCTGCAAGCCTCTGGTCCTGCTACCTTAGTCAACTGATCAATACCTAATCTTGTTTTGTATGTGTTTTTTTTTAAAACACTTCATTTAATATCTATTGTTAATTTACTTATATTAAACTCATGGCCAACAGCACTACAATTCTTGTCTGAGTGAAGCTTATCTAATACATGTATTTTCTCCATAGGCACATCACAGCCTCTTGCACTTGGGATCACTAGGTGGCACCTCAGCCCTACATTTGGGGTCATTTTAAACAGCAAAATCACCCCAATAGAAGTATAAAAATGTGGAAAATGTGGCACTGAACAGACTGGGAAAGAACCCTTTTTAAAATTTCTGTGGGTACACAGTAGGTGTATCTATTTATGAGGTACTTTAGATGTTTTGATACAGGTAAGCAATGTGAAATAAGTACATCATGGAGAATAAGGTATCCATACGCTCAAGAGTTTATCCTCTGAGTTATGAACAATCCAATTATACTCTAAGTTATTTTAAAATGTGCAATTATTATTGACTATAACCACGCTATTGTGCTATCAAATAGTAGGTCTTATTCATTCTTTTTTTTTGTACCCATTAACAATACTACCTTCCCTTCAGCCCCCCACTCCCCTTCCTAGCCTCTGGTAACCACCCTTCTACCCTCTACGTCCATGAGTTCAATTGTTTTGATTTTTAGATTCCACAAATAAGTGAGACCATGCAAGGCTTGTCTTTCTGTGCCTGGCTTATTTCACTTAACATAATGATCTCAAGTTCCATCCATATTGCTGCAAATGACTGGATCTCATTCTTTTTGACGGCTGAATAGTAAGTACTCCACTGTGTACCACATTTTCTTTATCCATTCATCTGTTGATGAACGCTTAGGTTGCTGGCAAATCTTAGCTATTGCAAAGTGCTGCAACAAAAATAGGAGTGCAAGTATCTCTTTGACATATTGATTTCTTTTATGGCGGGGAGGGGTGCATACCTAGCGGTGGGATTACTAGATCATATGATAGGTCAATTTTTAGTTTTTTGAGGAACCTCCAAAATGTTCTCCATAGTGGTTAATTTCCATTCATACCAACAGTGTATGAGGGTTTCCTTTCCTCCACATCCTCACCAGCATTTATTATTGCCTGTCTCTTGGATATGACATTTTAATCAGGTAAGATGATATCTCATTGTAGTTTTGATTTGCATTTCTCTGATGATCAATGTTGAGCACCTTTTCATATGTCTGTTTGCCACTTATACTTCTTTTGAGTAATGTCTATTAGAATCTTTTGCCCATTTTTAATTGGATTATTATTTTTTCCTGTAGAGTTAGTTGAACTCCTTATATACTCTGGTTATTAAGCCCTTGCCAGCTGGGTAGTTTGCAAGTATTTTCTCCCATTCTGTGTGTTGTCTCTTCCTTTTGTTGACTGTATCCTTCGCTGTGCAGAAGCAGCTTTTTAACTCGATGTGACCCCATTTGTTCATTTTTGCTTTGGTTGCCTACGCTTGTGGGATATTGCTCAAGGCATTTTTGCCCAGAACAATGTCCTGAAGATTTTCCCTAATGTTTCCTTGTAGTAGTTTCATAGTTTGAGGTCTTAGATTTAAGTCTTTAATCCATTATGATTTGATTTTTGTACACAGTAAGAGATAGGGGTCTAGTTTAATTCTTCTGCATATGGATATCCAGTTTTCCTAGCACAATTTATTGAAGAGACTGTCTTTTCCCCAGAGTATGTTCTTGGTACCTTTGTCAAAAATGAGCTCACTGTACATGTGTGGATTTATTTCTGCGTTCTTAGTTCTCTATTCTGTTCCATTGGTCTATGGGTCTGTTTTGATGCCAGTACCACGCTGTTTTGGTTACTGTATCTCCGTAGTATAATTTGAAGTCAGGTAATGTAATTCCTCCAGTCTTGTTCTTTTGCTTAGAACAGCTTTGGCAATTCTGGGTCTTTTGTTGTTCCACAAAAATTTTAGGATTTTTTTTTCTGTGAAGAATGTCATTCATATTTTGGTAGGATTTGCATTTAATCTATAGACTGCTTTGAGTAGTATGGACACTTTAACAATACTGATTCTTCCAATCCATGAACATGTAATATTTTTCCATTTTTTGGGGTCCTCTTCAATTTCTTGCATCAGTGTTTTATAGTTTTCATTATAGAGAGCTTTCATTTATTTGGTCAATTCCTAGTTGTTTTATTTTATGTGTGGCTTCCAAACGGGATACTTTTTTATTTCTTTTTCACATTGTTCACTGGTGACAAACAGAAATGCTACTGATTTGGGTATGTTAATTTTGTATCCTGCAACTTCACTGAATTTACCAGTTCTAATAGTTTTATTGTGGAGTCTTTTAGGTCTTTTTCCAAATACAAGATTGTATCATCTGTAAACAAGGATAATTTGACTTCTTCCTTTCCAATCTGGATACCCTTTATATCCTTCTCTTGTCTGACTGCTCTAGCTAGAACTTCTAGTACTGCGTTGAATAGCAGTGGTGACGGTGGGCATCCTTGTCATATTCCCAATCTTGGAGCAGGGGTGTCCAATTTTTGGTTTCCCTGGACCACACTGGAAGAATTGTCTTGAACCACACATAAAATATACTAACACTACGCCAGGTGTGGTGGCTCACACCTGTAATCTTAGCACTTTGGGAGGCTGAGGCAGGCAGATCACAAGGTCAAGAGATCGTGACCATCCTGGTCAACATGGTGAAACCCCATCTCTACTAAAAATACAAAAATTAGCTGGGTGTGGTGGCGTGCACCTGTAATCCCAGCTATTCAGGAGGCTGAAGCAGGAGAATCACTTGAACCAGGGAGGCGGAGATTGTAGTGAGCTGAGATTGCACCACTGCACTCCAGCCTGGTGACAGAGCAAGACTGCATCTCAAAAAAAAAAAAAAAAAAAAAAAAAATACACTAACACTAATGATAGCTGATGAGCTTTAAAAAAAATTGCAAAAAAAAAAAATGTTTTAAAAAAGTTTACAAATTTGTATTGGACCATATGCGGCCCTTGAGCCACGGATTGGACAAACTTGCCTTAGAGGAAAGGCTTTCAGTTTTTCCCCATTCAGTATTATACTAGTTGTGAGTATGTCATATATGGCTTTAATTATGTTGAGGTATGTTCCTCCTATCCCCAGTTTTTTGAGGGTTTTTCAACATAAAGAGATGTTACATTTCATCAAATGTTTTTTCAGCACTAATTGAAATGATCACACGGTTTTTATCTCATTCTGTTGATATGATGTACCATACAAACTGATTTGCATATGCTGAAGCATCCTTGCATCCCAGGGATAAATCTCACTTGGTCATGTTGAATGATCTTTCTAATAATATATTGCTCAATTTAGTTTGCTAGTATTTCGCTGAGGATTTTTGTCTCAATATTCAGAGATATTGGCCTGCAGTTTTCTTTTCTTGATGTGTGGAAAAGGACCCTTGTTTTTCAAAGTATGAGAGCTGAAACAAGAAGGCAGAGTGTCACCTTATTTGACCTCAGTTGGGAAAAATATGTCAAGATAACTCAAATTTTTCGCTACTCTGTGCATGTCTGTGAATGACTACAGGAACACTGCAGTATTGATTTAGGGGTTACAAATAAATTTTGCGATTTTCACATGTATGGAATCCTCAAGTAATGAGGATCAATTGTGTATCATTAAGGAGACTAAATAAATATTCCAATTAAAATGTACCGTTTTTTCAGATTGGGGAGAAGAAAAAAACAAGACCCAATTATGTCTACAAGAGATACCTTTTAAATATAAAGACACGGGTTAAAATAAAGAGGATGGAAAGATAAACCACACAGCACTAATAATAGAGTGAAAAGCACAACACTTTCCACAACTGACACAAGATAAAACTTTTAAAATCTAAACAGCCATATATCTATTAAGTAAGTTAAAATGGTTAGCCTACCCTTTTACAAAAAGAAAACTCAAAACTCAGATGGTTTCACTGGTGAAGTCTATCAGACACATGTGGAAGAAAATAAAGGAGTAAACAATTCCCAACTCATTTAGAAGGTTTGCATAAACCCATTACCAAAACATTTTTAATTATAAAAAAACTATAAAACATGACCATAGTTGATTAACACAGATGAAAACATCCTCAGCAAAACAATGGAAAGATCAAAATCAGTAACTTACAAAAATAATAATAATATATCATGATACTGCAGTATTTACTCCAGGAATATAAAATTTGGATTCACGTATAAAAGGCAATTTCATTTACCATAATACCAGATGTGATGAAAGCATCTGACAAAGTTCCATATCCATTCTGGGTTAAAAAAAAAAAAAAATTTAGCACACCTACAAACAGAAAGAAATTTCCTCTATCATATAAACCTACAGCAAATAACATAATGAAATTCTGAGGACGTTCCCTCAAAGACTGGCAACATGGCAAAGATGGTGACAGAAATTGCACCAAGTCTATCCAACATTATAGCATACAGAAGATCCTATTAAATGTAATAGGCAAGGAAAAGAAATACTATGCATAAATATTTGAAAGGAAGTTATAAAACTTTCTTTTCAGAGGCTAATTGTTAACAAATAAATTCTTAAGAATTATGTCAGTCTAGCAAGATTCATCTAAGTAAGTTTGGCAAAGTTGCAGGATGGCAGGTCAATATACAGAACAATTGTATTTCTTTTTTTTTTTTTTTTTTTGAGAAGGAGTCTCGCTCCACCCCCCAGGTTGGAGTGCAGTGACCAGATCTCAGCTCACTGCAAGCCCCGCCTCCCAGGTTCACGCCATTCTCCTGCCTCAGCCTCTCGAGTAACTGGGACTACAGGCGCCCGCCACCTCGCCCGGCTAGTTTTTTGTATTTTTTAGTAGAGACGGGGTTTCACCGTGTTAGCCAGGATGGTCTCGATCTCCCGACCTCGTGATTCGCCCGTCTTGGCCTCCCAAAGTGCTGGCATTATAGGCTTGAGCCACCGCGCCCAGCCGAACAATTGTATTTCTATCTTCCACCAACAAAATGAAATTTTAAAAACATTTCTTAATACCAAAAAGCAAATTACTTAAGAATTAACTTAACAAAAGACATGGAAGCCCCATATACTGAAAACCACAAAACACTGCTGAAATTAAATACCTAAGTAAATGAAGATACATACCATGTTTGTAATTTGAAAATTTCAACACTGTCAAGATGTTGATTCTGCCCAAATCACAATTCCAACTACATTCCCACCAGGCACTTTTATAGAAATTAGGCTTTTGATTCTAAAATGTATATGAAAATTCAAAGGACCTAGAACAGCCAAACAATCTCGAAAAAGAACAAAGTTGAATGATTTAAACTATCTGACTTCAAGGCTTCTTACAGAGCTACAATAATCAAGAGAGTATTGTGCTGCCCTAAAGACAAACAAACAGATCAAGAGAACAGAATACAAAGTCCAGAAACAGACTCACACATATACAGTTAACTGATTTTCAGAGGAGGCATCAAGGCAATTCAACGGGGAATGAAAAGCCTTTTCAACAAACCATGCTAGATCAGTTGGATATCCAATACAGAAAAATGATGAACTTCAACCCCTATCTCAAACTATTGATAAAAAATAATTTGAGATTGATCATAGATCTAAACCTAAAGCCAAAACTATAAAACTTCTAGAAATAAATATAGCATATATTTGCACAGAGTGTGGGCAAGATGCAAGAAAAGCATTTGACAAAATTCAACCTAAGGAAGATGCAAGAAGTACCACCCCCTCATGGTGTTAGATTAATACGGATAGAATCAATATGAAATCATAGTTGTTAATATGTAAGTGTGTATACATAGGTGTTGCTAGGGTATGAATGTGTCCCCCGAAATTCTCATGTTGAAACTTAATCACGGTCTGGTATCCTGGCTCAAGCCTGTAATCCTAGCACTCTGGGAGGCCAAGGCAGAAGAACTGTTTGAGCTCAGGAACACAAAACTAGCCTGCATAACACAGTGAGGCTTCATCTCTACTAAAAATAAAAATAAAATTAAAAAAAAAAACTAGCCAGGCATGGTGGCATGCACCTTAAAGCGTCCCAGCTTAAAAGTCCCAGCTACGCAGGAAGCTAAGGCGGGAGGATCACTGGAGCTCAGGAGGTCAAGGTTGCAGTGAGCACTACTGCACTCCAGCCTGGGTGATAAAGTGAGACTCTGTCTCTAAACAAAAAGAGAAAAGAAAAACAAAGAAACTAAATTGCCAATGCTAATATTAAGACTCGAGGACTTCACGGAGGTGATTAAATCATGAGGGCACAGCCTTAATGAATGGGATTAGGGACCTCATAAAAGAGCCAGAGGGTGAAATAAGCCAGGCACAAAAAGACAAACATCACATGTTCTCACTTATTTGTGGAATCTAAAAATCAAAACAATTGAACTAATGAACATAGAGAGTAGAAAGATGGTTACTGGAGGCTGGGAAGGGTAATGGGGGGCTGTGGGGAAGGTGGGGATGGTTAATGGGCACAAAAAAAAAATAGAAAGGATGAATAAGACCTACTATTTGATAGAACAACAGAATGACTATAGTCAATAATAACATATATTTTAAAATGAGAGTGTAATTGGATTGCTTGTTACACAAAGGATAAATGCATGAGGGGATGGATACCCTATTCTCCACGATATGATTATTTCACATTGCATGCCTGTATCAAAACATCTCATGCACCTCATAAATATATACATACCTACTATGTGCCCACAAAAATTAAAAATTAAAAATATTATTTAAAAAAAGGGCTGGAGGGAGTTAGCTCCCTCTTTAGAGACCCTATCTCTAAAATAATTGTTTATTAAAAAATTAAAACATGGATATACACATATGTATTTACACACACACAAACATATCCTAGCTGTGGCCACTGAGTAGGCCTAGAAATAATGACACACCAGTTGCAATAAGCACGTCATATATCCAGATCTTGATTTCCAAATACCATTCATTCCTCACTAATAGTAACAATGCTCCTCTAAGAAAAGCTAATTTGAGGCCGGGTGCGGTGGCTCACGCCTGTAATCCCAGCACTTTCGGAGGCCGAGGCGGGCAGATCACGAGGTCAGGAGATCAAGACCATCTTGGCTAACACAGTGAAACCCCGTCTCTACTAAAAATACAAAAAAAAAAAAAAAAAAAAAAATTAGCTGGGCGTAGTGGCAGGCGCCTGTAGTCCCAGCTAGTCAGGAGGCTGAGGCAGGAGAATGGCGTGAACCCGGGAGGCAGAGCTCATAGTAAGCCCAGATCGCACCACTGCACTCCAGCCGGGGGACAGGGCAAGACTCCTTCTCAAAAAATAAATAAATAAAAAGAAAAGCTGATTTGAGGGGTGGGTCACACACAATGAGCCCAAAGCATCTTTTTGCACCAGAAGGTAGATAAGTACTCAAAGAATTGTGGAGACATATAAAAAGAACACAGAAGCCAGTCTGAAAGAGTTTACACAGACCAAATTTGGGACGATTTTAGTATCAAAATAATCACAGTAATGAATTACAGACCACTAAATACATATATGAATCATTCAAATAAATAATTGAACAAATAAATAAATGGGGCGTGGAGGGAGGAGGGAAAGGTCTTCCTTACAGTAGAATGCCAGTCAATAGCTACAGAAGGAAGCATGCAGTTGGAAAGTCATCATTGGAGGCTAAAACTTGTGGGTGAAAGTTTGATGAGGAACACGATATATCACAGTGTCAATACATATTAACTTCAAAGAGAAAAACAGTATCACCGCAGTAGAGAAATCTGGCAGATACCAACTTAACCAACTGTTTGATGTTATCAGCAATACTGGAACAAACTGACATCAGGTTGCTCCTAATATGTTGCACTGAGAAAAATAAAAATCACTTTTTTGTTATCCTTGCATAAAATGCATGAACTGAATCTAACCATGAGGAAACTTCAGACAAGTAAAAAATGAGGGACATTCTAAAAAAATAACTGATCTGTACTCTTCCAAAAGATCAATGTCAAGAATGACAATGAGAGGTTAACAAAGTACTCCAGATTAAAGGAGACTAAAATATGACAATTAATTTCACAGTGATTCTGGACTGGATACTGGACATGGAAAACAAAAGGGCGATAAAGGACATTATAGTATTGAAATTGCACTATAAATCAAATAACAACACTGTACCAATTGTTAAATTCCTTGACTGGTAATTTTACTGTGGTTACACAAGAGAATACCCTGGCTCTTAGAAATACATGTTGAAGTGTTCTTAGGACCTATACAACTTAAACGCAAATGAATCACAAAAAAATGCTGTTATATATATGCATATAAAGAAAGGGGGAAAGAGTGATAAAGCTAACAAGGTAAAATACAAACAACTGGTGAATCTTAGTAAATAATATGTAGTAATTCCCTATACTCTTTGTGGTTTTTTTTTTTTTGAGACACGCAATCTCAGTTCACTGCAACTTCCACCTACGGGGTTCAAGCGATTCTCCTGCCTCAGCCTCCCGACTAGCTGGGATTACAGGAGCCTGCCACCATGCCCAGCTAATTTTTGTATTTTTAGTAGAGATGGGGTTTCACTGTGTTGGCCAAGCTGGTCTTGAACCCCTGACCTCAGGTGATCATCCTGCCTCAGCCTCCCAAAGTGCTGGGATTACAAATGCGAGCCACCGCGCCCGGACTGTGTACTTTTTCTGTAAGTTACACATAAAGCAAAAGACATAAACTAGGTAAGCTGTTTTTTTACAAAAATGATAGACAAAAAGCCCTACCCTTCATATATAAAGAAGCTATATAAAGCAAATTGCTTTTAAAAAACACTGTAACACCTCCAAAAGATTAATAGGAAAAGGACATGTACAGTCAATTGCAAAAAAGAAGCTAATGAACTTTTAAAGGAAAACAAAAACAAAAAGTCAATGAAAGATGAGATGTTTTCCACCTGTTAAACCGATGACGTTTTCTTTTTAGAAAATATCAACACTGGCAAGGATGCCCTAAAATGGCCACTCAACACCTTGCTAGTGGAAGCATTAATTAGAATCCTTTAGGAAAGCAGTTCAGCAATATGAATCAACAGCCTTAAAAATATCCACACCAGGCCAGGCACGGTGGCTCACGCCTGTAATCCTAGCACTTTGGGAGGCAGACGCGGGTGGATTACCTGAGGTCAGGAGTTCGAGACCAGCCTGGCCAACATGGTGAAATCCTGTCTCTATTAAAAATACAAAAGTTAGCCAGATACAGTGGTGGGCACCTGTAATCCCAGCTACTCGGGAGGCTGAGGCAGGAGAATTGCTTGAACTCGGGAGGCAGAGGTTGCAGTGAGCCGCGATCATACCACTGCACTCCAGCCTGCAAGAATCCGTCCCCCCAAAAAAAAAAAAATCCACACCATTCTAGTTAATAACACTATCTGAAAGAAATAATCTAAACTATGGACTAAAATTTATGCTGAAGATATTCATCAAATGATAACTGTAATAGCAAAACTCTTTAAAACAATCCATGTTAAACAATACAGAAATCATTAAGTAAACCACTTAGGATATAACCACAAAATGCAATATGCAGTCATTAAAAGTTATTTAAAATCAGAAAATATGACATAATAAATGTTAAGAGAATAAAGTTTACAAAATGGGCAGTTAGGATGATCTTAAGTAAAAAAAAAAAAAAAATTCATAAAGCTCAGAACAGACATATTATAAACAGTGACTGTTTGAAAATGAATATAAGCAGGGAATGTGAACACTTGTCCCAGTCTCCAGTTTATGAGATCTTACCCCTCACCACCTGTGAACTACCACTGCTTACATGACGGTGCCTGTCTCACTCCCTGTGCACTCCAAGTATTTCTTGAGGCCATAGTATCATAACTGGCTGCATTCAGTAAACATCTGCTGCTTCAAATTTATAAACTCTCCCACCTTATTTCATACATGTAAAAAATAGATCTAGCTATTTAAGTCACCTGAAAATTGAAACTATACTGAACATGAAGTTCGTCAAGAACAGGTTTCACTTTTCTCTGCTTCTTTCAAATAAAAACATTAAGGAGGAAACATGCTTGGAGCTTTCTTTCGTTAACAACAGAATCCAAGGCAGGCTTGAGACAATATAAAGATACCACATACCTAATTAGTACTGTGCGCTAGGACCACCAGTGATGTCGTCGGTTTATTTTCAAGTCAAAGAACATTTGCTTTAGCAGTCTAATCTTAGCTACCACAAAAAAAAAAAAAAAAAAAAAAAACCACACACACACACACTCACACACACCCATCTGTGTGCTGCAATGCTCAGCCACTACCCAAGGCCATACCTGACTCCAGCTCCGCCCTATTCCCCACTGATTCCACCTTCTACTTGGCAACTTCTGCCTAATTAGCTGAGCAGAGCACAGTCAGGCTAGAGGAGGCTGTGAGCAAGGCTGGGAACATGGAGAAACCAGACAAGAGTAGGAAGACCTTAACCGTGGCAGAGGGCCAACTGAACAGCATTCGTAAGTCTGTGGTTGTCAACAGGAGCAATTTATCACCCCAGGGGATTTTGCCAGTGTCTTGGAGATATTTTTAATTGCCACAACTGTGGGGGTGCTAATGGCGCCTAGTAGGAAGAGGCCAGGGATGCAACTAAACATCCTACAATACAAAGAACAGTTCCCCACAACAGAGAATTATCCAACCCCAACTCTCAACAGAGTTAAGGTCAAGAAATCCTACCACAGACTGATGCATTCACTAGTACAGTGGAGTCTACTGTACAGTACAATTCAGCAGGAACAAGACACCCAGTGGTTAGAGGAGACCTGAGGTAGTTCAGGAAATGTAAACACACACATTACCTCCTCACTCAGATGCTAAGGTGACCAAAATTCTACCTCAAGAATTGGGAATGAGGGCATTGTAATTAATTAATTTAATAAAACTAGTAAGAATGCTTTTTTCCCCCAAAGGCTTGCTCCTATAAATATCTTATATTTAAAGACTGCTTCACAGCAAAAACTGTAAGATAATACTATCAAAATTGCCCAGACTGGTAAACATCTCCAGAAAACTTGGCAACACACATAGTCAATGACAAATTTAGTTGTGTATCTCAACAGGACCTAAAAACTCAAACTCAAAGTTCCCAGCTTAGTTTAAGGGGAAGTGTC
This sequence comes from Macaca mulatta, assembly GCF_049350105.2. Lineage (NCBI taxonomy): Eukaryota > Metazoa > Chordata > Mammalia > Primates > Cercopithecidae > Macaca > Macaca mulatta. Next base: position 58,586,791 of record NC_133414.1, read on the forward strand.
AAGTTTTCAAAGATCACTCAAAAAGAAGAAAAGGGCTGCTTTCCCAGATGAATCATCAAGAACTACACAAGACTTAGAAGAGTAACATTTCAAAACTGAGAACACTACACTTAGGCATTTCAACCAAAAAAAAAAAAAATGCAAATTTTTAAAAAAAGTGTATGAATCATCATTATTAAAATTTGGTTAAAGTCATGACCAATGAGTCAAGCCATAATAGGTTTTTTAAAATTATTTTAACAACCTTATGCCATTGATTTCCACCTGTGGGAGGCCAGAAGGTTAGAGAAGTCATCTGGTAGTATCCCTGGCTGGCTGGGGCTTAAATAACTTCAACCTGTCTCTAAAGCATCATTTTGCCTATCTACCTTGACCTCTGTCCTTTCAGTGTCAGGAAATACCCATCACTTAGGGTGGCCCACTTCAATGTTGGACAGGAATTAACTGTTAAAGAGTGTGTCTGTTACGCTGAATCAAGAGAACCTCCCGTTCAACTACAGGTATTAGTTTTGAATCACGTGAAACGAGCCTAATTATTCTCTATACAGCAGCCCTTCAAGTTTCCATATTATCTTGTCTTTCTCACCCAAGCCTTTTTCTTCTCCAAGTTATAAAATGCACTCTCCCCACAAGCTGTTACAGTTAGCTATTTAAGTGATACAATTAAGATTCAACAGGAGACCAAAAAAACCAGAATGGCAGAACTGAGAGGAATGAGAGACCAGCCAGTTCAAACCTAATTCCATTTTTAAAAATGAGTAAACAAGGCAGAGAGAAGCAAGGCTGCTTGTCAGAGGTCAAGCTATTCAGAAAAGTCAGGAGCAGAATTCAAGTTTCCTAACTCTTTTGCCCCTCAGAACTGTACACCAAGTTGTACAGATGTTGTGTGAAAGGACTGACAGTTTTTGTTTTATGAAAATACACAGACTGAGAGAAAAGATGATCCATCTAGCAAGAATTTGTATTAAAAAGTGATGCAGGTGAAAAAAACTAGGTAATTTAACTTAAAAATTACATAAGAAAGGAAATGTAGTCACAGACTACTACCTGATTTGCAGATGAATGGTTGTCACTAAATATTTCTTATTGATTTCACTAAAAATAGGGATGTAACCATAGTCAGAGTGGGAAGAGGCAAATGAGGAGTTTAAGATGTCCAAATCCTCAACTATCAAAATAAGAAGGCAATGCATAACATTTAAAGTGGATAAATAAATAACAGTGGAATAACATGTTTAGAAATATTAAAAATAGGTACTGTAACAAGAAAAGTTTGCCTCTATTTTTCATTGTAAGACTTTATGCTCCCTATTTTTAAAGTGTCCAAGTATTATTTTGATAAAAATTTCAACATTAATTTTAAGATACAGAAAAATAAGGGACTGGTAATAGATAATGTCGTAGGCAGGTGAACAGGGGAAAGAGCACCAAAACACCATTAGTCGGAGTACAGATTGAAATGAAAATGGGACAACCAACTATCCAATTTAAATCCCCTTTGACCAGGCAACTCCACTTCTAGGGCTCTAGACTGTAAGAATACATGCATAAATGTTCAAAAACATATATACAAGAATGATCACTGTGACACCATTTTAAAAAATACAAATCAGAGCACACTAAATATCCACTAACAGGGGAAGGGTTGAATAATTCACAAATATATGTACCCGTATATTCTTCATTCATCCCACAAAAATTTATTGATTGCTAGGTACTAAGTACAGAATAGTAAACAAAAGTCAACCAGCAAAGGAATACTACATAATTATTAAAAGGGAGAATGCAGATCTGTATGTACTGATCCAGGTGAAAAAGCATACTTCAAAATATATGTAGTATGATCCCACTTTTATTAAAAGACCCAGTATAACTAGATGAGACTTTTTCTTTATGTACTTACAGTATTTGAATTTTTTAGCATTGTAATATTACCTGTGTAAGCTCCTTTAAAGACAATAAAGACATTTGCTTGTCAGATTGAATAAAAGTAGTAACAAAAGAAAGCAAAAAAGAATGGAGGGAAGGAAAGAATCTACTTTTTGTAAGTCTCTCTATACAGTAAAACAGGGAAGATGCACATGATTTTCACTTCCAGATTTTACCAATATATATGCAGTCTTTATATATATCTTCAAGAAATTCTCTCACACATTCACAAGGAGAACTAAGAAACAATCTAAATTTTCATCAATGAAAGAATGAACCAATTGTGATCTATTCATACAATAAAACACCATACAGTAGTTATTAAAACTCAAACCACAAAAGCACAAATCTGAAGGAAAACCTCATGTGTTAGAGAGTACATACAGAATAAAATTATTTATGTAAAACTTTTTAAAAAGCAACCAAAAAAACTGTCTTTACTTATAAATATGGACCCATAGATTAAAAACACCATGAGATACCACTTCTCAGCCTAAATATCTGACAATATTGAGTGACAATATTAACGACACGGAACAAGAACTCCAATGTCTGCTAAGGTAAATGTATACTGGCACCACCACTGCGGAAAACAACATATTATATAGAGTGGTAGTGAGAAATCTAAAGATAGTCCCCCAAGATTCCTGCCCCTGGTTATTCAAATACTAATTTGAGTATAGCTGTGAAACGACCATGGAGATAAAATAGAAAGAGTAATCAATCCCAGTGGACCCAATCAAATCATATGAGCCCTTAAAAGTAGAGAATGGGGCCGGGCGCGGTGGCTCAAGCCTGTAATCCCAGCACTTTGGGAGGCCGAGACGGGCGGATCACGAGGTCAGGAGATCGAGACCATCCTGGCTGACACAGTGAAACCCCGTCTCTACTAAAAAAATACAAAAAAAAACTAGCCGGGCGAGGTGGCAGGCGCCTGTAGTCCCAGCTACTGGGGAGGCTGAGGCAGGAGAATTGCGTGAACCCGGGAGGCGGAGCCTGCAGTGAGCTGAGATCTGGCCACTGCACTCCAGCCTGGGTGGCAGAGCAAGACTCCGTCTCAAAAAAAAAAAAAAAAAAAAGTAGAGAATGGTCTCCATCTAGAAAAGGAAAAAAATATTAGAGAGATTCAAAGCATGAGAGAGATTCAACCTCCTACTGCCAGCTTAGAAGACGAAGAAAGAAAGAGGGTCACAAGGCAAGGAACGAGTGGCCTGTAGAAGCTGAGAATGACCACCAGCTGACATCCAGCAAGGACACATGGACCTTAGTCCTACAACCATATGAACTGAATTCTACCAACAACCCAAATAAGTGTGGGAGTTGATTTCTCTCCAGAGCCTGTAGAAAAGAATGCAGCCCTACTGACAACTTGATTTCAGCCTCATAAAACCCATAGCAGATAACGCAGCCAAGCCTACTGCACTTTTGACCTATAGGACCATGAGATTTTAAAATGTGTGTTGTTTTAAGCCTCTAAGTTTGTGGTAATTTGTTATATAGCAACAGAAAACTACCACTTCTAGAAAAGTTGAAGAAATGCATTATCCTACAACCCAGCAACTATACACCTGACCATACGCAAAGAGAAACTCTTACCCAAGAGCACAAAAAGACATGCACAATGTTCACATCACCATTGCTCATGACAGATTTAAAAAAAATTGACAATCCAGTCATTCATCAATACTACAAAGGACTAATTGTGGAATATTCATAATGCAACACAATAAGACAAGGAGATACCAATGAACTACAGCCATACAAAAATACGAATGAGTCTCAAATCTCACATTATACAGAATAAAAAAGCAAATGAAAGTACACACACAATACAATTCTAGTTACAAAGTTCAACGCATGCAGGGCAAAACAACACATTTCAAGATACAAATGTTATAAAAACTATAGCAATTAAACAATAAAAACAAAATTCAGGGTAGCAGTTATGTCTCTGGGGACATAACAGAATGGGATCAGAGAAGAGAGACCAGGAAGGGCATCAAAAGTAATGCAGATTGTTCCTAACTGGTGATTACAAAGTAATAGCACTTGGCCAGGCGCGGTGGCTCACGCCTGTAATCCCAGCACTTTGGGAGGCCGAGGCGAATGTATCACAAGGTCAGCGAATCGAGACCATCCTGGCTAACACGGTGAAACCTCGTCTCTACTAAACATACAAAAAATTAGCCGGGCATGGTGGTGGGTGCCTGTAGTCCTAGCTACTCAGGAGGCTGAGGCAGGAGAATGGCGTGAACCCTGGAAGTGGAGCTTGCAGTGAGCAGAGATGGCGCCACTGCACTCCAGCCTGGGTGACAGAGCAAGACTCCGTCTCAAAAAAAAAAAAAAACCACAAAATAACAGCACTTACATTCTATACAAAATTTATAAATATTGTAATATCTACTCAATATTTGAAAAAAAAATCTAGATAATCAAACTTCTATATAACAAAAAAACTTTTTTCTTTTCTTTTGCAAAGATGTGTTCATTGAAAGGACTAATTAAAATAATATAAAAAGTCCAATCATTTTTTTTAATCACCTAAAATTCTCACCACCTAATCAGTAACAATTTGCTTAACATCCTTTTAGGCATTTCCTATGAGTATACATACATTTAAATATTTTACATAAAATCTCAGTATATATATACATAGGTATATGTTCTGTCTATAAATGTTTAGACCCTTTTGAAAAACAACTATATTAAGACATAATTTACATAAAATAAAATGCACCCATCTTAAGTACAATGTTAAGTTCTGACAAAAGTGTATAAAAAGTGTATATTTAGTATAACCACCACCCAATCAAAATACAGAGAATTCCATCACCATAGAAAGTTCTCTTCTGCTCCTCTGCAGTCAATCCCCACCCCTACCTATAACCTCAGGCAACCACTAATCTGCTTTCTTAATGTTTTGGTGGTTCTAGAATTACATATGAATCAAATCATACAGAATGTAGTCTTTTGTCTGGCTTCTTTTGCTCAATATAATGTTTTTAATTTCATAGAGTGACACTGTGCAATTCATTCCTTTTTTCTCCTGAGTAATAGTCCATTGCAGACTTGATAGACTATACCGTTTCCAGTGTTGAGCACTGAGTATTGTTGTACAAGTCATTTGTGAATTTAAGGTTTTATTTTATACCCAGGGGTGTAATGTCTAGGTCATACAGTAAGTGCAAGTTTAAGTTAATAGGAAACTGTTAAACAGTTTTCCAAAGTGCCTGTACACTCCTATCAACAATTTATGTAAAATTCTGATTGCTCTACGTCCTCAGCAACGCTTGGTATTGTTAGTCTTTTTCATTTTGACCATTCTTGTAGGCAAAAAGTTGTTCATAATTATAATTTCCTTTAATAACTAAATATGTTGAGAATTTTTAATATGTCTACTAGAATTTCAAATACCTTCTTTTGATAAGTTGCTCCACAATTTTTTTTTTATTTTATTTTTTTTTTTTTTACCAATTTTGCCATTTGAGTTCTCTAACTTCTTACTAATTTATTGAAGTTTTTTATATAATGCTGGGTAAAAGTCCTTTGTCACATATATAAATTGTCAACATTTGCTCCCAGTCTATAGTATACTGTTTCTTTTCCTTAACAATGTCTCCTAAAGTGCAGGAGATTTAATTTTATTGAGTAATAAAAATTTAATTTTATTGAGTCAATAAAAATTTAATTTTATTGAGTCCAATTTAACATTTTTAAAATGTTGTAGTTAGTGCTTTTTGTACCATATATAAGACTAAATGGTTTCTCCCTCAAATTGACCACAAAACATGGATATCTGCTCTCACCACTTCTATCATAATATTGGACTTGAGGTCCTCACAAGTGTAATAAGGCAAAAAAAGAAACAGAAAGCACATGATTAGAAAGGAAAATGTAAAACTGTCTTTATTCAATGACTGTATGTGGAGAAAATCCAACCAAAAGACTACCAGAACTAGTAAGTGGATTTAGAAAGGCTACAAGACACAAAGACAATATACAAAAATCAGCTGTATTTTTACATATTAGCAAGGAATACTTGAGAAATGATTTTTTAATCCCATTTACAATGGCATTAAAAATGTAAGATATTAAGATATAAATTCAACAAAATATGCACAGGACCTGTACACTGCAAAACTAAAAAACATGTTGCAAGAAATTAAAGAACTAAATAAATGGAGAGCTATAACATGTTCATGTAGTGGAAGGTTCAATGACATTAAAATAGCAATTCTCCATAAACTGATCTACAGAGTCAAGGCAATCCCAACTGAAACCCCAAGTTGTTCTTTTTTTTTTTTTTTTAAACTAACAAGCTGATTTTAAAATACTTTTGAAAACACAAAGGACCTAGAATACCCAGAAAATTTTTGAAAATAAAGAACAAAATTGGAGGATTTATACTAACCAATTTCAACCTTTACATAAAGTTATAGAAATAAAGACAATGTGGTACCAACATAAGAACAGACAGCAAAAGCAACAGGAGAGAGTCCAAAAGCAGATCCATACATACATCACCAGTTTACTTTCAACAAAAATGCCAACAGAACTCAATGGGCAAAGGATAGAGAAAGGGGAAGAAACTCAATAGGGAAAGAACTACCTTTTCAACAAATGATATTTAAAAATGTATATTAGACCAGCTAGCTTGAGCCCAAGGCCTCCTCAGGCAAAAAAAAATAAAATTAAAATTAAAATTAAAAAATTGTTTATTCATAAAGGAAAATAAAGAACCCAGACCCATAGCTCATACCAAACACTCTATCAACCCCTAAAAATTGATCATGAACCTTAATATTGGAGCTAAAACTATAAAACCTCTAGTATAAAACACAGGAGAAAATTCAGCAGGCTTTTTTTCACATAACATTTCAGCTATCCTTACATGCTAATAAATATATTTTTTTCACTTTGTCAAAGGTAAGAAAAAAAGGAGAAAATCCTTACAAACTTTGAAAACATCTCTTCATTTCTTAAATGAAATTTCGAAATGCTTTCCTTATCCATATGGTCATACAACATTTCTTCAACTGAAGAACAGAAATATTCACAGGAAAAGAACAAAAATCTTTTTAACCTCCTTTCATATAGTTCCTACAAGAATGGGTTGGCTTCTATGAGACTGTAGTTTTGCCTCGATGATTCTTTTTTGAGTGCCTTTTCTGAAGTCATAATATCTCCCAACATATTAATACCACTTATAAGTTTTAAATATAAAACAGTTACCAGAAAACCATGACAATATGTGAAATGTTATGTACTGCTATATTGTCTTAAAATTGCCTGTTTTGGTTGATAAAGACTTGTAATGTATTATACAGAGATAACACACTTTCAAAATTGTAATAAAAGGAATTTTAGCCATTTTAAGTATAATTTATCCCCAATAATTTACACGATATCTCAATAAATGTGTGCATCATTGCCTATTGGTTATGAATTGTGGTTAACAAAATAAGGAACGAAAGAATCCATTATAGGCCGGGCGCGGTGGCTCACGCCTGTAATCCCAGCACTTTGGTAGGCCGAGGCAGGTGGATCACGAGGTCAAGAGATTGAGACCATCCTGGCTAACACAGTGAAACCCCGTCTCTACTAAAAATACAAAAAATTAGCAGGGCACGGTGGCGGGCACCTGTAGAAGGCTACTCGGAAGGCTCAGGCAGAAGAATGGCGTGAACACGGGAGGTGGAGCTTGCAGTGAGCCGAGATCCCACCACTGCACTCCAGCATGGACCACAGAGCGAGACTGTTTCAAAAAAAAAAAAAAAGAATCCATTATACTATAATTTAGTAATTTAGCCACCACAGTTTTCCAGAAAACTAAAATTAAAAAAAAACATATTGCAATGCTGCTACTTATGTATGAGTGATTTAATACTGCATACAAGTTACCCCAAAACTCAGTAGTTTAAAACAATGGACATTTATTCACAGTTACCACAGGCCAGAAATCTAGGCACAGCTTAGCTGGGTACTTCTGGGTCAAAGTCTATCAGGGGGTTGCACTCAAGCTGCTGGCCAAGCTGTGGGATCCTCTGAAGGCCTCTATGTATGAAAAGGATATGCTTTCCATCTCACTCACATGGTTATAGGCAAGTCTCAGTCCCTACCACCTGGGATTCTCCAGGAGGCATAAAACATGGCATCTTTGTTAAAAAAAAATTTCCTTCTTTCCATCAATGGCTTTTTTGCAGGTGTGCAATTCAATAGTTTTTAGCAAATGCACAGAATTGTACAACCATCACCATAATCAATTTTAGAATATTTTCATCACCCCAAAAAGAAACTCAGTCCTCTTTAGCAGTCAAACCCATTTTTCCCCAACCCCTACCCCAACACCAGTTCTAGGCAACCAGTACTCTATTATCTGAGTCTATATTTGTATTCTGGACATTCCATATACCTGTAATCACACAATTTGTGGCCTTTTGTGACTTTATCACTTAGAAAGTTTTCAAAGTTCATCCATTTGTAGCATGAGTCAGTATTTAATTCCTTTTTATTCCTGAATAATAGTCCACTGCATGGATAAACCACATTATTTAAACCATTCATCAGTTGATGTATGTTTGAGTTGTTTCAACATTTTGGCTACTATGGCTACTGCTACTGTGAACATGTACATACAAATTTTTGCGTAGATATGTTTTCATTTCTCTTGGGTATATACCTAGGAGTGGAACTGCTTTGTCATGCCTTATCCCATATTTAGCCATTTCAAGAACTGCCAGACTGTTTCTCAAAGCAGTTGCTCCACTTTACATTCCAACATGTAGATTCCAATTTCTCCACGTCACCAACACTTATTATTACCTGTCTTTTTTATTATACATAGCCATCTTAGTTTACTAAGATGGTTACTTAGACGGTCACTTAGTAACCGTCTTAGTTACTTAGTTGGTGTGACATGGTATCTTACTGTGGTTCTGATTTCCATTTACATGGTGACTAATGATGTAAAACATCTTTTCATGTGCTTACTGGCTATTTGTATGTCTTGTCTGAAAAACTGTCTACTCAAATCCTTTGTCCATTTTTTTTAGTTATTTTTCCTTTTATGACTGAAGTATAAGAGTTCCTTAAATACTCTGGATACTAGACCTTTAATAGATACACGGTTTCTCATACCAAACACTGGGGAGCAGGTAGACAGGATAAAAACAGGAACTCTCACACTGCTTATAGGACAGTAAAACAGTACAACTACATTGGAAAGCAATATGTATTTAGTAAAGTTACTGGTGTACACACCTGACAAACAACAACTCCAATCCTAGACGTATATTCCAGAGAAATTCTTACCTTTGAAGAAAAACATGGATGAAACTTAGTAACTAATTTTAAAAGTTGCAGGAAAAAAAATCCATATAGCATGATGCCATTTATATAAAGTTTAAAAATATGCATAAGCAAACAGTATTTTGGGGGATATACATGTATAAAGTAAAATAACATTATCAAGAAAGCAGGCCAGGTGCAGTGGCTCACACCTGCAATCCCAGCACTTTGGGAGGCTGAGGCAGGCAGATCACTTGAGGTCAGGAGTTTGAGACCATTCTGGCCAACATGGTGAAAGCCTGTCTCTACAAAAATACAAAAATTAATAGGGCATGGTGGCACATGCCCATAGTCCCAGCTACTCGGGAGGCTGAGGCAGGAGAATCGCTTCAACCCAAGAGGCAGAGTTGCAATGAGCCAAGAGGGCGTCACTGTACTTCATCCAGCCTGAGTGACAGAGCAAAACTCTGTCTCAAAAAAAAAAAAAAAAAAAAAAAGAAAGTAAAGAAATGATAGACACAGAATTCAGCATGCTGGTTACTTTTGAGAGGAAGGAAGAAGTACACAGGAGGTTTCAAGGCTATTGGTAATGTTCCATTTTTTCAATACATACTTTTATACGCGTGACACATTTAATAAACACTTTTTCAAAGAGCTTCACTGACAACTGAAGGTCTTTTTAATACAGAAAGACACCAAAGCAGTTCAAAGCAAATATAAAGCAGATGAGAACATCACAGTGAACCAAAAACCACATATACACAATATTGTAAAGTATTTTAAATCCAACAAAGCGTATGTTTTGTAGAACTGAGAAGACAGATTCCCTGCCCTTATCCGCTTTTTTCCGCCGTTGTGTCCACCTCTGTCTTTCTGATCCCACCTTTACCCCCAGGTCCTAAATCCACTTCTCCCTCTTCCAGAGTTTTTCTCTTCAATATATCAATCTGAAGAGCACACACCCTTCCTCTCAATTTCCATAGCACTTGTATCTCTTCAAAGCCTTCATCATATTATCCTCAGATTACACGTTTTAACTCCTCTATCAGAAATAAACACCTGGAGAACTAGAACACTGGTCACATCATCAAACTGACTCTCCAAAAGCAAATTTTTTATTGACTATTGATTGAATAAATGAATTAGAAAATTCAGGCATTTCCAAGTGAGTTAAGAAATTGGATCTGGTCTAGTTATTAAAAAAAAAAATGAAAAGTTTAAAATTACACTTCTTGAAAAAGAATTTCAAAACTGAAAATCCTTCAATACAGCAAAGACAAAGCTGACAACCGTCAGATAAAATATAAAATGTTTATACTGTATATACTGATAATTTTCCATACTCCATATTCACAGGGGACAAAATTAGAAGGCATAAGAAGAACTTCCTGATTACTTGGCATCAGAACAGTCCACGGCTTTAGAAAATGTAATCAACCACAAACCTGGGGAACAGGTAGGGTTGTAAAGCATCTTTTACGGGGGGGGGGGGGGAAGCACATACCATTTCAAGGCTCAAAAAAATGAAGCCACTTTTAGAAATTTCAGCAATATTTTTAACTTGCTTTCAGATATTTTAAACTACTTACCACCAAAGGTATAAACCTAAACATTATGTGATTATGGTAGAAATGGAACTGCTACATAAGGGAAAAAGAAACAAACCACAAGTGAATCAACGACATTCCTCCTGAACCAGACGCTACTACTGACAACAATTAGTGTTTCCTGGCTGCTTAAATCAATTCATTCCCAGCTCTGCTTTGAGCTGGCACTAATTTAAAGGAAACAAAAATGTTGGAGCTAAGGCTGCCAGATTTAGCAAATATAAATACAGCAAGCCCAGTTAAACTTTAATTTCAGACAAACAACGAATCATTTTTTTAGTACAAGTATGCCCCCATGTAGTATTTATAGTAAAAATGTATTCACTTTATCTGAAATTCGTATCACTAGGGCATCCTGTGTTTTATCTGGCAAACCTAGCTGGAGCCAAAAGGTAGAATAGTAATCAATCCAGTTTCCTCATTTTGCAGCAGAAACTGAGAACCAAAGAAAGGAAATGACTTGCTTAAGCTTAAGCCAAAGATCAGGGAAGTAAGTTGACTTCGAAAAGAGAAAACCTTTCCACTAGGTCACCTTGGGTATCACTTATAGTCCATTCCACTTCCAATTCTTGCTCAACTCACAGAAGCAATAAGCAGACAAGCTGTAAAAGGGTATCGTTTCCCTCTTTTAACATTAAACTTCAAGTTTCAGTACATCTCTTAAAACCATAGTCTCCAAAATCCATTAGGAAACTATGTGTTACTCTTTAAAAAAAAAAAAAAAAACCTGAAAATTTTGTCTACACACTACCACCTCATACTGTTTACATGTTCACTCACCATATGAAACAGAAATCTTTTTCTCTTAAACTCAATTTTCTCAAAATCCAAAATTCTCTTGCTCCAGGGTCTCAAGATTTCACACGAGGGCATGTTCACATTATTCCATGACTCTCAACGACTTGAGTTCATATACTCCTTCAGTTTTCATATTTTTTAGAGTTTTCATGTTTTTCTGATATGTCCTAACCTATCGGGTTGGTCTCAAAAGTCTTCCATTCCCATTCTGTATCTGAGCAACTAAATCAGCAATGAGGCATGAAGTCTCACTATTATAAACATACACTTACTTCCCCAGGGACTGGGATGCAAGGAAAGATGGAACAAGAAACGTCTTTATCAGAAATTTCGGGGCCAAAAAAGGCCCCGAAGTATGGTATGTGAGGGTTATGCTAATTGTCTCTGTAATTACATAGCATGCAATCGAACAAAATAAGGAGAAAGATAACAGAAAACTCCACATATGCAAAGAATTCATTTTCCAGATCCTATCAAATTAAAAAATACACAAAACATTTCCTCAACTCCATACGGAGCTCCTCAACCTATGACTTCCATGGGTCCTTAAGGGTAGTTAGCGCGGGGGTGGGTCGTGAGAATAGTGATAATGAGGCAGAAAAGGGTTCCATTTATTTTTACAATCTGGGCTTCCAAATAGATTTTAAGAAAAAAAAGGTTTTGTTGCATTAAAGAAACATGAAAACGGTAACATAAACCATTATAACCCCCACCCAATAAGTTTTCTATTAAAAACTTCAGCCAGGTGAACAGGAATCCGAATCATTTAAGATGAAAACGGATTTAAAGATCAACGAAAAGTTAGCAACTAAAGGACAAAATAGCTACCTATGCTTTCCTTCTGGCACCCCGAATGTACGCAGGTCTCTCAAGATCACACGTCAGACGTGGAAGGTCCTCACGGATTACTAGTCCGAGCTTCCATTTTACAGATGTGCAAACTCAGGCCAAGGACGACGGCTGACGGGCTCAAGGTCTCACAGCCCGTCAGGGAAAAGACCTGGCACCCCGGGCGTCCGGCCTAGGGCCCTTGGCGCAGACTGCTTCTGCGGTTCCTGGTTCGACTCGGCCCGGCCCCAGGAGCAGACGCCAGCACCAGGGCAGAAGGACCCACGGCCCCGAGTCGCGCTGCCTCTCCGCGTGCTCCACGCCGGGCCCCCAGCCCAGGGGCAGCGCAGGTCCGGGGCCTTGGCGGCCCACCTGTCGCGGACCGGGCGGCCGGCAGCCACACCCCCTGCCCGGGCCGGGGGCTCGGCCGCCCTTATTGGCGGCCAGCAGGGACAGCTGCGAGCGGCGTGGAGGAGTGGATTCTAGAAGCCCCAAGAGTTACCTCAGGTGGGCTCTGAGCTGGCGGCGCAACCGCCCCGGCCCTCCTCCAGCATGCCCGAGACGCGGACGTAGCAGGGCCGAACCTCCGCCAGCGCGTTGCCTGTTTACACCCTACGCCCCTCCGCGTGAGGAGGCCGACTGGCAGGTCACGTGACGCGGGCGTCACGTGTCCGGCCGGGTTGGGTGGAGGCGTTCCCCGGGTGGCCACAGCGCGCTGGGGGCCGGCTGCTGCGGGTGCGGCTGCGCGACACCTCTGTGCTTCCACCCCTTCGCTGTGCCCAGGCGAGGACCCACCAGGCTTGGAACCGAAGACTTCCCCAGCTCTGCCTTTGTCGTTTAGTGTGTCGTGGGCCTGACTACATGTGTTATTAATACTGGTGTTTTGGAAGGAAAAGGAAATTTTGTCTGGCAAAAGGATGTTGTACTTGGAGAAGAAAGTGGAAAATACTTTCTTACCTGAGGCTATCAAACGGGAGGGAAAGCGAAGGAATAAGTAGTAATGGTTTTTGCCTTGACAGATTTTTGTTTGCTTTCGCTCTGTAATCTGGACTGAAAGATAGATGCCCACAGCATAGCCCTCTGAGCCAGAGAAAGCATGTGAAAGAGGTTTATACGACTACTACTTTTAAATTGTATTTTAATTTTTATCAGAAATCATCTTTGTGTACATACACGTCTAAATATTTGATTCGGCATTCATCTTTTGTCCACATAAAACTTACTTTATTATTCCTCTGTCACTTTCATCATTGTCTACCAAATCCCAATTTTCCTAGATCAAACTTCCCAGAAATAGTTTCAACCACTGCTAATTTTATTTGTCCCATAATAATGCATAAAATGTGACTAATTTGTATTTCTTAGTAAATTCATGAGTGAATTATAAGCAAATCCTCTCAAATATTCCACAGTTGTTCTGTTGTCCAGGAGTGATCTATCATATAGCTAATCAATTCTTCCCTACAATTCTGACCACTTTGCATTTTTGGCTAAGTAAAGAGCAGATTGTCAGGTTCAAAACAGTGTGCTCAAAATATCCTCTGGATCAGCAAGGTCAAAACATCTTCATTTCCGTAACACACTTAGAATACAGTATTACAAAGAACAGAAAATGATGAATTTTCTCCATTTGTCGTTTACTATGGAAAATAGGTTATCAAGGCCGGTTGCCAGAATCTGGTTGACTCTACTGCTTCTGGCAGCAGGTGTTCCATGAAGGCAGTACCAATATCTTCCATTGGTATAGCTGATGCCTAGACCAGGCTTGGTGAGCAAAAGAATTGGTTGACTGATCTATGGATATGGAATCCTATCATCCTTCTGCAGGAAGCGGCAGAACCTTCGTAGTTTAACAGGGATCTGTGAGCTAAGCAGGGCTGATAAGCAGTACTCATGGAGGCAAAGATAGGGTGAGTCCTGGCTCAGCCATTACTGTCTAGGCAATTTTCTTAACCTTTCCGAGCCTCTCTTCAGCTATCTAAAAGACATCTACTGAATAGAGTGGTTATGAGACAAAATGAGGTAATGCCTGTATAACACTTTTAAGTGCCCAACACATACAGTGCTGGGTAAATATTAACCATATATGGTCTTTGTCAACGGGTATTAGTATAGGAGGTCAGAGTCCTGAGGGAAAGGGAGCTGACAACTTGAACATGTCCAGGTCCTGGGTCCAGATTCTTGCCACCTGGAGTGCTGTTCAAGAAGGGATTGCCCGCCAGGTGTGGGGGCTCACATCTGTAATCCTAGCACTTTGGGAGGCTGAGGCAGGCAGATCACCTGAGCTCAGGAGTTTAAGACCAGCCTGGCCAACATGGCCTGGCCAATATGAAACCTCCTCCTTACTAAAAATACAAAAATTAGCCAGGCATGGTGGCGGGCATCTCTAATCCCAGCTACTCAGGAGGCTGAGACAGGAGAAACGCTTAAACCTCGGAGGCAGATGCTGCAGTGAGCCAAGATCATGCCACTGCATGCCAGCCTGGGTGACAGAGTGAGACGCCGTCTCCAAAAAAAGGAAGGGATTGCCAGCAAGGAAACAAAGCACAATTGGGATGAAACCGTTGCACTCAGAATGTAAAGCAGCCAGTAAGGGAATTGCTCACAGGGCACCAGGTGCTCACTCCAAGAGG
Source organism: Macaca mulatta (assembly GCF_049350105.2). Lineage (NCBI taxonomy): Eukaryota > Metazoa > Chordata > Mammalia > Primates > Cercopithecidae > Macaca > Macaca mulatta. The sequence continues at coordinate 58,601,873 of NC_133414.1, forward strand.
CATCCTGGCCTTGTGGCAACAGCTTAATTCCAAATCCTCCCTGCTTGTGTTAATGGGGACTCCTAATACACTGCCTTTCCTTAGCCTTAACCCACATAGGGAAATTACCTACCCTCTCTTAGAGTTTGTGGGACATGAAGAGATAAGAATTCAGGCTTCAGCCAAGTGACCAGTGTTATCTCCAGAGCCAGTCACACTGACTCCCCACCAAATGGTTAAATACATGAACCCATTCAACCCTGTTCTAGTTTGTGTGTGTGGTGTTTTTGTTTTGAGATGAGTTTTGCTCTTATTGCCCAGGCTAGAGTGCAATGATGCGACCTCAGCTCACTGCAACCTCCACCTACCAGGTTCAAGCAATTCTCCTGTCTCAGCCTCCTGAATAACTGGGATTACAGGTGCCCACCACCACACCCAGCTAATTTTTGGTATTTTTAGTAGAGATAGGGTTTCACCATGTTGGCCAGGCTGGTCTCGAACTCCTGACCGCTGGTGATCTGCCCACCTTGGCCTCCCAAAGTGCTGGTGTGCCCAGAGTTGGTTCCTTTCAGTGGCTTCTTGGTCTCGCTGACTTCAAGAATGAAGCCACGGATCTCCGTGGTGAGTGTTACAGCTCTTAAAGGTGGCATGGACCCAAAGAGTGAGCAGCAGCAAAATTTATTGTGAAGAGCAAAACAACAAAGCTTCCACACTGTGGAAGGGGGACGCAAGCAGGTTGCTTCTGCTGGCAGGGGTGGCCAGCTTTTATTCCCTTATGTATCCCCACCCACATCCTGCTGATTGGTCCATTTTACAGAGTGCTGATTGGCCTATTTTACAGAGTGCTGAATGGTCCCTTTTACAGAGTGCTGATTGGTGCATTTACAATCCTTTAGCTAGACACAAAAAAGTTCTCCAAGTCCCTACTGGACCCAGGAAGTCCAGCCAGCTTCATCTCCCGCTGGGACTACAAGTGTGAGCCACCGCGCCCAGCCATGTTCTAGTTCTTTAAAGAGTTTCATTGCAAAAAATAAAATGTGTTATGTATGACAAATATACAGTGCATGGCTGTATAATGGCACCCAATCTAATACAGCAGATATACTAGTGTTCCCACTAGAATAGATGAATGTAAGGACTAATGGGGAGCTTGCAAACAAAGGAAGAAACTAGCAATAACCTACTAAAGTGTTGAAAAGCTATGTATGTGGTAGAGCCAACCTTGAATTCACGTTTCCTGGTCCCAAATCTAACTGCCTTTTTTTTTTTTTTTTTTTTTGCCTTGATATAAGACTTTTTCCGTTTTATTAGTAACCTTTATAAAGATACAGTTTCACCAGACTCCAGTTCACCGGACTGGAATTCAGAGGAGAGATATAGCGATATAAATTGAAGATTAGGCAGTGGTATTCAAAAAGCCACATGATTGGATGCGATCACACAGAGCAGTAATTTTCGTATCTTTGACCTCAACCCAAAATACAAAATACATTTTACATATTAACCGAATACATGTATATAATTTAAAAGTTTCCAGAAACAAATTTACCATTCCTACGTGTGATGCATGATTTCTTCTGTTTAAATTTTTCACTCCCAACTCTATTGATTTTTTTTAACCCAGTAACAGTTGTGGCCTACAGTTTGAAAATCATTGAAAATCACTGATCTAGGACTTTCACAAGTCTGAATTGCATAATTGCAGCAAAAGAGACTGAAAGGCTAGACATGTGGCACTGTAGAGATAAGAAGGAAACTGAGAAGAAGCAATCAGAGGTAAGAGGAGAACTGGAACAGAGGAGTCCTGATCAAGTGAAGAAAATGTTTCAAGAGAGAAGTGCCTAAAGGTGTCATTTGCACTGAGAGGCTGAGTCAGATGAGGATTGACCTCTGAACTGGCAGTGTAGAGATCACTGAGACCTTGGGAACAGAGCAATTAAGATAAAGTGGTAGGGTTAAAAGCCTGATTCTTGAGGTAATAGATGGTGCCGACAAGTAAATACAAGCATTGTTCTCTTCCTGTAAAGGAGAGCAGGGAAATAGGATCATAGCAGGTAAGAGATGTGGGATTGAGGTTTTCTGTTTAAATATTTATATGCTAATACAAATGCTGTAGTAACTGGATGTACAAGAGAGTGACAACTGTAGGAAGGAAAATCTTGAGTAGATTGGAGGAGTCATCCTAAGATAAGGAAGAAACAAGAGAAAAGGAATGGCTGGCCACAGATACAGACAGCTTGGTAGATTTGTTGTTGAACATGAAACTGACCCAGTAGCCCCACAGACAGTTCTTTTGGCCAAACATAGAAAGTGACCCTTCTTTTCTTAAAGCTCAAAACTTACATTTGTTTTATCTGAGTTCCTTTCTCAGGAAGGACCCCTGGCCTCTCAAAAAGTATCAAAGAACTGAAACTTACCAGATCACCACATTCAGACAATGAGATGCCAGACCTTTACTTTTATTTCCTTACCCCTGCGTAATTCCTGTTTTCTAACACATTGTTATACTTCTTCCCTGCTATATAAACCCTAAATTTTAGTCAGTCAGGGAGATGGATTTGAGACTGACCTCCCCATCTCCTTGGCTGAAACACGTGATTAAACTCTTCTTCCTCAGCAGTGAGCTGCAAGACTTAGACAGAACCCCTGATGTTTCTGTAACGGATGCATGTGGAATTTCTCTACTGATTGTTGATAGTTTAATAAAATAAACGCTGAGCGTGAGGAGAGGGAGAGAGGTACTGGTGGTTTGAGAAAGGAGGAGAGCATGTAACTATCATCCAGGAGCGTGCTACAGCCCAGCCAAACCCAGCCCTAGGACCTCCCACGTGGGTGACTGCTGTGTATTTCTCTCGACTTCCATCCTTGCCTCCTTACAGTCTTTTTTTTTTTTCTACACAATCACCAAAGTGACTTTTCAAAACCTAAGTCAGAGCATGTCAACCCCAAAATTCTCCCAATTCAGAATAAAATCCAAAAGTGCTTGGCTCTAAAGTCCTGCATGATCTAGCCCCTACTTCTCATCGTCCTCTTACTTGCTTTGCTCTAGCCACCTGGCTTCCTTGCTGTTCCTTACTTTCCTCAAGAGTAGAACATTTCCTTCCATTTCCTCACTTCCTTTGTGGCTTCTTTAAATGTGACTTTCTCAGGTTGCCTTTGACCATTCTTTGTGAAACAGCACTCCTATCAATGTCACCTTTCCCTGCTTGGTTTTTGTTATTAGCACTTATTGCCATCTCTGGCAGAGATATTTATAGCAAATTAAAAATATCTATTTGCTACCAGCCCCCTTCATATAACCCTTGCAATTAGGTCAGGCCCTATAACCAATGGCCTGCTGCAGTGATCTACACCACATGTTGCAGTGGCGAAGTCACAGAGTGGACACAACCTGAATCACTGAGTCACTGACTAGGTCAGCTGTCCTGGGAAGTTGCCTGGCTCAGTGAGTTTTCCATGGTGGAAAAATAAACCTTGTTGTGTTAAATCACTGAGCTTTTGGGATTCATTTGTTACCGCAGCATAATGTATTATCTGATACGGTCTAAATTATGTCCCTCCACCCCCAAAATTCATTTGTTGAAGTCCTAACTTCCGGATCTCAGAATGTGACTGCATTTTGAGATAGGGTCCTTAAAAAGGAGATTAAAAAAGGAGATCAGAGTGGGCCCTAATCCAATATGACAGATGTCTTCAGAAGAGGCGATTAGGTCGGGTGCGGTGGCTCATCCCTGTAATCCCAGCACTTTAAAGAGGCCGAGGTGGATGGATCACGAGGTCAAGAGTTCGAGACCAGCCTAACCAATATGATGAAACCCCATCTCTACCAAAAATACAAAAATTAGCCAGGTGTGGTGGAGTGCACCTGTAATCCCAGCTACTCAGGAGGCTGAAGCAGGAGAATCACTTGAACCTGGGAGGCGGAGGTTGCAGTGAGTCAAGATAGCACCTTTGCCCTCCAGCCTGGGCGGCAGAGCAAGGCTCCATCTCAAAAACAACAACCAACAACAACAAAAAAAAAACCGGAGATTAGGACGCAAACACACACAGAGGAAAGACTATGAGAGCACACAAGGAGAAGACGGTCATCTGCAAGGCAAAGCGGCTTCGGAAGAAATCAGCTCTTCTGACACCTTGATCTTAAGAGTTACAGCCTCCAAAAATGTGAGTAAATTAATTTGTCTCTGAAGCCACTCAGTCTGTGATACTTTGTTACGGCAGTCCTACAAATGAATGCAGAATCCTAACACCATCTGGCATATTTGTTTTGTTTATTTCCTCTAGAATGTAAGTGTGTGATGAAAGCAAGGATGTTTAGTTCCAACACTGTATCCACGGTATTTAATTGAGCCTGACACCTACCAGAGGCTCAATCAATATCTATTAAATGACTGAATACTGTATTTTAATGAAAAAGTTCGAAGAAAATCTTTCTGGGGCTGTACTCATTTTGCTAACTTTCTCTAATAAATTTTTAGACTCCTCTGCATTGAACTTTATTTTCATTTATAATTTTGCTAGTTTGCTTTTCTTTCTTAAGGTAAGGTTGATGTGAATTTGGCTGAAATATTTCAGGACAACTGCAATTTTATTCAATTTCCAGTATTCACTTTTTTCCTAATTTCCATTTCCTCCTTTATTTTGGTTTTCTGACGTCTTTTCTCGTTTTAGATTATAGTTTTTCTCTCTTGGTAACATGGACATTTCCATATTCAATCCTTTCTGGAACAAAGAATATAGCAGTATAAATATTTTGGTAATGACAGCTTCGATGGTGCTCTCAACAACTTAATAGGTACTACTTTATTTATTTTATTTATTTATTTTTTTTTTTTTTGAGATGGAGCCTCACTCTGTCGCCCAGAATAGAGTGCAGTGGCGCAATCTCGGCTCACTGCAAGCTCCACCTCCCAGGTTCATGCCATTCTCCTGCCTCAGCCTCCCAAGTAGCTGGGACTACAGGCGCCCGCCACCGCGCCTGGCTAATTTTTCGTATTTTTTAGTAGAGACAGGGTTTCACCATGTTAGTCAGGATGGTCTCCATCTCCTGACCTCGTGATCTGCCCACCACGGCCTCCCAAAGTGCTGGGATTACAGGCGTGAGCCACGGCACCCGGCTGGAAAAGAGTAACTTTATAATGGAGAGACCTGACAAACTCCTCAGCCAGGTAGTGAAGGTCAACATCAGCAGGCATAAATCATGTTGCTAGTGTGTTCACTTGATACCATTGGTGAGAATGACACTTCAGTAGTCTTCCTCTCAAAACCCACAACCCCAGTGTAACCATGAGGAAAACATTAGACACTGTCCATTGAGGCACATTCTACACAATACCTGACCAGTACTTCTCAACACTGTCAAGGTTATCGAAAAGAAAGAAAGTCTGAGAAACTGTCACAGCCAAGAGTACGGGGACATGCTGACAGATATCATGTGGTACCCTGGATGGAGTCCTGAAACAGAAAAAGGAAAGCTGAGGGAATCTGAAGAAAGCATGGACTTTAAATAATGTCTCATTATTGGTTCATTAATTGTAACAAGTATACCATAGTAACGTAAGATGTTCATAGGGGAGAGTGGGTGTGAGATGTATAGGAGCTCAACTATCTTTGCAAAGAGCAAGACTCCCTCTCAAAAAAATAAATAAATAAAAATAAAATAAAGTTACTCTTCCCCATTTCCAGACCGCACTCCTTGGAAGAAAGTCATTATGCATAGCCCACACCTAAGGCCTGAGGCGTTTCTCCTCCTCCTCCTTGAGAGTGGAGTATCTACAGAATTCTTCTGTGTGGAGAATACGGCCCTTCTCCCTTATTTATTAATCTATTTATTTATATCAGTATAGAATCATGGATATTTATTTTATACTGAGTTAAAAACCAATACTACTGTATTTTGTTGCTCAAATTGTTTTAGATTTAGTCATTGAGAATGCTTTCATTTGGTTCCTGTGTCCCCCTGGCATACCCCATCGTTCTTGTAACTTTTTGCTATCTTGGGGTTTTTTTTCAGTACTTCTTTACTTTATGGCACTTTAAGACATATTTTTGGCCAGGCGCGGTGGCTCATGCCTGTCATCCCAACGCTTTAGGAGGCCAAGGCGGGCAGATCACCTGAGGTCAGGAGTTCAAGACCAGCCTGGCCAACATGTTGAAACCCTGTCTGTACTAAAAATACAAAAAAAAACTAGCCAGGCATGGTGGCAGATGCCTGAAATCCCAGCTACTCGGGAGGCTGAGGCAGGTGAATTGCTTGAACCCAGGAGGTGGAGGTTGCAGTGAGACAAGTTCACGCCATTGCACTCCAGCCTGGGCAACAAGAGTGAGACTCCATCTCAAAAAAAAAAAAAAAAAAAAAAAAAAAAAGTCCTGCCCCAGTTCCACAAGCAGGCATCTCTCCAAGGAGCCGTGTGCCCTCTTTAGAGAATGGTATTAGAAAGTAAGATATGGGCACTACCTGTGCTCATTGCTGCTAGGATATGGTTGTGTCTAGGTCCTCTCAGCTGACATCACAACGAAATATATTCACATAATAAAACATGATTTACCAGTACAAAGAAATGAGCTAACAGTAAAAGATTAGCCTACTATTTGTCTGTATCTTTCTACTTCAGGTGTTTCTTACAGGCAGCAAGGTACCAGATTTTAGTTTTTTAATCCTATCTGTAATTGTTTCTTTTTATTAAAGACTAAAGTCTATTAGTATTTATTCTATCCTTTATCAACCTTTTCTCCCCTCAAGGTCTTTATTTTATAAGTAATTCTATTGATATTAGTTGTGGCAAAGTAGGACTGAATATCATTAAATACTAAAGATATGATTATAATTTTAAAATACTATATAGACTAAACCTCAACCTTATTCTTTTTTTTTTTTTTTCTATTCTATGCATTTAATAAAATGTTTCATTTCTTTCTTGGGCAAATTGCATATGAGTTTTTGGGCTGATTTAGTGTTCCTACATTCTCTTCATTAGGATTTTATTCTTTATATTTTCCTTCTATCTCAACAAACCTTAAATACTCTTTTGGAATCAAATCATCTTCTGTAGCAGATATTGTAGATCATTAGCTCAATCTTTTTTTCCAAACTTGTTCTCCCTTGATTGAAACTGCTATAATGGAAAGGCTACCCTTTTAACAGATTCTGATCAATGAAGTATAGGCTGAAGTCTCTCAGCAGGGCACCCATTCCTAAATAAAGAGAATAAAGTTTGACTAGGAAAAAGTCCTTCAGAATATACAGTTGTCCCTTGGTATCTGTCAACAATTGGCTCCAGGATCCCCTACAGATACCAAAATCCACAGATGCTTAAGTCTCTTATATAAAATGGTATAGTATTTGCACATAACCTACAAACATCCTCCTGTATAATTTAAATCTGCTCTAGATTACATATAATACCTCATACAGCATAAGTGCCATGTAAATAGTTGTTATACTGTATTGTTTAGGGAATAATGACAAGAAAATTCTATACATGTTCAGTACAGATGCAACCATCTATTTTTTCGAATATTTTCAATCCTTGGTTGAATCCATGAACATGGAACCCATGGATAAAGATATGATTTGGCTCTGTGTCCCCACCCAAATCTCATCTAGTAGCTCCCATAATCCCCATGTGTTGTTGGAGGTTCCCTGTAGGAGATAACTGAATCATGGGGGCAGGTCTTTCCCTTGCTGTTCTCATGATAGTAAGTTTCACAAGATCTGATGGTTTAAAAATGGGAGTTTTGGCCAGGTGTGGTAGCTCACGCCTATAATCCCAGCACTTTGGGAGGCCAAGGTGGGGAGATCACTTGAGGTCAGGAGTTTGAGACCAGCCTGGCCAACATGGGAAAACCTGGTCTCTACTAAAAGTACAAAAAAGTTAGCCAGGCATGGTGGCGCATGCCTGTAGTCCCAGCTACTCGAGGGGCTGAGGCAGGAGAATCACTTGAATCTTGGAGGGGGAGGTTGCAGTGAGCTGAGATTGTGCCGCCGCACTCTAACGTGGGTGACAGAGTAAGACTCCATCTCAAAAATAATAATAATAAATGAATAAAAATGGGCATTTCCCTGCACAAACTCTTCTTCTCTTGTCTGCTGCCATATGAGAGGTGGCTTTCACCTTCCATCATGATTGTGAGGCCTCCCCAACCACGTGAAACTGTAAGTCCAATAAACCTCTTTCTTTTGTAAATTGCCCAATCTTAGGTATGTCCTTATCAGCAGCGTGAAAACGGACTAATACAGATACGAAGGGCCGGCTATATATATTTTTTCTCCTAGGCCTCTTCCCCATCACCTCCCTTACCACTTTCCTAGCTAATTTTCATTACTCTTTCAGAAGTTTCAACTTCAAGAGTCCTGTACTAGGTCAGGTGCCTGTCTTGCATACTTGCATAGCTCCACATACTTCCCCTTTATAGTATTTATCAAAATTATAATTATATAATGACACACTTAGTTGTTTAAAGCCTGCCTATATTGCAATGTAAACTCCACCTGTCTAATTTACTACTATATTCCAAACACTAATTACAGTCCCGTGCACCTGGGAAGCACTCCATAAACATCTGAATGAATAAATTTGCAAAAGATTACCAAATAAAGCATAGTTACCAAGTATATATAAGTTAAGCAACACTTCCACTCTTATCCTTAGGCCCCACCCATGCTAATCGGTCATATTCTTACTTCCTTGCTGTGTACAAAATTCTCAAACATTTGAGAAAAGTCAATAGTATAAAAGAAAGAAATTATGACTGACAAAGAATCCAAGAGAATGAATTGGAAAAAATTCAATTAAAATAAAACATCTGTTTCTAGGAATAAGGCTGAATAGGTTAATTGGGCCACTCCTCAAACTGAAAATGCTGGATAAAAAAATTTAAAAGTATATATGCTTAAAGAATCAAAGAACTGGGACAATTCTCAAGAATCACTGGGATAAAATCTAAGTGAAAGTATGCATCCAAAATGGTACACAGAGCACTGAAATCCTGTGTCCTATGTGCATGTGACAAACCAAGTAGTGTGACTTTGATTCCCATGGCTTCCCAAAGCCAGGGAGACACAAGTCAAAGCTCAATGTCACCTAAGGGAGACCCTCTTCTCCCCAAAACTGGGATCCCACTCTATCTCCCAACCCCCAAGTCTGCAAAAGAAGGGTACTCTGAGGCTGGTAGAGAGGGAACTTGAGGAGTGGAGGAGGATATGAGAAATTATAAACAAAAGCCAGTCCCCAGGGGACTAAATGGGGGAGGGAAAAGGGGGAAGGGGAAGGGGGAAGGGAAAGGGAAGGAAGGGGGAAAGAGAAAGAAAGGAGGAGTTAGGTAAGAGTGTGTCCTTGTTCAGGAAAAACACATACTAGAAATACAGATGGATGGGCATGATGTCTGTATCTTACTCTCAAATGGTTCAGAAAAAGGCTAATGGTAATTGCTAAACACGTGTTGACAGAGAGTGCAGATATGGTGAAATATTAATAGCTGGGAACCAAGAAAGTTCTTTTTCTACACTTACAACTTTTCTATAAAGTTGAAAGTATTTCAAAATAAATTATAAGAATACTAAATTAAGACAAAAGTCAAATGATTATGTGAAAAATATCTTCAAGAATAATAATTCTCAATATATTAATTATATGATTAGTAACCTTAATACGGACAGTCTTAATCTGATGATAAGATCCAGGTATATTTTTCCTATGACATTAATAAACAAGAAAAGTAACGGGAAAACAAAAACCCATGAGCTTCACAATAAAAAGAAATTAAAAAGCAAAATAAACTATGGCATAATTTTAGGCAAATGAAGGAATTTAAGGGGAATCAGTTTTATCTCTCTGTTTAGAAAATGAACCTTTGCCTATCACAGGTTTAGTGATCTTGGATTACAGAAAAGATATCATACTCTCATACTAATTAGATCTTCAGTAAATATTTCTAAAAATGTAATATTTTAACTTTATTAATGTCAGATTTTAAGTCAATTCTAAAAACAAGGCAGAAAAGGTTATAATTTAACAGAATGTAATATGCTTTAGGGCTAACAGATACTACTTAAAGTGGATAGATCAGTAAAAAGACTTAGCACATTCTTTTTTTTCTTTTTTCTTTTTTTTTGAGATGGAGTCTTCTTATGATCTCAGCTCACTGCAACCTCCACCTCCTGGGTTCAAGCAATTCTCCTGCCTCAGCCTCCCAAGTAGCTGGGATTACAGGTGCACACCACCACACCTGGCTAATTTTTTATATTTTTAGTAGAGATGGGGTTTCATCATGCTGGCCAGGCTGGTCTTGAACTCCTGACCTTGTGATCCACCCACCTCGGCCTCCCAAAGTGCTGGGATTACAGGCATGAGCCACCGCGCCTGGCTCTTTTTTTTTTTTTTTTTTTAGATGGAGTCCTGCTCTGTTGCCCAGGCTGGAGGGCAGTGGCATGATCTTGGCTCACTGCAATCTCCGCCTTCTGGGTTCAAGCGATTCTCCTGCCTCAGCCTCCTGAGTAGCTGGGATTACAGGCATCCACCACCACGCCTGGCTAATTTTTGTATTTCTAGTAGAGACGGTGTTTCACCACATTGGCCAGGCTGGTCTCGAACGCCTGACCTCAGGTGATCTAACTGCCTCTGCCTCCCAAAGTGCTGGGATTATGGGCGTGAGCCACCACACCCAGCCGAGACTTAGTACATTCTTAAAAACATTTTCATTCATTCAACAAGTATTTATTGAGGGCTTAAGCACAATGCCTGGTGATGGCTTGGGAACAAGGATGGATAGATGGGCAGGAGAGCAATTCCTGCTCTCATGGACTTGCCATCTTGTGCAACTCAAAGGCTCACACAATTAAACCTGTTGTGGATTTCCTTTCAGGGAAGGAAAATGGTATCAAGGGGAAGGGCACTGACCTAGATAGGAATATATCCTGGCAGGCTTCCTTTCAGAAGTAATGATGGATTTGACATCTGAAAGAAGAGTGGGTGTTAACAAGAGAAAACAGGCTGGAAAAGCTAAAAGAAAGTGAATCTACGCAAATCCCAGGAAACCTAGGGACATAGTGCAAGATGAGGCTGGAGAAGTAAGAATGGGCTACACCAAAGAAGCCTTACTAGGAAGAGGAAAGTTTAAAGATTTGGCTCTGCCATAGACTGAATGTTTATGTCTTCCCAAAATTCACTGAATTCATTAGGGTGAAATCTAATTCCCAGTGTGATGGTATTTTGAGATGGGGCCTTAGGGAAGTGATTAGGTAATCACGGCAGAGCCTTCATTAATGGGATTAGAGCCCTTATAAAAGAGACCCAAAAGGGAGGCCCCTTGTGCCTTCCACCACGTGGACACAATGAAAATATGGTCACCTATGAAGAAGTAGGCCCTCACCAGACAACAGATCTGCTAGTGCCTTGATACTGGACTTCCCAATCTCCAGAACTGTAAGAAATACATTTCTGTAGTTTTTATAGCATTCTGTTATAGCAGGCCAAACAGAGTAACACACGGTCTATCCTAAGAACAAAGGAAGTCACTGAAATATTTCAAACACTGATGTGCTCAAAGTTTTGTTTCTGTAAGCTCACTCTGGCTAAGTGTAGAAACAGGCTGTAAAGGGCATAGAAGTAATTCAGGGAGCCTAGTTAGGAACCTATTGCAATAGCTCAGGTAAAAGCTGTGGTAACATGGACTAGTCTAACTGCAGTAAAGCAGGGAATTTGAAATAACTGACTTATGGACTGAATGTATGTGTCCCCCCTCCCCCAAATTCCTATGTTAAGGCGCTAACCCGTGTGTGGCTGTATTTGGAGTAAGAAAGTAATTAAGGCTAAAGAGGTCATGAGAGTAGAGCCCTAATCTAATAGGACTGATATCCTTATAAGAAAGAACACTGAAGAGTTGCTCTCTCCCCACTGCCCCCACCCTGCTGCACATCCTCTTGTAATTACACTGCCTTATTTAGAGAATGAGAGGGGAAAAAAGACTGTACATGTTCAACATAGATGCAAATATATCCTTTTTTAACTGAAATATTTTTATCCCCAGTTGGTTGAATCTATGGATGTGGAACCCTTAGATATGGAGGACCAACTATATTTTGTTGTGGCAGCCTGAGCAGATAAATACAGATTTTGGTGCCAAAAAGTGTGGTATTTCTTAACAAATACCTAAAAATATGGAAGTGGCTTTGGAACTGGGTAATGGTGAGAGGCTGGAGTAGTTTTAACATGCATGCTAAAAAAAGATAGTCTATAGTGTCCTGAAGGACTGTTGATAGCTGTGGTCCAACAGGTGATTGGATTAAAGGTAACTCTTACAAGGACTCAGAAAGAAAAGAGGAGAGCCAGAGAGAAAGCCTCCGTATTCTTACAGAATATATATATCATCATCAACAGAATGTTCATGGGCATGATGGACTTTAAAGGCCCGATCTGGTGAAGTCTTAGGTAGAAATGCAGAACAGGTTAATAGAAACAAAGGAGATTCTTGTTATAAAATGGAAATAACTTAGCTGAGTTGTGTTCTAGTGTTTTGTGGAAGGCGGAAATTGTGAGCAATGAAACTGGATCTAAATTTAGCTATAGAGATTTCTAAGCAAAATATTGAAGGAGCAACTTGGTTTCTCTACCACTTAAAATGCAAGAAGATAAACTGAAGGAATTTTAAGCAAAAAGAAACTAGAACTTGAAGATATAGAAAATTCTCGCCTATCCACATTGCAAAGAAATGAGAAAGCTTGTTTTGAAGAGAACATTAAAGGTGTGGCTGAACAACCATTTGATAACATTAGTGTGGGTATGAACCACAGATTTAATCAGCCACCTGAGCAGAAGCCAAGAATAGAGATGGGATTGTACCAACAGAGATACTGCCAGCTGGGACTAAAGGGGACAGGAAAATCAGAATGGAATGAAAGAAAGCTGTAGGACTTCTCAGATTCTACAGAAACAGACAACCGAGCTATCTGGCTATGAGCATGAGCTATCCTTTTAAAAAGTGAAGAATGGCCCCAAAAGTGATTCAAATATTGTCCGCGAACCACAGCCTGCCACTGTCACCACAGGCCTAAGAGGCAGGGCTAGTTCCTCCTCCATTTCAAAGGATGAGGCCTTTTCATTCATGGGAGGCCAGGATCCTACTGACCAGTGTCTCAGGGACAAGGCTGAGGCCCAGTGCCATAAGGGTGACAATGCCATCCAAGGGGGCCTGGAGAGCATTGCATCAAACCAAAAAGAATAATTCTACAGCCTTAAGAGCTAATGGGATTTGCCTTGCCAGGTTTGGGGACTTGCTTGGGACTTGTCATCCTTTTTTTCTTTCTTTTTTCTCCTTTCTGAGATGGAATGTCTTTCCTATGCCCATCTCATCATTGTGTTTTGGAAGAGCATACTGTCTGGTTTCACAGGTTCACAGCTGGAGAGGAATTTTGCCTCAGACTGAATGGTACCAAAAGTCTTGGCCATACCTGATTTATGCTTAAATTAGGCTTTGGATTTTAGACTTTAGAGTTGATATTTAAACAAGTTAAGGCTTTTAGTGTTCTTGGGATAGAATGGAATATATCTACATGTGACAAGAACATAGATTTTGGCAGGCCACGACCAGTATGTTATAGACTGAATGCATGTACTCCCCACTTCAAAATTCCCATTTTGAGGCCCTAACCCCCAGTGTGGCTACATTTGGATTAAGACAGCAATTAAGATTAAATTAGGTAATAAGGGTGGGGCCCTGATCTGACAAGACTAGTGTCCTTTTAAGAAGAGACACCAGATAGCACTCATGCTCTTCTCCCACCCACAACCCGCTTTGTGTGTACACAATGAGAAAAGGCCATGTGAGGACATAGCAAGAAGGCAGCTATCTGCAAGCCAGGAAGAGAGCCCTCACCAGAAACTGACCCTGTTGGACCTTGATCTGAGACTTCTAGCTTATAGAACTCTCAGAAAAATTTCTGTAGGTTGTGTTATTTTGTTATGGCAGCCTGAACACAGTAATACACTGATAAAAATTAGGAAGTATTGGGGTAATGTGTTGTTAAGCTAATTCCTCATTTTTAATAGTAGAGTAGAATAAAATAATGTCTAAAATATACTGGCTAGTGTTATGATGGTAACAACTAGAAAAACTAAAATTGATTATTAGAAGAAATTGGAGGGGGGTGTCAATGATAAAATTTTACTTTTTAACCCTTAGTTTTACCAAAACCATGTATATTAGTTTCATCAACCATTTCAAAAGTTAAGAAACTTAAAATATCATGCCTTCATTCCTTAAATTTCAGTCATTCTGTTTTACTTTTATAATTTTTGCTGTATTAATCCTTGCCAATTTTAAACTGTTTTTAACCTAAATCAATTTATTTTACATTATTTTCAACTTAAATGGCTTATACTTATATTTTCCAATACATTAAACGTATATAATTATTACAAATGTTCACCCATGTAATACCTAAAATTATCTCACGTTCCAGGAGTGGTAGAAGGCTTACACTTTGAAAAACATGACTAGATGCAAAATTTGATTATTTGTCTTGAGGGCTTAAAAACGTTAAACAGGCTGGGCATGGTGGCTCATGCCTATAATCCCAGCACTTCGGGAGGCCAAGGCAGGTGGATCATGGGGTCAAGAGATTGAGACCATCCTGGCCAACATGGTGAGACCCCGACTCTAATAAAAATACAAAAATTAGCTGGGCGTGGTGGTGCGTGCCTGTAGTCCTAGCTACTCGGAAGGCTGGAGCAGGAGAATCACTTGAACCAGAGGCAGAGGTTGCAGTGAGCCAAGATCACACCACTGCACTCCAGCCTGGTGACAGAGTGAGACTCTGTCTGAAAAAAAAAAAAATAGAAAAGAAAAACCTAATAACATATATGAGAAAATGAATTCCTGTCTTTTAAAAGATAATTCTCTCTACAAGTTACACGTACACTGATAGAATTTTAAGAACATCTGAGTATTTGGATTTTCCCATTTTAGAATGATTACATTAAATATAACCTGAAAATATTTCACACAGCCAGAAGTTTAAAATTTTAAACTTTTAGTGCTGTGAAACTAAATGCTGTTTTTAAAAAATCCAGAACTGAACTTCGTCATATAAAATGGGCTTAGCTAAATAAAACAACATAAATGCCTTTTTAAAAAAATCATGGGCCAGGTGCAGTGGCTCACGGCTATAATCCCAGCACTTTGGGAGGCCGAGGTAGGCAGATCACTTGAGGTTAGGAGTTCAAGACTGGCCTGGCTAACATGGTGAAACCCTATCTTTACTAAAAATACAAAAATTAACTAGGCATGGTGGTGGGCACCTGTAATCCCAGCTACTCAGGAAGCTGTAGCAGGAGAATAGCATGAACCCAGGAGGTAGAAGTTGCAGTGAGCCGAGATCACGCCACTGCACCCAGCCTGGGTGACAGAGCAAGACTCCATCTCAAAAAAAAAAAAAAAAACATGGTTAAAAAAAATGTTTAACCAGTACCTACATGCAACCCACTCTGCTAATTACTGGAAATGCAAAGACAGATACAATGTCTCTAAAATTTGGAATGTGTCTGTATAAGAATTTACAGCATAAATAAATGCCCCTCAGTATAATGATATAACTTACTGAATTAAAATAGTTCAGCTCTCAGTTATTTAAGACTAGTAAAAAGACTTAACTTTCACCACAATCTTTAGTAAAACTTAGAATGAGACTTACTTCTACTTATAGTCTTGGTTTAAAAAGCATAGTACACTACAACAAGTATGCCCTAAGCATTCATATTTGTTTGCAGAATAAATATGCTATGGTCCACTTCTTAGCAGTCTATCTCTGTAATGCAGTTCTAATATTTTAAGTGTCTAAAACACATGATACGTGAGGAAATACTGAATTATTCATAACACAAATGAAAGTATTTTTCATCTACTTATATCCAGCCTTCTTAAAAAGCATGCCTTCAACCCCAATTTGCATAGCTCCTCTGCTAACTTTTAGCCATTCTCTCTTATAAATTTACTGCCCTCTTTGTCTGAAGGCATCTGTCTCCATCAACATTTCATTTCTTACAGGAGCAGGGGCAGTGAGCTCTCCAGTTCATTCAACCTTAAGTGGAGGAAGAGGCCCCTCACAGCTCCTAAGTTAGCCTTCTGGTACTCTTAGCAGAGTCTGCTACTCCAGGGCTGCAGAGTCTACCTGGGTTGGGTGCTAGTTGTTCACCAGGGTTCAGCATCAATCTGAACTGAGCTTCTATACAGCAAGTGGCCTCCCAAATGCCTTAATGGTTTCTGGTTACACCTGGGGAACAGGATCCTTAATCCCCTAAAAGAATACTTTCATACTGATAGTTATTTTACCTACGTAAAATAAATCACTCATTTAATTAAATGATTTTATAAAAGAAAAATTATTTATAAAAGAAAAACTATTATAAATAAATAATAAAACTCATAATGAAATTGAATATTTATTTGAATTTCTCCTGGTAATAGCTCTCAACAAATAAGAAAAATCAAGCTGTGAGATTTTGTTTTAAATGTAGCCATTTTTCAAAAGGTAAAAAGTTGGCTTCTATATTTAATGGCAAGTGGGACATCTTCTATTTTAAAATTAACATTCAAAAAGTAGTAAAATATACACTATCATGAACATTATGTGTTTTCTAGAATGGATACATGTCTGAATGCTAATCTGAATGTGGAAGAAATATATATCTGTTAAAAACCACACTGGAAAAATGTTCTTTTTAAAAAAAGTAGCTTGAAGTAAAAAGGAACTTGCTAAAAACCCAGTAAACTTTCACATATGGGAATTTTTAAAAATCTCCACCCATCCCACCTCTGAAAAAAAAAGAGGAAGAAGAAGAAGAAAAGAAAGAAAAAGAAAAAAACCATATGGTCAATTTGAGTAGAGCCATTCATTACATGACTGCTCATTCTGTACAATGTGGAAGGCTGGTTATTTAGGAAGTATTTCGTTTCCTAAAGTGCATCTTTTGAAGATTTGTCTAGTAAAACTGCAATATCATATATAAAACACTTAACACAAGACATGCAATAACAAAGCTAAATCATTCCACTGTAAAGTTTTTAAAACTACTTTTAAAACTTTTGTTTCACCAAGAAATAAAGATGTAAAATACAGTAGCATTCTTGTTCTCCAACAGTATGCATTGTATGCTTTTGTTATTTGGCAAATCTTTTAGAGTCGAACAAAAATAATAGTCTAAACAGTATTTCTTCTGTCATTATAATACGATTCCCAGGCAGAACAGTAAGATGTAGAGGAAGAGTTAGATTTTTGGAAGTTTTGGTGCATTAACCACAGGATTTGCCTCGTGCAAGTATCTCCTCCCTGCACTCTTGTAATCATAGGTACAGCCATGAGTTTCTGCATAACGATGAGATGCACAGAAGTTGTTTCCACATCTAAAGCACAAAAAAAGTTTACGTGAATAGTTGTATTTCTATGAAAGGCTCATCTCTCTGGGAGAGAAGAGCTTGACTTCAGGTAGTCCAACAGGGGCCCTTTGGTTCTTTTTAGCAATTTCACTGCTGACATGTCCCTTTTATTCGTAAACAAACATAAATACCCCCTAAAAAGAACAAGTTAATTGTCTACGAATATGACAATTTATGATAAAGAAGTCATTATAGAATGAAACAGGATAGGCCAAGTGCGGTGGCTCATGCCTGTAATCCCAGCACTTTGGAAGGCCAAGGCGGGTGGATCTCGAGGCCATCCTGACCAACATGGTGAAAACCCATCTCTACTAAAAATACAAAAATTAGCTGGGCGTGCTGGCATGTACCTGTAGTCCAGCTACTTGGGAGGCTGAGGCAAGAGAATTGCTTGAACCCAGGAGGTGGAGGTTGCAGTGAGCCAAGATCATGCCACTGCACTCCAGCCTGGTGACAGAGCAAGACTCAGTCTCAAAAAGAAGAAGAAAAAAAAAAAAAAAATGAAACAGGGTGTAGAACTCTATCAGTAGTAAAACTGCAAAAAGCCAATAAATATGCCCATCATTTCTCTTATACCTAGTAAACCTCAAAGAATTCTGAATTTCTGAGAAATTCAGTCTCATGATAAAATTAAAATAGTAAAATCTAACTATGCCATGAAAGAATTTTTTAAAATATCTCTAGTAGCAAGATAAGTTGTTTTCATTTGAACAGAATACACTCTAAAAAGCAGGGAATAGGCTGAGTGTGGTGGCGGCTCACACCTGAAATTCCAGCACTTTGGGAGGCCAAGGTGAGAAGATCAGTTGAGGCCAGGAGTTTGAGACCAGCCTAGGCAATATAGTGAGATCTGTCTCTACAAAACATTTAAAAAATTAACCAAGCATGATGGCGCATGCCTATAGTCCTAGCTATTAGGGAGGCTGAGGCAGGGGGATCGCTTGAGCCCAAGACATCAAGGCTCCAGTGAGCTATGATCGCAGTACTGGAAAAAAAAAAAAAAAAAACAGGCCGCAGCAGCAGTTATTTTCAAGCCTAGCCTCAATCTAAGGGCTGACATCCAAGATGACATATCATCCTTGGAGGATATCCATCAATACTAATGAAATAAATAATTACGGTAACAAAAATTTCATAATTTTTGGAAATATATTATTCATCTATTTTATATTAACTTTTACATTTTTTGTTAATTTTTAATAGAATATTCAGGGAGGGGTTCTTCCAAGGTGCTGTTCAAACAAAATCCAAGCAGGTTCATCATAAGACAAAAAAGGTACACTCTCAGATTAGTTTAAATCTCCTAACTTAAAGGACAAGGAAGGATCTGTTTTTATCTTTTGGAAACTCATGAGCTATCTACTTGTTCTTTACTTCAGCCAATTAGAAGTTCAACTGAACATAGCTATTTGAACATCATCTTAATGATGTTATAAATAAGCAATTTAAATATTTTATTTTGCCTAATCCCCAAGCTGGGTTATCACAGAGAAAGCATCTCAGCTTCTCCAGCTGGCCAACCTGCCTGCATTCGTAGCTACTAGCCAGTCCTGTTTTCTTTCCACAAAGAAAACAATGATTTGTTTTTTTCTTCTTTGCCTGAAGAGGGGCTTTCACAGGTGGGAGGTGATGAGTAGTACATTCTCCTGTTTAGAGAAAGGACACCTTGATTAACACAGGCATAAAATCCTAAACATGAAACTATTAAGCAAAACACAAAACACAGTCCTATCAAAGTAAATATCTATGCCACAAAAATTAATTTGTGCTATTTTTATATCTAAAATTATTTATAAAATCTACAGGTCAAGTTGCAGTGGAACTATTTTTTTTAAGATGTGGTAGGTTTCCACTGATTAGCATTTATATTTTTAGAACTTCTTATACACACCACTTTTCTGATTATTTCTAATGGTAATCAGTTTATATAAAGTATACCAAATTTTGACAGAGAATAAAGAAAAATGTCTGCTTCAAAATCATATTTGATGAAACCTCTGAGAACATGACTGCAATACAAATATTCTGTTTGTTCACACCAAAAAGGAGTACCAGAGTATCATGAAACATGCCTTTTAGTCCTATTACACCACAGACAGTAAGTTCATGAAACCACGAGCAAGTCATTTATTTTTTCAAAACTTCAATATGTTTATTTTTAACATAATAGAACATGTATTTTTCTCTCTAGATTAATAAGCACTTTAAGGTCAGTTCAGTCCACATATGTAAAAAGCACTCTGAAAGTTTTAAGCATGTTATAATTACATAAAATGTCATATTAATAATACTAACACAGTACACAGATCAATTTCACAGTACTACTAGTTTTCCAAAAATATTTACTGAATTCTGTACTACTGTATCAACTTTGAATTTTTACCTTAAAAATAAGAGTGCATCTGTTATTATATAAGAAAGAATTAAATCTGTTTTTTTTTTTTTTTCTTTTTTTGGGACAGTTTCGCTCTGTTGCCCAGGCTGGAGTGCAGTGGCACGATCTCGGCTCACTGCAAGCTCCGCCTCCTAGGTTCAAGTGATTCTTCTGCCTCAGCCTCCCGAGTAGCTGGGACTACAGGCGTGTGCCGCCATGCCCAGCTAATTTTTTTGTATTTTTAGTAGAGATGGGGTTTTACCATCTTGGTCTGTCTGTTCTGCTCTTGAACTCCTGACCTCATGATCCGACCATCTCAGCCTCCCAAAGTGCTGGGATTATAGGTGTGAGCCACCGTGCCAGGCCAAATCAATTTCTTTAATTACTAAGTGAAATGTCTTTTAGAACTCAAAATGCCAACAAACCCCAGTCATAAGCAGAGAGACTCAAAGTTCCTGCCCATAGTTGATAAAGTAACAGTATAAGTACACATGTGCTTGGTGTCACTCAAAGGCTAAGAAGCAAGAGGCAAAGAAAAAATGCAAGAACAAGTGGAAGGAGTGAGGAACAACTGGTAGTGTCAATAGTGCTGGGACCTTTTCTCCACTACTGAAAAAGGTTTGGGAGGCCTAAGCTTGGTATTTATTTGGCAGCTAAAAGTCTGAAATTTCTTAAAGGGTTCAAAAAATCGGATTTACAATTAATTGGTTCTATGTCTTTTGTCACAACAGAGATTAGGTAATTTGTACACAAGCCCAGCAAAATTAAATCTTCTTTATTACCAGTCTAAAATACATTCCCAGATCTTGCCAAAACTAGAAACAAAATTTGAAACAACTGGAGTGACTCCTAATAGTGCCTGGGTACCAACTCAGTTAATAAACATTTTCTTTCTCAAGTGCACTTAGAGATACCAAGAACATCTCACAAAGGTGATGGTGTAATTCCATTATTTAAAATATTTTTAAAAAGATATTTACTTGCACTTGCACAGGACACCAAAGAAAGGCATATATTACATGATGCCCAATGGAAGTTTATCTACTCGAAACTATCTTTAAAATTCAGGCTTAGGATATTCTTCCTTAAACAATGGTGAAGAATCTCTGATAATAATTTAATTCACTGTAGTCACATTTTCATTTTTTTTCTTTTCTTAGGGGATACTTAACTCAGTATTCTCCACACTTTTTTTCATTCAAGAACTCTTGTGAGGCCAGGCACGGTGGCTCACACCTGTAATCCTAGCACTTTGGGAGGCCAAGGTTGGCAAATCACCTGAGGTCAGGAGTTCGAGACCAGTCAGGCCAACATGGTAAAACCCCGTCTCTACTAAAAATACAAAAGTTAGCTGGGCATGGTAGCACGTGTCTGTAGTCCCAGCTACTCAGGAGGCTGAGGCAGAAGAATCGCTTCAACCCGTGAGGAAGAGGCTGCAGTAAGCCGAGATCGTGCCACTGCACTTCAGCCTAACCAGGCAAGAGCGAGACTCTGCCAAAAAAAAAAACAACTCTTGTGAATGTGTAGAGACAGAGAATACATTAGTGACAGTAATGAGGCAGCACAAAAATATAAGTATTCTATGAGAGCAGCTTCCATACATCCTTCTACCATTCAGAGAAAACTATTAGTCAACTACTGTGTGCTAGGAACCATCATTAAACATATTGATTCCCCACTATAAACAGGAAAAATATAAATTCCTTGGACTGGCATTTAAGGTATTATTATGTCCAATATAATGCCTTTCTAACTATCCAGAGACACCGTAATTTACCATGTCAAACCCACCCTGAAGGATGTACCAAGTCCTTCTACATCTGCAATCTCTTCTAAAATAAACTCTACCTGTCAACCCCGTAGCATTTGACTTGTCCTGTAAGACATCATCAATTATCAACTCCTTTCTGACGCCTTCTCTCAAATGTGTACTGAACAGATGAATAAAGAAAAAAATCCATAAAATCATATTGATGGGAAGAGTTGCTTTTCAGAAGAAGATGAAAGGTACTTGAGGTAATTCACTTGTTTGCCATTTCCTAGTCTCATATTTGATCTAACATCTAACAGAATCTACAAAAACTGACCCAATAGAAAGGCAGCAAAAAGTAATAAATTAGTGTTTCAGACACAAGGTTGGTAGTCATCTGCCTAAAATCAATGGCTAAAACTACAATAATTGATACAGTTTCCAAGGAAAACCTTATAGTGAAAAGAACAGAGGACCAATGGAGGAATCTAGGAGGTCAACTAAATGAAACTTGCATCAAAATATATACAGACTCTTCTAGATAATTCAGAATGATAGTTATTATGGTGAGAGAAAATGGAAGCAAGTTACACAGCTCTACTGCAGCTAGCAGCTGATACTTCAAACCTAAATGAAATCAAACAAAAAGAGCATGTATCTGGTGACAAGCAGAGGGCTGGTTAAAAAAAAAAAAAAAGGACAGAAGAAAACTGAGGTTAAAAAAAGATTAAAACGAAAGAATTTATAACAATGTGATAGCCTAGAATTAAAAAAAAAAAAAAAAAACTATTTCAAGAATGAAGGACACAAAAATCAAGTAAGATAAAGATAAGGAGGCATCCAATGGATTTGAAATTATGGAGATCATCAGTGACCATAGCAATAGCAGTTTCAGAAGAGTAGCAAGTGAGACGTGAGCCAGCACTGAAGACTGAACTAGAGCTGAGTGAGTAGGGATGGCTGTAATGCAAATTTCCAAGAAGATTAGCTGTGTGTTAGGGCAGGACAGAGTTATGTGTCAAGGAAAAACAACAACTATAACATTAAAAGTCAATAAATTACAGTAATGAAAACAATGTGACACTGGCATAAAACAGACACATAGACCAATGAGTAGAGAGTCCAGAAACAAATCCTCATATACATGATCAAATGACTTTCAATACGGGCGCCAAGACCATTCAATGAAGAAGGACAGTGTTTCAACAAAAGTTAGCAAGAAAATGGGATGTTCACATGCAAAAGAATGAAGTGGAACCCTTACCTTACACTCTACATAACAATTAACTCAAAATGGATCGAAGTCCTAAACATAAGACCTAAAACTATAAAACTTCTAGAAGAAAAGATAGGGGAAAAGCTTCATGATACTGGATTTGGTGGTGATTTCTTGGATATGACACCAAAGGCACAGGTAACAAAAGGAGAAAATAAACAAACTGGATTTCCTAATGTGTCAGACATTGGATTTCCTAATGTGTCAGGCATTCTGGACTTTCCAGTGATGCCACTGAGCTGGCACCTGTCAAAAAAGCAGTGGTTCCATTTCTAGATTGTGGATCTTCAGATAAATTCTGCCATTTTTATTGCACTTCCTGAAAGTCAGGGTCGGCTTGTGAAAAGTTGTTAAACAACATGCTAAATGTGAATGTCAACCCTCACTCTAAACTTCCCCTGTTCAGAACATCAGATATTTCATTGGGTTTTATAGTGGCTTTCTGATTTTTGGTATTCCACTGAAGAAGGGAGTTTGAAAGTTGTTGTATACTGTTAATGACTGTCTGTCCATGTCCTGCCTGAAATACCATGATTGTTTAAGGAAAGTATCTTTAATAAAGTTGGATACAGTTTGGGTTGGAGGGGGGGAAAACATGAAAAGACATTTCTCCAAAGAAGATCTAGAAACGACCAATAAGCACATGAAACTACTCATTAGGAAATCAACTTCACTAATTAGGGAATCAATAATCAGTAACACTAATCATCACAGATATGCAAATCAAAACCACAGTGACATCACCTCACACCCATTAGGATGGCTACTAGCAAAAAAAAATAGGAAAATAACAAGTGTTGCCAAGCATGTGGAGAAATTGGAATCCTTTTGCACTGTTGATGGAATGAAACACGGTACAGCAACTGTGGAAAACAATATGATGGTTCCTCAAAAAATTAAAAATAGAAATACCTTCTGATCCCGCAATTTCATTCTGGGTATATATTCTAAATAATTGAAAGTAGTGTTCACAGCACCATTATTCACAATAGCTAAAACACGGAAGCAATACAACTGTTTATTAACAGATGAATG
Source organism: Macaca mulatta (assembly GCF_049350105.2). Classification (NCBI taxonomy): domain Eukaryota; kingdom Metazoa; phylum Chordata; class Mammalia; order Primates; family Cercopithecidae; genus Macaca; species Macaca mulatta. The sequence continues at coordinate 58,625,717 of NC_133414.1, forward strand.
GATAAGCAAAATGTGCTCTGTGTGTATGTGTATATTGTGTGTGTGTGTACACACACACGTACAATAGAGTATCAGCCCCCAAAAGAAAAAAATTTGATATGTACTACTACATGGGTAAATCTTGAGGACATTCTGATAAGTGAAATAAGCCAGTCATAAAAAGACAAATACTGTATGATTCCACGTACATGAGGTACTTAGAGTACCTAAAAAATCATTGAATTAGGAAATGAAATGGTGGTTGCCAAGGTGGTGGGAGGGGGAAAAGTGTTTCAGTTTGAAAAGTGTTCTGGAGAAAGATGGTGATGGATCCCCAACAATGTGAAAGTCACTGAACTTTATACTTAAAAATGGTTATGACAGTAAAATTTATGTTATGTTTATTTTACCACAGTACAAAAGAATTGAAAAAATATGCAAATAGATTATGACTTTATAATCTTGGGCCTTACATAGGAATGAAAAACAAACCCTAAATGTCTTCAATAAAAACATAAAACTCACATGACAACCATAACAAATATTTTTTAAACCCTTGGGGCTACAAAGGTGGCACATCTTTGGTAACAAGTTTCCCATCCCTGGTCTGGGTATTAAAACATTTAAAAAGATGGCTTCCTTCCTGCCTGAAAATAAGGACTAGCCAGTGCATCTTTAATGTTTTTCTATATTGGCAGAAAGAAGTGCTAATGTTATAGTCACTTCTACTAGTATGCCATGGAAAGGGATGGCCCTAGAGACGGTCCCTTTCTTTTATCCAGAAATGACCAGATCATCAAAAAGAGATTCTTACCACCACCTCTGATGTTTGGCCATGATGTCGAAAGACATCTTTCTAGGGTAATTCTTCAAAACCCACATGGCTCTAGAGTGGCCAGTAACTAAGGTGGTTGGGAACTACATGTTCATTCTTCAATAATCTTGTGGGTTTTTTGACATAGATAACACCTCTTCCAAGACAAGACATTTCCATTTCAATTTTTGTTTTGCTCTTTATGTGGATCCTACAGTCCGTTCTCATAATTATTTTCTTAATTGGAAAAAACATTTAGGGAGAGAATTTACTCTTTACATGCCACAGAGAAGGTTCTTCCCATTTCTCTTTGAAAATTCAACCGGATGCATAATTATGTAATTATCGGCCTTATATTGTTTTCAAAATTATCTGTAGCTTACCTACGCTTTTCCCTGTTGCTGCATTATTTCCATTCATTCCAACACCATGGGCAGACTACAATTAAAACACAAAACATCTATAGAGGTGAGTCAATGAAGAATAGAAATGATCAACAAACATGAAATACTTGTATTTTATCACTAACATGCTGTTGGACTTTCATTTTAAATTATTTAATCCAATTTTTGTTTAATTAAATTAACTCAGAACCTGATTGCACATCTAGCAATATCATGCTTATTATTTATCTTTAAGAGGGTAAAATTTGCTGGGTGTGGTGACTCATGCCTGTAATCCCAGCACTTTGGGAGGCTGAGGTGAGAGGATCGCTTGAGCCTAGGACATCGCGGCTGCAGTGAGCTATGATTGCACCGCTGTGTTCCAGGAGTTTGAGAGCAGCCTGGGCAACATGGTAAAACCCCATCTCTACAAAGAATATAAAAGTTAATCAGGCATGGTGGCATATGCCTGTAGTCTCAGTGACTCGAGAGACTGGGGTGGGAGGATTGCTTGAGCCCGGGAGGTCAAGGCTGCAGTGAACCATGTTTATGCCAATGTGCTCCAGCCTGGGTGACAGAATGAGACCCTGTCTCAAAAAAAAAAAAAAAAAAAAAAGGGGAGAGAGAGAGTAAAATTTGATGACTCAAATAAAAAGTTCCTACTTGGGATGGAAAAAAACATTAAAAAGATTTAGCATTTAAAAATACATATTTTTAATACGTATTTAAAAATACCGGTGTATTGGCATGTCCTTATATTCCCAGCTACTCAGGAGGCTAAGGCAGGAGGATTGCTTGAGCCCAGGAGTTCGAGGAGTTCAAAATATACATACATATCTGATAAACTGTTTACATTAATTTATGTTCAAATTACTATTCTCATTTCAGGACTAAAAGAGCATTCAAAATTCAACCATCAAGAAGATTTTATACAAACTAAAGAAACATTTTCAGATAAACTTATGAAAATAATTTTAGCCTTCCTTATTTATGTAAACAAAAACCAAACTTTAAGTAAGTTGGATCACTACAAGGGTAACTACTAGAGCATGCTGAAAGGAAAATACTGACCAAAAAAACTTCTGGATGTTCTAACTGGGGAGAACTTTTCCTAAGGTTTTCTTCCTGAAAATGCTGGAGGTTTGTAGACAGCCCAATTCCAGAGGTCTGAGGCCTGCCTGCCCCACGTGTGCTCTGTAATCTATCTCTGCTTGTGCTCCGGGCCAGTGAAGCAAGAAAACTGATATTATTTACACAATCAACAGGTTCTTTGGAAGCCTTGTTAGCCATTTCTGTGATATCCCGAGCCTCAACTTTGGAAATAACATCAGATCTTTTCCCAGGTGAATCAACTTTAACCCCTTGAAAGCGAGGGGTCCTAGAGGAAGAACAATCAGTTATGTTTTGAACATCCAGTGACCGAGAAGAAGGCTGTAGTTTCCCAAACTCAAAACATTTGGACTGTCTCTGTGGTTTCACCAGAGAATTATGTAGCGACATTGGTGCAGAACAGCGAAGAGGTGACAAGAGTCTATTCTTGTGAGGACTTAATTCCCGGTAGTTAAGAACTGAAGTCTCTACTGATTCCCCACTCAGCACTCCCGCAGCATGCTTAAGATGCTGCTCTGGAGCTTTCAACCCTTTGTCAGCATTAGTGAGTAACAACTCCGGATTCACTTTGCATGCATCTTCTAAGCCGCTGCTCTGCTCATCAGCATTTCCATCTGCAAATGAAGCCAGTGAGCCCACTTCAGGTAGAAGTGATTCTTCGATTACACATTCTTCTGAAGGTAAGACAGTGTCCTCATTACTAGATGGCAAGTTTCCTAAAAAGTGTTTTGTCTGCCTAGGCAGGGATGATCCAAGATGGAGAACAGAGTCAGCAAGCTCCTGGTCATTTCCCAACTCCAAATGGGGTATCTGAGGAGGTAGTTTGACGTTGCTACTGGAGTGAGACAGTGTGTTAGTCTCCCAGCTATTATTTTCCTTAAGAAATTCACCAGTGATAGAAGACATGGATCTCTCAGCAGGGAGTTGAGTTGCCAAACTTGAAACTCCATTCCTGGAGATTTCGGGCAGATATGCATTCCCAAAAGCAGGTAAACAAGATTGACCAATGTTGGGGAGGACCCTTAACAATCGGTGGCGAGATGGTGCAGTGGAACCACTAGAAGGTCGAGGAGCTATAGGTGGGTGAGGTTTTATCTTGACAGCTTTCTTAGGCTAAAAGGAATGAATATACAGTTTCTTTACACAGTCATTTTCTCTGCCCATTAACAAAAATTAGTGAAGGAAGAAAATGTTACTTACCATAACATACTGGCACTTTTACTATCTCAATTTAAAATGTTTAAGAAAAATAAAATCTTAAGATTATGATAGGGAAGATGTTATTTTCCTTCACTGAGTATACTTTTCCAGTAATATTAAAGAAAAATAATTTTGTTTTATTTTGCTTACTACCGTTTCTCAGAGTTTTACTACAAAGAAAATGAACTGATTATATTAGATATGACATTGCTGACCTATTTTAGATCTCCAACAATTTTTCCTACTATGTTGAATAAATGTTTCATTGGATTGGTATACAGAAAAAAAGTTATCAACCCTAAAAAAAAAGAAAGAAAGAAATAAAGAGTTAAAAGGCCTAAACCGCTATCCTTGAAAAGACTTGCTGGCAACACTGGCCTCTGGCTGGCTTCTGGGAACATCTATTTCAGGAGGTTCAGGAGGGTTCCCATGAACCTAACTGGTAAGAGTGGCTCATTGTGCCAAACTATTTATGCAATAATACAGTTCATGATGAACACTTGCATTCCTTCTGGGACTCTGAACTGCAAACACTAGGCAGAGGGTGCCTACATGAAGAGGCCCAGTAAAATCCCTGGGCACAGAGTCTCTAATGAGCCTCCCTGGTAAATAACATTTCACATATGTTGTCACGACTCATTGATAGAGGACTAAGCATGTCTCATGAGACTCCACTGAAAGAGGATTCTAGGAAGCTTGTGCCTGGTTTCCTCCAGACATGGCTCTATGCACCTTTTACATTTGCTGATTTTGCCTTGTATCTTTTTGCTGTAATAAATCTTAGCAATAAGTACAACTATATACAACAACATACTACAGCCCTGTGAATCTTCCTATCAAACCATCACACCTGGGGTGGGTCCTGGGGCCCTCTGGCATAGTAGATTTTAATAAAAGTACCATAAAACTTCAAGATCTTATGAATAAAGTGGAGAACTAAACATTAAGAAATCTCACCTCTTAAAAGTAAGCAAAAATGGTAGCAAGCAGGCATGAGGATGGGATGGAATATCTTATGACATACCAATGCTCCCACTTATAGAAAATATAAAATATATGAAAATATAAGAAGAGCTGGATAATTCAGTGGATACCAACTGAGGCAAGAAAAATTAGAGGAGCTAAGGAAGAAGAACCTTAGAAAGATGAGCTGGCTCCTGTAGATGCTTTTATCCTGGAGATAGAGTTTCACTCTTGTCACCCAGGCTAGAGTGCAATGGCATAATCTCAGCTCACTGCAACCTCCGCCTCCCGGGTTCAAGCAATTCTTCTGCCTCAGCCTCCTGAGTAGCTGGGATTACAGGCACCCGCCACCATGTCCAGCTAATTTTTGTATTTTTAGTAGAGATGGGGTTTCTCTAGGTTGACCAGGCTGGTCTCGAACTCCCGACCTCAGGTGATTCACCCATCTTGGCCTCCCAAAGTGCTGGGATTACAGGTGTGAGCCACCATGCCTGGCCCAATCTGCAATTCTTTATCCAGCAAAAAATTCTTCAAAAATGAAGGATATGACTTCTGAGCTGTCAAAATTAATGACAGCTGCCTAAAACTGAATTTCTCCATGCTCCAGAAAAACTACACATATCAACAGCATACACAAATAAAATCACTCATAACCCATGCCTCAGAAAAACTGGGAGACATATAATATGAACTTCAAACTATTTCCCAATCCAAGAAACTCATCTGCAAAGCCTATGCCTGTGGTGAGAGACAGGCAAGAGTAAGAGCTTCACCAAAATAAAACTTAAAAAAGCCGGGGGGGAAGTAAAAAAAGAAAAGGAGAGGTTTGCATAACCTACAGCTGATGGAACAAAGAAAAATCCACAAAAGAAAAAAATCCCACTTGATTATGAAGATACTAAAAATAGGTCTAAGATATGAGATATCAAACACACGCTACTGAGAAATTAAAAGGAATTGACTTTATTTTTATGTGTATTTTTTGAGACAGGGTCTGGCTCTGTTACCCAGGCTAGAGTGCAGTGGACAATAATGGCTCACTGCAGCCTTGCCCTCCCAGGGTCAACTGATCCTCTGAGTAGCTGGGACTACAGACACACATCACCATGCCCAGCTAATTTTTGTATTTTTTGTAGAGACGGGGTCTCCCTATGTTGATAGGCTGGTCTCAAACTCCTGGATTCAAGTGATCCTCCCGCCTCGGCCTCCCAAAGTTCTGGGATTATAGGCATGAGCCAACACACCCCACCTTAAAGTTGTTCAGGATAAAGGAGGTACCTTCAAGAAGGCATCACTTTTGGAGACAGAAGGGGTAAATTGAAAGGAAAAGGCACCCACTGAGACTTTGATAGTAAAAGTAAAGAAAGAAGCAGGAAAGGGAAAGTAAGGATCCTACAAAAACAATAGTGAATCACAACTTAGAAAACATACTGACACTGCCCTCTAATAAGAGTGTCATTGATTTGGGCCAGGCATGGTGGCTCACACCCATAACCCCAGCACTTTGGGAGGCCAAGCTGGAAAGATCGCTTGAGCTCAGGAGTTCAAGACCAGCCTGGAAAACATGACAAAAACCCATCTTTACCAATAATACAAAAAAATTAGCTGGACATAGTGGCAGGAGCCTGTGGTCCCAGCTACTTGGGAGGTTGAGGTGGGAGGATAGCTTGAGCTCAGGAGGCGGAGGTTGCAGTGAGTCAAGATCATGCCACGTATTACACCCCAGCCTGGGTGACAGAGCAAGACCCCATCTCAAAAGTGTGTCATTGATTTAAAAAACCTGCATTTCACTACACCAACGGAAGAGAGTGCTTTTGAAATAAGAAACTTCCCTATACAAAATCCTCGCTTCTGTGTATTAATATATAACTGTTAATACTCATCTAAGTAAATAAAATTATGGAAAATACAGTTACAAAATAAACAGAAAAAGGCAGACCAAATCCATGTAAAGTTGCTATAAAAATAAAACAGAAAATGAGAATCAGACATTTTAGCTAATGAAAATTCTCCTTAAAACAATGAAACAAAAGAAAACTACATCACAATATCCCAACTTAAATTAAGTATCTTTAAGTTAGAATTTGCAGATATTTTTAAAAATCTCATCAAATCACAAATGCAAAAACTCAAGGCAGAATGGATAAAAGTAATAGGAAGATATGAAATGAGAGGTGAGCAAACCCAGAAATACTCTGCAGAAAACAAAATCATCTCAGAAATGAAGACTAAATTACAAGGTGCCCACAGAAGACTAGAATTCTACTGAACATTTAATAAAGAATACTGAAGAAAGGTATGAAAACAGCCAAAAGAATAAAAATAAAGAATGTAAAAGGATAAGAGAGAAGGTGCTTGTATATTAGACATAGAAGTTCTAACAGGGCAGGCAGGGTATCTCATGCCGCTGAGGCAGGAAGGTCACTTGAGTCCAGGAGTTCGAGGCTGCAGTGAGCTCAGGCTATGGCACCCCAGCCTGGGTGACACCACAAGACCCTGTCTCTAAAACAAAACAAAACAAACAAAAAAAAAAACGACGACGACGATGACGTTCTAACTTATGTATAAAATAAGCACCAAAGGCCGGGTGCGGTGGCTCACGTCTATAATCCCAGCACTCTGGGAGGCCAAGGTGGGCAAATCCCCAGTTCAGGAGATCGAGACCATCCTGGCTAACACGGTGAAACCCTGTCTCTATTAAAAATACAAAAAAATCAGCTGGGCGCGGTGGCGGGCGCCTGTAGTCCAACTACTCCGGAGGCTGAGGCGGGAGAATGGCGTGAACCTGGGAGGCGGAGCTTGCAGTGGGCCCAGATCGCGCCACTGCACTCCAGCCTGGGTGACAGAGCGAGACTCCATCTCAAAAAAAAAAAAAAAAAAAAAAGTTCCAAAAACGAAAACAAACCAAAAAAACAAAGTACTAAAAAAGAAAAAACATAAATTGTAAGAAATCATCCTGAAATAAAGAAGACTTGAATCTTTATGTTAAAAAGGCTCAAGTGTATAGTGAAAATTGACCCTGAAGAGTTAATTCCAAGATACATCCTAGTAAAACCATTACATTTAAAAGAAAAAAAAAATCCTCATTTTCTCTAGACAAGAAAACCAAATCATTTACAGAGAAAAGAAAGATTGGTGATTAGATTTCCCAATGGCAATATAAAAAGCAAAACAACAGCAGAGAAACATTTTAGACAAACTCAAGGGAAAAGATGTGAACTAAGCATTTTATATCTAGGCAAGCCGTATTTAAGGATTAAGGCTAATGTTTCCAGCGTTAAAAAGAAGATGAATATTTAAGGTTATGGATATCCCAATTATACTGATTTGATGTTTACAAATTATATTCATGTATTAAATTATCACATGTACCCTGAAAGTATATCTATTATGTATCAATGTAAATAGGAAAATACCAAAATAGAAGAAAAACCTACAATTAATATCCTACATAATGGTAAAAACAAAAAATGTTAAGTCTAAAGAAAAGGGTTTGAACATCGAAAAATTCAAGAATTACTGTACCTACAAGCCTTTCTTGAGGACTTCAGATGAGCTTCTTCTAACCAAAATGTATGGAGAAACCTACAGCAAAAAGACTGATCATAAGAATGGAATATAATTGGCTGGGCACGGTGGCTCATGCCTGTAATCCCAGCACTTTGGGAGGCCAAGGTGGGTGGATCACAAGGTCATGAGTTCGAGACCAGCCTGGCCAACATGGTGAAACACTGTTTCTAATAAAGATACAAAAAAAAATTAGCCGGGCGTGGGGGCGCACACCTGTAATCCCAGCTACTCGAGAGGCTTAGGCAGAAGAATCGCTTGAACCCAGGAGGCAGAGGTTACAGTGAGCCAAGATCACACCATTGCACTCCAGCCTGGTCGACAGGGCAAGACTCCATCTCAAAAAAAAAAAAAAAAAAAAAAAAAAGATGGAATATAACTAAAACTAAAATAAGGGTGAGTACAAAGATAAATGATTTGTAAATGCTATGTTTTCTTTTAAAAAGCAGAAAAAATTTTTAATGAGAGGATGAAGAGAGAAAAGAAAAATGTTCCCTGATTTTCACTTAGTAATTGGGAGTCAAAGGATACTTAAAGCTGGCAAATGAAAGAGGAGAAGGTTAAATAAGGAAAAGGCAGATCAAGAACACAATAAACAGTATTAATGTAAAGTGAATCAATAAAACAAAATGCAAAAGCCTTCTGAAATACCAAAAAATACACACTTACACATTCATATATACAGATACACACAAAAGCAAGCATAGAGAAGGAAACTGTAAATATAACAAAATAAGACATTTAAGACCAAATATGAAGTCATATCAATAAATATAAATGTGATTAAGTTACCCGTTTTTTAAAATTTCAAACTGGCTCACAAAGCAAAAACCAACTCTATACTGTATATAAAGGAAATATATAAAACAAAGTAACTTAAAAGTTATTAAATAGAGGCATGGGAAAAGGTATACCAAGCAAATGAAACCAAGAAGATACCAGTAGGTATGGGCCTGATATTAGGCAATGAAAATTCAAGGGGAAAGTCAGTCAGTGTGATAGAGATCAAACATTTCACTGCTTTTGTAACTAGCCACACAGTGAAAATATGTTATTAATATTTATGTACCAAATTACACAACTACTACCTTCTTACAGCAAAAAGTATGGGAAATGAAAAGAGAAATACACAGAAACCTATGAATAATAGACCTTCATCTATTACAATTCTCATTCTAAGACAGATCAAGTTGACAAAAAAAAAAAAAACCTTAATCAATAAGGTCTATCTTATAAACATCTAGCAAACTTTTACCTTTACGATAGAGAATAAACTGTCTTCTGAGGTATATATTCATGAAAAGTGCTATTAGATCCCAAAGAATAAAATGCTATAAAGTAGAAATACAAACAACATTCTCTGAGTTCCAAGCAATAAAACTAGAAACTAAAAACAATGAAAAATCAAGCACGGCATGGTTCTGCACACATAGTCCCAGCCATGTGGGAGGCTGAAATGGGAGGATCCCTTGATCCCAGTTCAGTAACATAGTAAGACTCCCACCTCTTAAAAAAAGAAAAGAAAAGAAAAAGAAAAACCAAAAAGCCTCTACCACCAGAACATTTTCAAAATATATTAAACTACTCATGGACTAATGAGGAAACACCAACTAAAATTGCAAATTTTCTTTAAAAAAAAAAAAAAAGAAAAAGAAACTACTACAAATTAACATTATGTGCCTTCTGATGTGTTGCACTGAGAAGAATAAATCATCTGTGTAGTATTCCTACCAAAAATGTTCAACTTCCATCTAATCATAATGAAATAGCCAAATCTCCAAATTGAAGAATATTTTACAAAACAACTGATTTACATTCTTCTAAAATATTTTACATGAATGTCCAAATAAGGCTTAGAAGAGATGAAAACATTACAATGAAATGCAATGCATCGTTCTTGATTGGATCCCAGATCAAAAACAATATAAAATGCTATTAAGCACATTATTAAGACCTGAGAAATATGAATATAGATGACATAATATGTATCAATCATAAATGAGTATGGTAACTGTATCATAATCATGTAAAAGGTGGCACTTATTCTTAGGAGACACATGCTAAAGTATTTGGGGGAAGTGTCATGATATCTTAACTCGCAAATAGATCAGCTAAAAAAAAATCCAAACAGAAAGCAAATGTGGGAAAATATTAATCGATGAATCTAGTCTTATAACATTTCTAAATAATTAAACATTTCTCAGCCAGGTGCAGTGGCTCACACCTGTAATCCCAGCACTTTGGGAGGCTGAGGCAGGCAGATCACGGGATCAAGAGATCAAAACCATCCTGGCCAACATGATGAAACCCTATCTCTATTTAAGAAACAAAAATTAGTTGGGCATGGTGGCGCACACCTGTAGTCCCAGGTACTCGGGAAGCTGAGGCAGGAGAATCGCTTGAACCTGGGAGGCAGAGGTTGCAGTGAGCCGAGACCACGCCACTGCACTCCAGCCTGGACAACAGAGCAAGACTCCATCTCAAAAAAAAAAAAAAAAAAAGAATTAAACATTTCTCAAAATTAAAAAGGTAAAAATAAGTTTTTGGACAAATGCTAAGATAATATATCATCAGGAACCCTAAATGGAAGCACTAGTACTAGAAGTCCTAGCTGGAGAAATCAGGCAAGAGAAAGAAATAAAGGGCATACAAATTTGAAAAAAGGAAGTCAAATTATCCTTGATTGCAGATAATATGATCTTGTATTTGGAAAAACCAAAAGACTCCACCAAAAAAATGATTAGAACTGACGTAAACACATTCAGTAAAGTTGCAGGATACAAAATCAACATATAAAACCCAGTAGCATTTCTATATGCCAACAGTGAATAATCTAGAAAAATCAAGAAAGTAATCTCATTTACAATAGCTACAAATAAAGTAAAATAAAATACCTAGGAATAAACTTATCTAAAGAAGTCAAAGATCTCTATAATGAAAGCTATTAAACATTGGAGGACACAAAAAAATGAAAAAAATATTCCATGTTCATGAGTTGGAAGAATTAATATTGTTAAAATGTCCATACTGCCCAAAGCAATCTACAAATTCAACATAATCTCTATCAAAATACCAATGACATTTTTCACAGAAACAGAAAAAATAATCCTAAAATTGACATGGAACCACAAAAGACACAGAATAGTCAAAGCCATCTAAGCAAAAAGAACAAAACTGGAGGAATCATAATTATCTAACTTTAAATTATACTACAGAGCTACAGTAACCAAAACAGCATGGTACTGACATGACCATAGATGCACAACCAATGGAACAGAATAGAGAAACCAGAAACAAGTCCACAGACCCACAGTGAACTTATTTTTGATAAAGGTGCCAAGAACATACACTGAGGAAAGGACAGTCTCTTCAATAAATGATGCTGGGAAAACGGGATCCACATGCAGAAGAATGAAATTAGACCCCTCATTTTTCACCATATACAAAAATCAAATCTAAATGAACTAAAGACTTAACTCTAAGATCTGAAACGATGAAACTACTCAAAGAAAACACTGAAAGTAGGGTCTCACAGAGATATTTGTATACTTATGTTCATAGCACCATTATTCACAATAGCCCTAAAAGATGGGGGCAAACCAAGTGTCCACTGAGGAATAAATGGATTAAAAAAATATGGTATACAGCCATACAATGAAATATTATCCAGCCTTAGAAAAGAAGGAAATTCTGACACATTATGACAATTTTATAAGATAAAAAACTTCTAGAGATTGGTTGCACAACAACGTGTTATACACTTAACATTACTGAACTGTGTGTACACTTAAGATGGTAAAGATAATTTTATATCATATGTATTTTACAATTAAACATAAAATTTTAAAATTTTTAATGGTAGAATCTAGGTATTAGATAAATAAGTGTTCATGGTAAAATTCTTTCAACCTTACTGTACATTGGAAAAGAAATAAAAATATAGATCAAAATTTCTCTCATGAACAAAATCCTAATGCAAAAATCCTAAAGAAAATATTAATAATTTAAATCTAAAGAAATGAAAAGGAAAATACATCACAACCAAGAATGGTTCATTCTAACAATGCAAGAATATTTCACATTTTTAAAAAATCAATTCATCACAATATCAGAATATTTTTATTCAGTGTAAAATAATTCTTATTTCTCTTTGGACTTTTTGACTATCAGTTACTTAGAAGTGTGTTATTTTCAAATATCAGATGGTTTTCTGTCTGATATTTGATATTATATCAAATATCAGATATAATATCTATATCTATAGATATAATATCTATTATTGATTTCCAATTTTATTCCATTGTAATCAGAGAGCATTTTTGTATTATTTGGAATCTTTTATAATTTATTTGAAACTGGTCTGGGCTCAGTGACTCATACCTGTAATCCCAGCACTTTGGGAGGCCAAGACAGGCAGATTGCTTGAGGTCAGGAGTTCAAGACCAATCTGACCAACATGATGAAACCCCGTCTCTACTAAAAAATACAAAAAATTAGCCAGGCATGGTGGCATGAGCCTGTAGTCCCAGCTACTTGGGAGGCTGAGGCAAGACAATCGCTTCAACCTAGGAGGTGGAGATTGTAGTGAGCCAAGATTGTGCCACTGACCTTCAGTCTGGAGGACAGAGCAAGATTCTGTCTCAAAAAAAAAAAAAAAAGAAAAAGAAAATTGAACCTGTTTTATGGCACACAATATGGTTTACCCTGGTAAATGTTCTACATGCACTTAAAAAGAAATGTGTACTCTGCTGTTTTGGGTAGAGCATACTGTAAATGGCAGTTGGGTCAAGTAGGTTGATAGTGTTGTTCAAGTCTCCTAAATCCACTGATTTTCTATCTGTTCCATCGATTTTTTAGAGTGGGATGTAGGAATCTTTGAACAAAAGTATTTGTTTATTTCTTTGTAGAATTTGCTTCATGTATTTTGAAGTTCTATTATTAGGTGCATAAATATTTAGGACTGTAAAGAAAGGATTTTTTTTCTTAATAGAGCTAGATCAATTGTTCTCCAACTGAAAAAAAAAAAAGATCTTTACATTATATCAAAAAAATTTCAGCTGGGCGCGTGGCTCACGCCTGTAATCCCAACACTTTGGGAAGCCAAGGCGGGAGGACTACCTGAGGTCAGGACTTTGAGACCAGCCTGGACAACATGGCAAAGCCCCATCTCTACTAAAAATACAAAAATTAGCCAGGCATGGTGGCACATGCCTACAGTCCCAGCTACTCAGGAGGCTGAGGCAGAAGAATTGCTTGAACCAAGGAGGTGGAGGTTGCAGTGGGCCAAGATTGTGCCACTGCAGTCCAGCCTGGTGACAGAGCAAGACTCCGTCTCAAAAAAAAAAAAAAAAAAAAAAAATTCAGCTGGACTAAACCTAAGTGAGAGAAAAACAATCATAAAGCTTTAAGACCTGTGGTAGGAAAATATTTCATCAAAAGGTTATCAAAAATGATAACCATAAAAGCAAACTGGGCACAGTGGCTCACACCTGTAATCCCAGCATTTTGGTAGGCCGAGGCGGGTGGATCACGAGGTCAAAAGTTCGAGACCAGCCTGACCAACAAGGTGAAACCCCCATCTCTACTAAAAATACAAAAATCAGTCAGGCGCGGAGGCACGCGCCTGTAATCCCAGCTACTCGGGAGGGTGGGGCAGGAGTATTGCTTGAACCCGGGAGGTGGAGGTTGCAGTGAGCAGGGATCGTACCACTGCACTCCAGCCTGGGCGACAGGGTGAGACTCCATCTCAAAAAAAAAAAAACAAAAGCAAAACTGATAAATTAGAATAGAATTAAAAACATTCACCAAAAGAATAAGAAAGTAAAAGAACAAGTCACCAAAGAGTGTTAGAAATATCTGCAACCCACGTATCTGACAAAGGACTTGTATCCACAGTATACAAAAATGCCTAGAAATCAATAAGCAAAAGGCAGAGAACTCAATTTAAAAATAAACAAAAGACTTGAACAGGCACTTCACACACAAAAAAAATCTTAATGGTCAATAATCACATGAAAAGTCAGCATTATTCCTCATTAGAGAAATATAAATGAAAACCATTTACACAGTCACCAGAATGGTTAAAATTAAAAGGACTGACAATATCAAGTGTTGGCAAGAATGTGGCATAAACTAGAACTCTCACATTGCTGGTAAGAGTGTAAATTGGTTCAAATGCTTGGCAAAATTGTTTGGCATAATACTAAAGTTAAACACATATCTTTCCTCTGACTCTGAAAGTCCATTGCTAGGTATATGCTCCAAAGAAACAAGCGCATATGTCCACCAAAGAATGTATGAGAATATTCAAAGCAGGTTTACTGATAAAAGCCAAAAGCTAGAGACAACTCAAATGTCCATCAAAAGGAAAAGAGAGAAGCAAATTGAGGTAAATCAATCACATAGTACAATAGTACACAACAATAAAAAAGAATTAACTGATACATGCAACCACATGGATAAATCAAACAAATATGTTGAACAAAAGAAACCAGACCATATTCTCTATGATTCCATTTATATAAATTTCAGGAATAGGAAAAACATATTTATGGTAATAGATGTAAGAACAGTAGTTATTTCTGAGAGTGGGAAAAGGTAGATATTAACTGGGAAATATTATGAGGTAACATTCTGGAGTGAAAGGTCCTATTTTAATTTGGGTTGTGTCTACATGAGTGTATATAAATGTAAAAATTCATCATGTCGTATATTAAAGATTTTTGAATTTTATTATATATTAAAAGGAAGGGAACCATTAATAGAGTAAAAAGGAAAGCAATAAAGTGGTAATATGAAACAAAGGACTTTTATCTAGAATATATATAAAACTCCAAAAAAATTCTGTAACAAAAAACATACAACCCAATAGAAAAATGGAAAAATATAGGTGTTTTATTAAAAAGCATATCCAAATGCCCAATAAACATATGAAAGGTGCTCAACCTTCCAGGTCTCATCAGAGAAATGCAATTAAAACCACAATGTGATGCCACTACAAAGTAGAATTACAAAAATTACAAAGGACCATGCCAAATACTGGGAAGAATATGGGAAAACGGCAACTCTCATTCACTGTTGTAAAGAATGTAAACTGGTTCAATCACTTTGGAAAACTGACACTATCTACTAAATAGTAGATATCTTTATCCATAATAAATAACTATTAACATATTTTTAAAAAGTAATTATTGCAAGATTAAGATTAAGCTCTCTTTTTTTATCCTTCTTAGACCCAGAATGATCTTTAAAATAATGAATTATATTAAGTGCAGCATAATCCCTTCAGGTGTGCTTCTAATCTAAAAAAAACAATTTATCCCTTTTAGAAGTTTAATACATAACTGAGGCCAGAAACCTGAAATGAATAATACTTTATAATATTTTCACAATGACCAACAGACCTCATTGCTGAGTGCCCTGCAGGGGTAAGCGAGAGATAAGCCTGGCCAAATGCCAACAGCTTCACCTTTTTGCTGAGATTCATATTCTTCATCTTAGCCTTTAGCAGCTTCATCTTATTCATAGTTATTGAATTTTCAATTATCTGTTGCCCAGAAGAAGAAGGCTCAGTTTCTTCATCCTCATCTGTATCCGAATTATACATAGAACCACCACTGAAAAGAAAACAATAACTACTTGAAATTTTTCTGATACCTGCTCAGTCACTAAAAATACTCTGTATGAAACAGCAATCTATAGAAGTTACTAATGATAAAACACTACTTCCATTTTGTCAATGTCAATGCAAGGAAAATATACTTCAAAGAATGTACTTCTTAAAAGAAAAAATGAAATGGGAATAAATATTATGATCTAGCATTACTGAAAATCTAGTATAGCTGAGCTTCTCCGAATTCAGCATATCATAAATGAAGACGTTTTGGCACCTGTCATATCATTCCCAAAGAGGCAAAATCCATTTCCTTGAGAATGTCTGATTTCATTTTATCAGGCAAGGCTGATAATTATGCAACCCAGACAACAGGTTGATGAGATTTCCATGAATCAGAATTTTTTAAAAATTGGCATGGGAGAGTAGTATACATTTTTAGTCATCCTGAGGGGATTCTCACTAAAAAAAAAAAAAAAGAATTCATGCACAGGTGTCATCACTTTCTATTCTTAAGGCTATTCTTAAAGGGCAAATATATATGTGTGTGTGTGTGTATGTGTATATATATACATACACACACCTTTTTTTTTTTTTTTTTGAGATGGAGTCTCACTCTGTCACCAGGCTGGAGTGCAGGGTGCAATTTCGGCTCACTGCAACCTCTGCCTCCCAGGTTCAAGCGATTCTCCTGCCTCGGCCTCCCGAGTAGCTGGAACTACAGGTGTGTGCCACCACACCCGGCTAATTTTTTGTATTTTTAGTAGAAACGGGGTTTCACCGTGTTAGCCAGGACAGTCTTGATCTCCTGACCTCGTGATCCACCTACCTCGGCCTCCCAAAGTGCTGGGATTACAGGTGTAAGCCACTGCGCCCAGCTAATAAATTTTCTTAAGTAGAAATAACTTAAAATTTTTCTAAGTATGTTTGAAAATGTAAAAACCTAGAATAGCATAGATTTTAACAAGAAAAAAGACATCCAGTCAAGTCATGATACAAGCTATTAAACAGGTTAAACATTTCAATTACTGATCAACCACAGTGACGTTATTCATATTTCAATGTAATTAATATTTGGAACCCTTCCTCTTTGATTGCATAATGATGTATCACACTATCCTCATATTTATATTTACATGTTTGTTTTGCCCCTTATTCACCCATACGTAAGCAAGTTGAAAGCAGATATTAGATTTTATCTTCTTAGTCTGCACCAGGCACAGCGCTTGGCACATAGCCAATAAATGTTTGATGAACTGAACACAAAGATTTTGAAATTTCATTTATCTTTTCTATAATGGGAAAATTAGAATGGCAAGGATTTGATAAAATACAAGCTCAGCACATTTGGAGAACGATTAAAACTTTAAATAAAGCAGAATAAGAATACATATTAGTTTTTATGCAGATTTACTTACAGGAAAACTAGGTTATCCACACTATGGAAGTATGAGGGTTAATAAAATTTCCCATTTTATACGGTTGTAAGAAATGGAAACAATTTAGGATAGCCTTAATAGGATATATTCCTTAATGTTTCTGAAGCACATATTATTGCCACACAAGGGCAAAAAAGAGAGTAGACAGCCCCATTCCTACATTTTATATGGTGCAACATGAAATGCTCTGAAACTGTGGGTTAATTACACGCACTACACGCATGGGTAATAGCATCAGAAGGAAGAATGTAGGACTAGTCTCCACAACCAATTCAGTCTGTGATGCTTGACTTATGAAAGTCACAGTTACCTACTACAACATGGCTACCACAGTATGATAACCAACACAAGTACAACACTGAAGTAATAACATTGCCTGCCATTTACTGAATGCCTGCTCTGCCAGGCACTTCCCACACATTATTCCTAATTCTCACAAAACTACATGAGGTAGATATTATAGCCGATTTTATTAATGGAGAAACTCCAGGTGAGAGAGGTTAAGTGATTTGGCGCAAGATCAGAAAGCTCTCGACAGCAGACCTAAGATTCAAATCCCCCATCTGTCTGGTTCCCAAGCTGATTCTTCCTACTACCACTCATTCCTTCCCCAGGCACCAAAAGGCCTTACTGCATCATGCTTGTGCACCCAAATGAGTGCCAGAACTTCTACTGTGTGAAGGCTTCTGTCTCAAGGCCAACTACACAATACCTGAAGAGGAAGGGTGTATGAAGATTTTTGTCATTTCACCCTGTGGAGTTAGAAGGAATAACTCAAGTATACACTACTCTGTTACCTTGCAATATTTTAATCTTAAATACTTCTGAGTTACCCTGTGGCATTTTAAGTACCTTTATTGAATACTGAAAAAAGTTTCTGATTCAACATTACTGTCTTGAAAAGACCTATTCTCTCATGGAATATATACATATACACACACACATACATACACACATATATATCTTTTATATATATAATATGTAGTATATACATATATAAAAGAACAATAATGATAAATCACTGGACTCATTTTAGAGTATAAAAGCACTTTTAAGTTCACCTTTTTTTTCAAAGAACCACATTATTGTGTTTTCTCTCATGAAGTATAGATTCATGAGATGAGTTAGAAGCCAATCACAAATTTTTTTCAGATGAAAAATGTAACTAGATTAGGTTAACATAGTAATTTATAAATTTAATCTGAAATGGCTTTCTTTATATTTAAATATCATATTTAAATCTTTTGATTTAATGATAGGATTAAAGGATACGAGATGGGCAAATGTAATATTATTCAAACATGAAATCTGTACATCCCAAAGCCAAGAACTCATTTAACTTTCACAATTTACCATTAAGTCTTACAATGTCTCCTTATCTTTCTGCTTAAAAAATCCCAGGCCAGGCGTAGTGGCTCACGCCTATAATCCCAGCACTTTGGGGGGCCGAGGTGGGCGGATCACCAGGACAAGAGATCGAGATCATCCCGGCTAACACGGTGAAACCCCATCTCTACTAAAACTACAAAAAAATTAGCCGGGCGTGGTGGCATATGCCTGTAGTTCCAGCTACTCGGGAGGCTGAGGCAGGAGAATCGCTTCAATTTGGGAGGCAGAGGTTGCAGTGAGCCAAGATAGCCCCACTGTACTCCAGCCTGGACAACAGAGCAAGACTCCATCTCAAAAAACAAACAAACAAACAAACAAATCCCAGTAAGGTGGCATGATCCACTAAAAAGATTTGAGACTAAGAAAAGACTGATGCTGAATTTTGTGTCAGAATGAAACAAATTAACACTCAATTCTACCTCTTCCTTTCTAGAGTAGGAGCCAGCAAACCATGGTCATGGGTCAAATCTGCCCCACCACCTATTTCTATTTCTGTGTGGCCCATCAGCTAAGAATGGTTTATGAACTTTAATTAGTCGAAAAAACTCCAAATAAGGGTATTTCATAACACATGAAAAGTAAATAAAATTCAAATTTGAGTTCATAAATAAAGTTTTATTGGAACACAGCCACATTCACCCAATCATGTATTACAAATGGCTGCTTTTGCCTACAATGGCAGAATTGAGTAGCTATGACAGATTTTATGTGGTTCTCTCGTTGCGCTACATTGTGATATGGGAAACTACAAATCACTGTGACACAGTCATAATTCAACAGCATTTTGAGTGCCATGTATATTGCTATTCTGTGACTTTTATTAGTGTACACCCAACCTTGTCAAACAAGAAAAGTGGATTTCAAATGTTGCCATTTTAAGGTTCCATAGAGTGGACTATTTGTTAGCAATTAGATAGCAAAGCATGATGCTTATTATGCAGTGACACTATAGCTATGCTAAAGGAAAACAGCATAAATAAGCATTACCAGGTTAGGCGTTCATCACAATATTCCCAACTTGCAGGAAAGCAACAGTCAGAAAAATTAGAAAATTTACAATTTACATCATAGTACAATTTACATCACATTTACAATTTACATCACAGCAGAATTTCTTTACAAAAATAAAAAATGAAAATGAAGCTATAACCAAAGAAGTTTCCGATTGTTTATATCTGCTAGCCAAGCAAGGAAAGCTACTTATCAATAGTGAATTAATTCACTATTGATCACAGCAGTTGAGGAAGTACGTCCTGAGAAAATAAACTTGTTTAAAGGTCACTTTTTCAGCAGGAACAATTTCGCAAAAAGTTGACAGCGTTGGAAGCAACGTCAACAGCTGATTTAAAAATAAGGTAAATGATTGAGTCATTTTCCTTGTTTTTTGATGAGCTGACATATATCACCCATATTGCTCTGTGTTACTATTTATTGAGGGCATCATTACCAAGTTTGAAGTGACTGAAGAGTTGGCCCCTATGAATAGTCTGCATGAAGCTACTACAGGTGAGAATATTTTCAAATAAATTGCTAAAACATTAATTTAGTACAACTTTAAGTGAACTCTGCTATGACTGATGGGGTGATGTGTGGAACAGAAAAAAAAAAAACTTAGTTGGACAAATTTATAGAGTTAGTGAACATGTAAGGTCTTTTTTTTTTTTTTTTTTTTTTTTTTTGTCTTTTTGAGACAGGGTCTCACTCTGTCACCCAGGCTGGAGTGCAGTGGTGCGATCTCGGCTCACTGCAACCTCAACTCCTGGGCTCAAGCAATGTTCCCACCACAGCCTCCGAAGTAGCTGGGACTACAGGTGTGTGCCACCAGGCCCAGCTAGTTTTTTTCGAGATGGAGTTTCACCGTGTTGCCCGGGCTTCTCAAACTCCTGGACTCAAGAGATTCACCCATCTTCCAAAAGTGCTGGGATTACAGGTGTGAGCCACCATGCCCTTTAAACATGTAAGGTATTTAAAGTATACAGTTATTCATCAGCAGGTATTTCATGGTAAATATCTGAATCTATCCTGTGTTATTAAACCAGCAGTGTTAATGGTAAACTTCAATTGTTTCATGGACTTATCCATCATCAGTTTGGTGGCTTACTGGTAATAAAGTTTCATTATGATTTTTTTTAGCTCAGGAACTCTGAATGAGAAGAACTGGCCTTAACTACTATTATCAAACACTTTTTAAATTTTTTAATTGTCTTTGGAAATTAATTTTAATGTGGACTTCATGTTTCGTAATGAATTTAACCTAAAATTACAAAATAAAACAATGTTTATATGTGAAACATATACTGCAATAATGTCATGTTAACAACAACTAATGTTTGAATTGCATGTAATAGCAAGCTGCAATCATTCCCATGCTTTCAAAAGTTGAAATTAGGTAATATCTCTATTCCCATAGAAATTTGCAGCAGATATATTTCTGAGCTCAAGCTATAGGTCTAGCAGTGATTTTATACCTCAGGGCAATTTCCAAAAAATGTCCTATTTCAAAATTCATTTAAATGTGGAACTGAGGAGCTTCCAGGGCAAACTGCAAGAGAAGATCTGATAGAATTTTATAAATGTCTTACAAATGATCAATATGCTCAATAAAATAATGTGCTCATGGACTGATAGCAGTATCTGACAGTACCTAACTGTGTGAAAAAAAATTTTTCTAAGATAAAATACACAAAATCTCATTACAGATCAGTATTAACAAGTGGACTTTTGCAATTGACCTTGCAAATTTGATGGGCAACACTAACTTTCAACCTCAATTAGGTAAAACATTATTCCCATGAAAAAGAATTCCATTCTTCTCTGGAATTCTGTGGTACAAACAGAAGAAAAGTACCCAATTGTTAGTCTTATATTTTGAACTTTGTTAGTAAAAGTTTTGTGGAGATCTGTTTTCTCTCGTTACATAAGTACCTATTTAATATCCTTAATGCTGTATCTTGGCCTAAAAATCCTAAAATAGTTACTATCTGCACACCTTTACAGAAGAAGTTTGCTACCTTTGTTGTAGACTAGGAAAGCCTCTTCTAGAACAGGAAAGATAAATGTCCTTCATGGTATGACCAGATCGTTTTCTACTCCTCTTTCTCATTCATCCATCCCTTTCCTTGTCCAATTATTGTAAATGAATACAAAGGAAGAAAAAATAAATAAATTATCTTGTGATGAACAATAAGACAGTTCTAATTAAATTCCATGATGACATTTGAGCTGAGTCATAAAAACAAATAGAAGTTGGCTGAGGAGAAGCTGGAGTAAGAGGAGAAAACGACGTTTTAAGAAAAAGGGAAAAGGTGTATAAAAACACAGCATAATGAAAAGACCTGGAAAACTATGGTGACAGGTTGTCAAAGGACTCATACACTAAGCTGAGGAGCTTGGGTTTCCTTTAGGAAAAGGGAGCCAAAAGAGTGTGTACTAGGGAAGAAAACTAAACAGTGAGCCAGCACATGGCAAAAGTGGTATGAAGACATTCTATTAATGGCCTAAGGCTGTAACCCTCACTGCTACCTCCTCCATTTCTTGCCCATGGTTTATGCCAAGTTTGTAGTGCTAACCAGATGCTGACATATTAAAGTCAACAGGTAACACCCATGTGTCACAGTCTGCTCTCTGAGGCCACAAAAAATTGAGTCTAATCTTTCTTTCACATAACACTCTGTGGTGGGCAGAATCCGAGGAGAATCTCTCTGACTCTTGACCCCTGGTGTTCACATCAAATATGGTTTCCTATCCTTGAGCCTAGGCATGATGGACGTCTTGCTTCTAGCCAACTGAATATGGCAAAGGACGTTGCAGATGTAATTTAGGCCCTAAATCAGCCAGTTTTGAATTCATCAAGAGGGAGCTGAGGGCAGCCTCTAGTCAACAGCCAGCAAAAAACTGGGCCCTCCATCATATAACTGAAAGGAAATGAATTATGCCAGCAATAAGAGTGACCTTGTAAGTAGATTCTCCTCCCCAGTCAAGCCTCCTGATAAGAGACTTGCTGACACCTTGACTCCAGATTGTGAGACTTGGAGCACAGTGATGCTGTGCCTGGACTCCTGACCCACAGAAACTGTTCTCCAAACTACAAGCTGTTTTTTCTTTAAATGATTTCACCACTACCTTTTTATTTTGCAGGACCTGTAACACCTTCCCTTTCTCTGTCTGCTTGGCAAACTCCACTCCCCTTTTAGGGTCACAGCTTCTCAGAGGTTGTGTCTAACTCTCTGCCTTTCATGCATAATAAAGGCCCTCTCACCTATTCTCCCAGAGATCCTGATATCTTTTTATAACATCACCAACATTATATCACCGATACTCTTTATAGCAGACTGCATGCTCCATGAAGGTAGGAAAAATCATCTTTACATCATCAGTGCCTTGCTCAATGAATGGCCATAAAAGTTCGGTGAGTGAATGCTTAATAACTTGAAGTGAAAGAAGATAAACAATCATAGTAACTCAGAATGCACAGCAACTAACTGAGAGGTTGCCTTGTCCAATTCTCTGATTTTTCTATTGCTTAGCTAAATATCTGTAGGGTTTCTCCTCCTGATTTTAGAATATTACAATTTCTCTCCCTTTTATAGAATAGGAAAACAAGATCAGAGAAATAAAGAGATTTATCCGCCTTTAAGCAGCAGACTTAAATTTAGAAAAAAAGGTATCAACTTCAGGTTTAACCCTTTCTATTATGCTAAGGTTGTATAACACACTATTATGACAGGATTCTATAATCTATTAGGCATCTTAGAGTTTCACAGAGTAACAGAAACAAATCTTTTTATGAAAACATCCCACTCTGTAAAAAAAACCTCAGTTTTATCATATCAATCATATGAAGGACAATTTCAGACTTATATATTGGGGGCTGGGGTAGGAATGAGATGCATGACATTTGTTAATATATATAGATTATTTTGACAACACAAGGTAAACAAAAGTTTATGGAGTACCTCATACGATGTTCTCCTTTTCTCCGTAAGATATGCAAATGAAAACCTATTTTCTTTGAAGAGTCAGATAACGGTGTTAAAGTGCCATCTCCCCTATCTACTGCAGGAAAGAAATTCAATTGATCTCCTTCTCGGTACACCAAAAATGTAACTTGTTTGTTGCAGGAGGTCTTCTCCCAGACCTCAACTCGACTGGAATCCAAGTACTCTGCCATCTTCCTAAGTGGATCTTCTGTAGGAACTACAAATGGAAAATTGATAAGTCTTCGATTTGGATCAAGTTTTATGCATCTGGGCACAGTAGTGACAGGATATAATGTACTGAATTTGAACAACAGCCCTGTGCATATAATATAAACATGATATTCTTCAAATAAGTTTCTGATCTTTCTAGAGTTAATATAGCATTCCTTATGTTGTATTAATAAGAAACAAACAAACGAAATGCATGATTATGTTACTATGTTCAAAGACAGAGCTAAACCAAAACATGAGGGTTTTTTGTCCTATGCCATTATAGTCTATATTTTTTTCCCTGTGCCACTAGAGTCTGTATATTTGCTGATTCTATGACATTACTATCAACAATTCTTTTACTATATACTTTCTGCTCCCTATATTTTCAAATATTGGTTCCAACAATAATTAAAATCAACATAAATCCCACTTACTTTAGATTAAAAGTACACAGACACAGCCGTATGTGGTGGCTCATGCCTGTAATCCCAGCACTTTGGGAGGCCGAGGCAGGCAGATCATGAGGTCAAGAGATCGAGACCATCTTGGCCAACATGGTGAAACCCCGTCTCTACTAAAAAAAATACAAAAATTAGCTGGGCATGGTGGCGTGCACCTGTAGTCCCAGCTATTCGGGAGGGTAAGGCAGGAGAATTGCTTGAACCCAGGGGCCGGCGGTTGCAGTGAGCTGAGATTGCGCCACTACACTCCAGCCTGGCGACAGAGGGAGACTGCATCTCAAAAAAAAAAAAAAAGGACACACCACACAAATACATAATTAGGAGACATATCTAAGAAATTAGAAGTAAGCAGACTTATTTTTTTCTTTCTGGTTTTATATAAACGCTGATTCTGAGAGCTGTTTCTTGACGTGAAGTAATTAAAAGTACATAATAACTTAGAACATGAGGGAGTCACTTAATGTACTAAAATTGCAACAGTTCCAGGAAAAAATAAAAGTTCTCTCCCAAAGACATTCTCATCATACTGCAGAAACATCTGCTTTCTCCTAAAAGAGGCAAAGATTTCCCAAGCTGCATAACTTTCATTTATTTATTAACAGAATCGTGGTGCTCTACAATCCTTTAAAAAGAAGCTGCAGCAATAGGAAAGTATTAAACTTGGAAAGCAGTAAGGTAAAAACATCAAAGATGTTTCCATAGCCTAGATTCAATAACACTATTACTAACACAAAAATCTTATGATTTAGCTTGCTTTATGAAAATAGTTATTTGGATGTTTTTATTTACTTTCATAGGCCAAAAATGTATAAATATTAAAAGACACTTTTCAAACAACTTCTTGCCCTTTGTAAGTTAATGCTCCACTTTCCATATTACGTCCAGAGATAAAAATTTGGATCAGAGGGCAGACCTTTGGGGGAAAAAAAAATAACAAAACACAACAAAAAAGAAATAAAAATTATGCCTATTTTTGTAGATATTGCTATAGCCATTACCACAGTCACATGAAAGCCTTTCCTAAACCAGCACAGGGTGCCTTACTCAGGCAGGTGTATGTGTGTATCTTCTCACAACAGAAAAATCTTTCAGATTTTACCAGCTATAAAACAATATATATGAAGTTTGATATGCACTGGGCACAATTTAGTTCTAGAAAAGAAACTAATTTTAATCTTTCTATGCTGCTTGGATAATGGTTATTTCAAAAATAATTTTTATCTTTTTATTTGTATTCTTTATTTGAGACAGAGTCTCACTCACTCACTCATATGTTTATGAAGAGTGTGATACAGATTCTGAGGCAAACTTTTTTTTTTTTTTTTTTTTTGAGATGGAGTCTTGCTCTGTCACCCAGACTGGAGTGCAGTGGCGCAATCTTCACTCAACTGTAACCTGTGTCTCCCATGTTCAAGCAATTCTTGTGTCTCAGCCTCCTGAGTAGCCCGCCACCATGCCCAGATAATTTTTGAATTTTTAGTAGAGATGGGGTTTCACTATGCTGGCCAACCTGGTCTCAAACTCCTGACCTCAATCCCAGGGCCTATAATCCCAGCGCCTATAATCCCAGCTACTCAGGAGGCTGAGGCAGGAGAATCACTTGAACTCAGGTGGCAGAGGTTGAAGTGAGCTGAGATCAAGCCACTGCACTCTAGTCTGGGCAACAGAGCAAGACTCCATCTCAAAAAAAAAAAAAAAAAAAAGTTTATCTCAGAATCTGTATCACACTCCTCATAAACATACAAAATAATTTTAGTTCTAATAAGAAAAGTAGGTGTTTTGATTAGACACTCTGGTTTAAAGTAGTATTACACACAAATAACCAACTTTCAAAAATGTAATACAATAGAATTCACATGGCATTAAACAGTATATAATTCTCTCTTAATATAATGGCTTAGTAAACATAGGGTTCTCGTGCTACTCCCAAGAGTTATTCCTATAAACATCATATAGTTATTACTATAAATGTCACATAGGACAATTACTTAAATCCAATTAATTAAAAGTCTCTGATATCAGGAGCATTAACAGGCCCTAACATTACTAACTTTGTTTTTCTCTAACCTATAAAAAGCAGTTCAACAGCCAAAGTAGCATATCTCATTAAATCCTCTTGAGGTAGCTAAGAAAAAGATAGCAATAATCCTATTTTCTAACCAAAATTATGAAACATAGGGATATAATTTGACATGTGGAAGCAAGCCAGGAGTAGAATCAATACTTATCCTTCAGTTTTCTGGTTAGTGAAGGATCAAATAAATCTGAAAGCCTTCCTCAAAATGAGGTCCACAGAAGAGGACACTCTGACTAGTCTCCTCCACTTGATGGGAATTCATGTGACACACCTGACTCAGGGACCAATGTGAATACTGCCTGCTCTTCTTGTGCTTAATAAAACCCTCTCATCAATCAAGTCTCCACTAATGTCATCTTTTTTGAGGGCCCTTCCTACCCTGTTTTCTGCATAGCACTTACAACCATTAGGAGTTACATCGACTCTTTACACATTTATTGTAGGCACTGTCATGAAGCAGAGACTTTCTCTCCCATGTCTACTATACTTGGAACATTGCACTGACCATTTAGTAGATGCTCAATATGTATTTGTTGAATGAATGACTGGATTTCAGAACTACTTATATTCTGAGAAAGGATGCAACAGGGCCATGATAATATCCATGAAACCCAGATGTATCACAAACCAAGTAAACAGGCAATGTTGGAATTTTGCAAAACAATCATAATCTCAGGAATTGAAGATCCGGTAGATTTAAAAATAAACAAGATTCCTATGAAACTAAACACAATGGTAACATAATACTTACAGTATGTCATTCCATTTCTGTTCCCTATATTGGCAAAAGGTTTATTTTTAAATCTCCCTGAATTGGACCAGGAATCAGGTGATTTTTCTGAATTGTATTTTAGAGTTCCAGCCTCTAGGCATTTAGGTTTTAAAGAACAATGCCTAGAGAACCAAATGTGATTTTTCTAAGACCTAATAGCAGAAAGGAAACCTAAATGAAACCTGAGGCTATAAAAATACTAACTGACATAAAGAATGTTACTGTCAAATTGCTTTTATATATATATATATATATGTATATATATGCCTACCTCTTCTGGTATTTATAGGTCCGCCACGCATAGCCAAAACTAGCTTTAAGGTACACCC
Source organism: Macaca mulatta (assembly GCF_049350105.2). Taxonomy (NCBI): domain Eukaryota; kingdom Metazoa; phylum Chordata; class Mammalia; order Primates; family Cercopithecidae; genus Macaca; species Macaca mulatta. Next base: position 58,653,004 of record NC_133414.1, read on the forward strand.
TTCTGAAATGCTGTGGAGAGTTAACACAAAAATAAATCATAATCATCAAAATGCATTCAGTGCTAAATGTACACATAATTACATGCTGGCTTATCAGGGAGAGTGCCTACTCTCTAAAATATAAAAAGATATAGCAATGTAAATACATATAAAATGTTAACGTATTTATTGGTACAAATAATAAAAGAAGTGAAACAAATTCTCATAAGCCATAAAGAAATCCAAGAATAAACATACTGGAAAAGACCGCTGTGACTATGTGTTTTAGCTTGTTCATTTCACATTAAGGACAAGGAGGCCCAGAGAACAAAAGTGGCTTGCCCAAGACCCAAAGTGTAGAAAATAGCAAATCTATTTAATAAAATAGAAAATAGAAAAATAACAAGGTCCCCTGACTCTCAGTGCTCTTACAGCTATTCCACACTGCCTCTTATCCTTTTGCCCTTTTCTTAAGAAAGGAGTGATGAATTATGTGAAAGAGGGGAGAAATAAAGAGAGACAAAGTGTCAGAAAGTATGTTGGTAGTCACTGGTGCACACAGCATTGCTTAGTAACAAAAGCAGGGCTTAATGAGAAAGGAAAGACTTTGGGAAGAACAATTCTCTCTTATCCAAAACTCTTGTAAAGACAGAAAGAAAAGGAACATGGCCAGGAAGGAATGGTTCAATATTCAAAGAAAGGAGCAAAGTAGGCAAGAAGATAATAGGAGGATTTCAAAAGGCAAGAGATAAACAGCTTGACATGAAAAATGAAAAGGGAACATAAACGTATCAGAGGATAAAGGTTAAGCAGTATAGAGTACCAAACTAATGCATCTAAAGTTCAGGATGTATGATGAAATCTAGGAATCTGAACTATTCAGAAGAAAAAGAGACATGATCTAAGAGTTCAAAAGACAAATATTAGCATATGGAGTCATAATACTAAGTGCCTACAAAACAGCCAATATGCAATTACACTCACTTGTAATCATTCAAGCAATAATCATTTTCAAGTTCCATGTTATTCCAAATTAAGTGCTGTCGACAGATGGGAATACCTTAAGGGAAAGTTATTAAAAAAAAAGTGTTAAAAGAATTCAATAGCATCTCCAAAAGAGTATGATACAAATCTATTTCATTAAGGAACTAAGAGTACTAATAAATTAAACATTCTTCTAAATTGAATGCTAGGTGCTAAAATTTACAGAAGGCATGCCTAAAAGGAGATATAGTCCAATCCATTCACTGTAGAAAAGAACAGATGTTGCAACAACTCTCTGGTCCTAAAACAAGGTATAAGATAGAGAGCCCTTTAAAAGGCAAGATAACATGCTCCTGCACAGCAAAAGAAGCTATCAACAGAGTAAAGAGATGATCTACAGAATGGGAGAACATATTCACAAACTATGCATCTGACAAAAGTCTAATATCTATATGCTATAAAGAACTTAATTCAACAAACAAAAAACAACCCCATTAAAAAATGGGCAAAGGACATGAACAGACACTTCTCAAAAAAAAAAGACATATATGTGGCCAACAAATATATTTTAAAAGCTCAACATCACTAATCATTAGAGAAATGTAAATCAAAACCACAATGAGATACAAGCTCACACCTGTCAGAATGGCCATTATTAAAAAGTCAAAAAATAACAGGTGTTGGCAAGGTTGAGGAGAACAGGGAACGCATACACTGCCGGTGGGAATGCAAATTAGTTCAGCCATTGTGGAAAGCAATGTGGAGATTTCTCAAAGAGTTTAAAATAGAACTACCATTCAACCCAGCAATCCCACTACTGGGTATATACCCAAAGAAAAATAAATTGTTCTATCAGAAAGACACATGCACTGGTATGTCCATCACAGCACTATTCACAATACCAAAGAGATGAAATCAATCAAGACGCCCCCGCAACAGTGGACTGGACAAATAAAATGTGGTGCATATACACCACAGAACACCATGCAGCCATAAAAATAATAAAATTATGTCCTTTGCAGCAACATGAATGCAGCTGGAGGCCATCATCCTAAGAGAACAAATGCAGGAACAGAAAACCCAAATACCGTGTGTTCTCACTTATAAGCAGGAGCTAAACATTGAGTATATATGGACACAAAGATGGGAACAATAGACACTATGGACTACATGGGGAGGAAAGGGACGTGGGTTGAAAAACTACCTATCGAGTACCAGGCTCACATCCTGGGTGACAGGATAATTCATACACCAAACTTCAGTAACACACAATTTACTCATGTAACAAACCTGCCCATGTATCCACTGAACCTAAAATAAAAGTTGAAAAAAAAAAAAAAAAAGATATTGGGCTGGGTACAGTGGCTCATGCCTGTAATCCCAGCACTTTGGGAGGCCGAGGCAGGTAGACCACGAGGTCAAGAGATTGAGACCATCTTGGCCAACATGGTGAAATCCCATCTCTACTGAAAATACAAAAACTAGTCAGGCATGGTGGCAGGCGCCTATAGTAGCAGCTACTCGGGAGGCTGAGGCAGGAGAATCACTTGAACCTGTAAGGCGGAGGTTGCAGTGAGCCGAGATTGCGCCACTGCACTCCAGCCTGGCAACAGAGTGAGACTCCATCTCAAAAAAAAAAAAAAAAAAAAAAAAGATATCATGAATCAGGCCTGAAGAGTTTAATATTTAAGGCCTAAAATGGAAATCAAAAGCAAACAGGAATAGCTATTCTTATATCATATAAAACAGACTTTAAAGCAACAACATTTAAAAAAGAAAAGACAAAGAAGGTCATTACATAATGATAAAAGGATCAGTCCAACAAGAAGATATTACAATCCTAAATATATATGCACCTAACTCCTGAGCTCCCAGATTCATAAAACAATTACTACTAAGAAAAGAGATAGACAACAACACAATAGTGGGGGACTTTAACACTCCACTGACAGCACTAGACAGGTCATCAAGACAGAAAGTCAACAAAGAAACAATGGACTTAAACTGCACTCTAGAACAAATAGAACTAACAGATACTTACAGAACATTCGACCAAAGAACTGAAAAATATACATTCTTCTCATCAGCACATGAAACTCCAAGATCATATGAGAGGGCACAAAAAAGTCTCAAAAAATTTTTAAAAATCAAAATTCTGTCAAGTATCCCCCCAGACCACAGTGGAATAAAATTAGAAATCAACTCCAAATACACAGAAATTAAACAATCTGCTACTGAACGATTTTTGGGTTAACATTTTGAAATCAAAATGGAGATTTAGAAATTCTTCCAAAGGAATGATAATAGTGATACAAGTTATCTAAACCTCTGAGATACAGCAAAAGCAGTGCTAAGAGGCAAGTTTATAGTGCTAAATGCCTACATCAAAAAGTCTGAAAAGTCACAAACTGACATCACAGTTTGATGTGTAACATCACACCTCAAGGAACTAAAGAAACAAGAACGAACCAAATCCACAGCTAGCAGAAGAAAAGAAATAAAGATCAGAGCAGAACTAAATTGAATTGAAACAAAAAAATACTAAAGATCAATAAACAAAAGGTTGGTTCTTTGAAAATATAAACAAAATCCACAGGCCATTAGCTATATCAATCAAGAAAAGAAAACAGAAGATGCAAATAAACTCACTGAGAAATAAAAATGGAGACATTACAACTTACACCACAGAAATACCGAAGATCATTCAAGACTACTACAAATACCTTTATGCACACAACCTAGACAATCTAGATGAAATGGATAAACTCCTAGAAACATACAATCCTCCTACCTTAAGTAAGGAAGAAATAGAAATCCTGAACCAATAACAAGCAGTGACAATGAATCCGTAATTTTTAAATTGCCAACAAAAAAAAGCCCAGGGCTAGATGGATTCACAGACTAATTCTACCAGACATTCAAAGAATTGGTACAGGCCGGGCGCGGTGGCTCAAGCCTGTAATCCCAGCACTTTGGGAGGCCGAGACGGGCGGATCACGAGGACAGGGGATCGAGACCATTCTGGCGAACACGGTGAAACCCTGTCTCTACTAAAAAATACAAAAAAACTAGCCGGGCGAAGTGGCGGGCGCCTGTAGTCCCAGCTACTCGGGAGGCTGAGGCAGGAGAATGGCGTAAACCCGGGAGGCGGAGCTTGCAGTGAGCTGAGATCCGGCCACTGCACTCCAGCCTGGGCGACAGAGCCAGACTCCATCTCAAAAAAAAAAAAAAGAATTGGTACTGGCCAGGCTCGGTGGCTCATGCCTGTAATCCCAGCACTTTGGGAGGCCAAGATGGGTGGATCACGAGGTCAGGAGATCAAGACCATCCTGGCTAACACAGTGAAACCCCATCTCTACTAAAAATACAAAAAATTAGCTGGGTGTGGTTCACACACCTGTAGTCCCAGCTACTTGGGAGGCTGAGGCAGGAGAATTGCTTGAACCCAGGAGGCAGAGGTTGCAGTGAGCCGAGATCGTACCACTGCACTCCAGGCTGGGTGACAGAGCAAGGCTCCGTTTCCAAAAAAAACAAAAGAAAAGAATTGGTACCAATCCTACTCAAACTATTCCAAAAGATTGAAGAAGAGGGAATTGGCCAGGCGAGGTGGCTCACGCCTGTAATCTCAGCACTTTGGGAGGCTGAGGTGGGCAGATCACAAGGTCAGGAGTTTGAGACCGGCCTGGCCAATATGGTGAAACCCTGTCTCTGAGAGCTCAAAGCTGCAGTGAGCTGTCATTGTGCCACTGCACTCCAGGCTGGGTAACAAAGTGAGAACCTGTCTCAAAAACAAAAACAAACAAACAAAAATCTGTAATGGAAAAGTTAAAAGCATTAGAACTCAAAACACAGTAACAAGAAAACAACAAAAATTTGAATAGACACTTCACCAGAAAAGATACAGATGATGCAACAGACTGAGTGTTTGTATTCACCCACTCAAATTCATATGCTGAAGCCTAAATACCCAATATAATGGTATCAGAGGTAAGGTTGGGGGTCTTTGGAGGTAATTAGATCATGAGGGTAGGGTCCTCAAGAATGGGATTAGTGTCCTTAGAAGAGAGATGATCTCCCTCTCTCTCTCTCTTTACCATGAGAGGATATAGAAAGAAAACAGCTGTCTGCAAACCAGAAAGAGTGCCCTCACCAGACCCTAGACCTGTGGGTAATCTTGGATTTCCCAGCTCCAGAACTATGAGAAATAAAATTCTGTTGTTTAAGCCATCCAATCTATGGTATTCTGTGACAGCAACCTGAACTTTTTTTTTTTTTTTTTTGAGACAGGTTCTCATCTGTTGCCCAGGCTGGAGTGTAATGGTGCAATTTTAGTTCACTGCAACCTCTACCTCCTGAGCTGAAGCGATCCTCCCACTTCAGCCTCCTGAGCAGCTGGGACTCCAGGCGCATGCCACCACGCCCAGATAATTTTTGTATTTTTAGTAGAGACAGGGTTTCACAATGTCGCTCAGACTGGTCTTGAACTCCAGGACATGAGTGATCCACCTGGCTCAGCCTCTCAGCCTGAACTTATTAAGACAGATGACAAGCAGATTAAAAGATGCATAACATCATCAGTCATTAGGAAACTGTAAATTAAAACCACAGTGAAATATTGCCAATTCATATTATAATAGCAAAAATGAAACAAAAACTGAAACTAAAAGAACCCAGACAATATTATTAAGTGCTGATAAGGATACAGAGCAACCAGAACTTTTACGTATTACTCATACAAACACAAAATGGTAACAGCCGCTCTGGAAAATAATTTAGCAGTTTTATAAAGTTAATATATACTTCCTATGCAATTCAGCAATTCCACTCTTAAGTATTCACCCAAGTGAAATAAAAACCTATGCTTCCATAAAAATGTGTATGTGAAAATTTATATGACTTTATTTGTAATCACTAAAAACCACCCAGATGTCCCTTAACTTGGGAATGAATAACTATGGTACTTCCTTATAACAGAACATTACTCGGCCATAAACAGAATGAACTACTGATACATGTAACAATATGATAAGTCTCAAATGTATTATGCATAAGTGAAAAACAACCAGACTTAAGAGACTATAAAGTATATTATTTCATTTATATAAAATTCTAAAAAAGGCAAAATTACAGGAATAGAAACAGATCAGTGAGTACGACAGGGGCTTGGAATAGAGGAATGGATTGACCACAAAAAGTACAGGAGAATTCTGATGGGTGATGGAACTGTTCTATATCTTGATTGTGGTGGTGACTGTATGATAGTATATGTCTGCCAACACCAACAGAACGATATACTTGTTATGGGTTGAACTGTGTCCCTTCAAAATTCTTATGTTGAAGTCTAAGCCCCTTATACCTCAGAATGTGACCTTAATTTGAAGATAGAATCTTGACATATGTATTCAAGTTAAAGTGAGGTAACTAAGGAGGGCCCTAATCCAATATGACTGGTATCCACATAAAAACGAGAAATTTGGAGGCAGATACACACAGATACAAGGAGATTATCATGTAAGAAGACGAGGGTGATGCCTTGAATAAGCCAATGAACTAGAAAGATTGAAAGCAAATCCCTAGGAGCTGGGTGAGAGGCATATGACAGATTCTACAGCCCTCAGAAGGACCTGACACTCACCAGCTAAATTTCATATTTTCAGCCTCCAAAACTGTGTAACTTTCTGTTGTTTAAGTCACCCAGTTTGTGATACTTTGCTATGACAGCCCTAGCAAACTAATACAATGTGTAAATTGTATGATATGTAAATTATATCTTCCTAAAAAATGGTTTGTTAGAATCTGGAGACAAATGAAAACATGCTCAGTATTATTAGTTAGCAAATTAACAATGTGTATAAACTACAAAAAATGATCGAAGCTATCTAATCATATATATTGCTGTGATTACAAAGCCCTTAAGTAACTATTACAATTTTTTAAACAAAAAAATATTTTTAGCAAAACAAGTACTTGGAATTTAATAACACTGACATTCAACTTACCAAAAACTTATAGGATATAGCTAACACAGTTATTGGAATTTTAAAATAAATGGTTATGTTTTTAAGAAGTTGAGACTCCTAGTTTCAGCTCTGATATGTGGAGAACTTTTAATTCACCACTCCTTACAAGAAAAAAAGCTGAACAAACTGAAAACCAACAACTTTTCCTGGTGCCATCAGAGAAATTAGGTAGTAAGGTAAACCACCATAACAAAATCTGTTGAGATAGGCAAACCCAGAGAGTCAGAGTCAAGATCCGTTTATGTGAAGCAGAAGCCTCCAAAGTCATGAATTGGAAGGAACACTTACATGGTAATTTTGATGAATTCATAGAGGCTGAGTGTGGACCAGCATGAGACTGGGAAATTACTGAGGGCCAGTACACCAGGCCCGTCTAGCCTCCCCACCTCACTTGAACTACTAGAAGCTGAGGGAGAAGAGAAGCTAAGACACACTTTGAAGGTCCCAGCCCAGAGGCACAGACCCACTGAAAGATTTAATCGTAAGATTACAGAATGTTCCCCCTCTTCCCAATATCTCACCACCACACTAACAAGGCTCCAGTAAAACAACAGTGGATTACAACTGAAAGAATTGTAAGACACAAACTCTAAGCAGGAGTCTTCAGGGAAACTCAAAGGCATCAGGGGAGACAAAACAAGAAAATGAGAGGAATTTGAAGCCTCTAGCACTTGCAACTACAGCAAACATTAAACACAGCCCAATTTCTAGCCAGTTGAAGATAAAACATCACTCTAATGTCCTATTTACCTCAATTTTTATTACCTGATATATCTGGTTTTCAACTAAAAATTACAAAGCATGCTAAAAGACATGAAAACACACAGTCTGAAAAGAGAAAACTAGCATCAGAAATAGACTCAGATATGGCAGAGATCTTGAAATTATCAGACAGGGAAATTAAAACAGCTAAGATTAATATGCTAAGAAATCTAATGGAAAAGTATACAACATGAAATAACAGATTGATAATACAAGCAGAGATGGAAACTTTAAGGATAAAAAGTAGATGTTAAAAATAAAAACACTAACAGAAATAAAGAATGCCTTTGATTGGTCATCTGCAGACTGGATGTGGTGAGAAAAGAATCGGGAAATTTGAAAAATGGCAACAGAAACTTCCTAGGAGAGGCACAGTGGTATGCACCCGTAGTCCCAACTACTTGAAAGGCTGAGGCACAAGGATTATTTTGAGTCTAGGAGTTTGAGTCCAGCCTGGGCAACATAGTGAAATCCCATCTCAAAATAAATAAATAAAAGAAACAAAGAAAACAAAATAAACTTGGCAAAATGGACTGTTAAGAGAAAAAAGAACACACAAAAACAACATCTATTAACTGTGGGACAATTTCAAAAGTTGTAGCAATTTCAAAAGGTGCTACTAGAATATCAGAAGAAAAAATGAGACAGAAGAAATACTTAAATAATGGCCCAATTTTCCAAAATTAATGAAACATACCAAACCGCAGATCCAAGAAGCTCAGAGAATACCAAACACAATAACTACCAAAAAATCTACACCTTCAACGTATTATATCAAACTGTAGAAAAGCAAAGACAAAGACAAAATCCTTAAATCAGGCAGAAAAGGGAAAAAAACACCTTACCTAAAGAGAAGCAAAGATAATTACTACAGGCGACTTATCATCAGAAGTCATGCAAATAAGAAAAGAGTGGAGTGAAATATTTAGTGTTGAAAGAAAAAAAACACCAACTTAGAATTCTATACCCTGAAATATTATCCTTCAGAAATGAAGGAGAAATACTTTTTCAGACAAACAAGAAAAGTTAAAATCTGGGTTTTTTTGCAAGAAACCTTAAAAGACATTATTCACCAAAAAAATGATGTAGGTTAGAAACTAAGATCTACATAAAGAAAGCAAGAGGGCTGAGCATGGTGGAATTTGTTGCCAGTGGACCCATATTGCAAGAAATGTTAAAAGACATTATTCACAGAAAACAGGATGTAGGTCAGAAACTCAGATCTACATAAACAAAGGAAGAGGGCTGGGCATGGTGGCTCACGTCTGTAATCCCAGCTTTTTGGAAGGCTGAGGCAGGAGGATCGCTCTGCTAAGCACTTCACCTTTAACTCATTTAATCCTGAGAACAACCCTTTGAGATAAATACTATTATTCTTCCATTTTAGACTGAGACATCTAAGATAAAGAGAGGTTAAGTAATTTGGGCAGCCAGTAATCTGAAGCCAGGCAGCAAGCCTTCGGCACTCCAGTCCCCTTTTTCGAGGCCCTTTGCAAGTCCCTGAGCAGGCCCTGCTCCTCCCTTGCTGCAGCCTCCTTGTTCCTAATGCAGTACACTCCTTCAGCCCTTTCTCCACTAGCCCCTCCATCCTCCCCACTCTCCCCACCAGGCTCTAGTACTCAACTTACCAAAAACTTCCCCTAAAGGAAAAGCAGTCTGGCAGAATAATCATTTTCCCAGCAGGATAAACCCAAGCAGCCTCACCTCTGCCCTCCGTATTCCATATCCCTCTAACTTGGAGAGTCTGACTCACACCGTGTGACCCCCAATGTCTTCCAGGGTATAAAATAGATCACCCAGAAAGGGCTTAAAATGTATTTTTCGGCTGGGTGCGGTGGCTTATGCCTGTAATCCCAACACTTTGGGAGGCCAAGGCAGGTGGATCACCTGAGGTCAGGAGTTCGAGACCAGCCTGGTCAACACGGTGAAACTCCATTTCGACTAAAAGTACAAAATTAGTTGGGCGTGGTGGCACATGCCTGTAATCCCAGCTATTCGGGAGGCTGAGGCAGGAGAATCATTTGAACCCAGGAGGCAGAGGTTGTGGTGAGTAGAGATTGTGCCATTGCACTCCAGCCTGGGCAGCGAGAGCAAAACTCTGTCTCAGAGAAAAAAAAAAAAAAGGAAGACTATGTTCTCTCTCTGCCATGTGAAGATGCAGTGAAAATGCAGTGGGCAAGCCTAGAGGAGAGTCTCCACCAGAACCTGCCCATGCTGGTACCCTGATATTCAGCCTTCAGACAGAAATAAATTTCTGTTGTTTAAGCCACCAGTCTGTGGTATTTTGTTATGACAGCTCCAGGAGACTAAGACAGTAGGGTATTTTACATATTACCTTATTTAATTTCCTAATATCTGTATTTGTTCATAAACATTTAAACTTAGATTCAATTGTCTAATAACCACAAAGCCACTGCTTTTGTCCCTACAATGTCTCCTCCTACAGAGGACAAGGAATCTATAACTTGGCTCTGGTTCTGACTCGTGGAAACTAAGTATTTCCCCTTGGATGAGTTATTAATCTCCTCTAAACCCAAGTTGACTCTTCTGACACAAAAAGATTGAAACAGAACTCTCTCTAAAGTGCTTCTGCTGCATAGAGATTATTTAAAATTCATGAACGAGATTAAAAATACAGAGATAATATACAACACAAGAGGATTTCATCTTCATGCTCCAAAAAAGGTATCCTCTAAACTATGATATAAATTGCAAAGCAGAACAAAGTCAAAATAGACTATTATGACTCTAGACCTCACCAAATCATTTAGGGCAGACAAAAGCTTCAAGAGCCATTACTGAATGTGCTGATGTGGTCACTGGACTCGGCCAGCCACTTACTTCAGTAGGATGTCTCCTGGGGCTAGAGAAATAGCAAATATTCAGGAGCTCATGTATCAGAATCCTTGACCTCACAAAAATGAAAAATTCTAACCCTCCTCATCCTTCTATAATTCTGAACTTAAACCAGCTGGAGGGCAACCCTAGTCACTACCTTTATATTACAAGCAAGTTCCAGCTGGTTTCATCAACAAAGATCCATTTACTGTTATATGGAACAATTTAATTTTCTACTCAAAACTGGATTTTTAACAACTACAAATGGCAAACATTACTTATTGCAGAAATCTGCAAAATGAAAAGAAAAAGACTAATTTTAATTTTTAATTTTTAAAAAGTGCACTTTTAGGCACTTTTTGCAAATATACAAACCACAAAAGAGACGTTACACATTATTCAGCACCCCTGCTATGCTAAGGGAACTTTGAATGTATGTAAATGTAAGCCAAAAACTCTTTTCGGAAAACCTCCACATTAAAAAAAAAAAAAAAAAATGGTGGTTGCAAAGCAGTGTAAAAAGGGAAATAAGATCCCTAGAAGGGAATATAATTACTATTTCCCATTAAAAGTAAAATAAAAAGTAACATTAAAAGTAACTATAAAATAGTTAAGGCAGAAGTTGCATGTCACCATAACCTGCTGAAAGTTACTCTAAAATACTACTTCACACCACAGCATGATGCCAGGGATTTGCTTCCAAAGAATATGGTGAACACAGCAACGGGTACAAAATAGTTCATAAGCTGATAAATGTTGGAGAGAGGGAGTAGAAGGGGGTTCAGTATCTTATTCTTTCTAACATCATATATGTTTGAAATTGTCTCCATTAAAATACTTTAAAAATTACTAGATATTATTGAATAAATTTAATTTTCATATCCTAAAAACAAAGAAAGATGAGTACCTTCCAATCTTCGAATTTTTGCTTTCACAGAAATAATAGTTTCAAAAGGTGAAACTCTCAGCTCAAAACATGTTCCAGTTAATGTTTCAATGAAGAGCTCCATGGTATCATAGAAATGAAGTCTGTAGTAATATGGTCCCATGTTATCATCATTGAAGAATGGAGGCTCTTTTCTGTTATCCATTACTTTGATTTTTCTAGTTCTTCTAAAATATGTCGTAGGCAACTGTATTCCAGTTCTAGCCAAATCAGGTTTGAAGACTGGTAATATATATTGTTGTTCATGTTTTGAGTTTTGTACCTAAAAAAACAAGAATTTTTTTAATAAGCCTATCTGAAAGTCGTATTTGTCCATAAAGATTTTTCATGTACCTGTGGTCCATATCAATCTTCCAGACAGCCCCAGAATTCACTTTAGTGCTTTTAACTATGTCTAATCCTGAACTTTTCACATTTGTTTCTGAAATCACTCTCCCATCTAGACCATAAGATTATTAAGAATAGGTATATTTTTTATATTATAAAAATATATCATACGAGAGCTCAGCACAGTTACTTATATATATAGTACATGCTCAACAAATAATTTCGTTGTTAAATGATGTATAAACCAAACTCAACAAACACATCAGTACATTTTTGCAAGGCTTTGAAAAATTTATTCATATCCTTTTCTAAAACATATAAATTATGTCTTCTATACCATACAAAGCATAACTTTACAACCATTGTACATTTGACTTTTTTTTTTTTTTTTTTGACAGAGTCTTGTTCTGTCACCAGGTTGGAGTGCAGTGGCACAATCTTGGCTCACTGCAACCTCCGCCTCCCGGGTTCAAGCAATTCTCCTGCCTCAGCCTCCCAAGTAGCTGGAATTACAGGCACCCACCACCATGCCCAGAAGATTTTTGTATTTTTAGTAGAAACAAGGTTTCACCATGTTGGCCAGAATGGTCTCGATCTCTTGACCTCGTGATCCACCTACCTCAGCCTCCCAAAGTGCTGGGATTACAGGCGTGAGCCACCGTGCCCAGCCATTTGACATATATGTGTGTGTGTGTGTGTGTGTATATATATATATATTTTTTTTTTTTTTTTTTTTGAGGCAGGGTCTTGCTCTGTTGCCCTGAGCTGGAATGCAGTGGCAATGATTACAGCTCACTGCAACCTCAACCTCCTGGGCTCAAGCAATCCTCCCACCCAGCCTCCAAAGCAACTGGGACTACAGGCATGCACCATCATACCTGGCTAATTTTTATATTTGTTGTAGAGACAGGGTATCTCTATGTTGCACAGGCTGGTCTCAAACTCCTGGGCTCAAGCAATCCTCCTGCTTTGGCCTCCTAAAGTGCTGGGATTACAGGTATGAGCCACCATGCCTACTCCTGTTGTATATTTGAATCATACTGGATAACAGGAATGCCAACAATCATAATAGGTTGCTTAAAAGTAGTACTCACTAGGCCGGGTGCTGTGGCTCACGCTTGTAATCCCAGCACTTTGGGAAGCCGAGACGGGAGGATCACGAGGTCAGGAGATTGAGACCATCCTGGCTAACACGGTGAGACCCCATCTCTACTAAAAATACAAAAAAAATTAGCCGGGTGTGGCGGCACGCACCTGTAGTCCCAGCTACTCAGGAGAGGCAGGAGAATGCCATGAACCTGGGAGGCAGAGCTTGCAGTGAGCCGAAATCATGCCACAGCACCCCAGCCTGGGCGACAGAGCAAGACTCCGTCTCAAAAAAATAAAGTAGTACTCACTAAATCATCAACGGATTCCAGAGGATATTACAGCATTAAGATGACATTAAAATTGGTAATAAATATTAGACAATCTCTGCTCACATACATACAATGGCTAATGAGTATGAGTGGTAAGCCCAACAAATAGAAGTAGTAAACTAAATGACAAGTATAGAACTAGGAGCACAAGAATGATCAAATTGCTATTGCTATTAATTGTGAAAATTCTATACAGGAGGGCCTTGAACTTAAACTAAGACAAATGATACACATCTTTCTGGTGAGGAGAGTAAGCCTTTTTAAAAATAGCTTTATTGAGAGCCGGGCGCAGTGGCTCACACCTGTAATACCAGCACTTTGGAAGTGGAAGCTGAGGTGGGCGGATCACCTGAGGTCAGGAGTTCGAGACCAGCCTGGCCAAAATGGCAAAATCCTGTTTCTACCAAAAAAATACAAAAATTAGCCGGGTATGGTGGTGCATGCCTGTAGTCTCAGCTACTCAGGAGGCTGAGGCAGGAGAATCGCTTGAGTCCAGAAGGCAGAGGTTGCAGTCAGCTGAGATTGCACCACTGCACTCCAACCTGAGCAATGGAGCAAGACTCCATCTTAAAAAAAAAAAAAAAAAAGGAAGCTTTATTGAAATGTAATTCACATGCCATAAAAGTCACTCATTTAAAGTCTAAAATTCAATGGTTTTTATTATATACACAGAGTTGTGCAACCATCACCACATTTGCTTTAAAAAATGTTCATCACCTCTAAAAGGAACCCCATACCCTGTAACCATCACTCCCAAATTCCCCCAGTCCCCTACTCAACCCTATGCAACCACTAATCTACTTTCTATCTCCAAATTGGTCTATTCTGGACATTTCACATAAATAGAATCACATATGACTTTTTGTGACTGGTTTCTTTCACTTAGCATAATGTTTTCAAAGTTTATCATGTTCTAAGATATATCAGTACTTCACTCCTTTTTATTATTGAATAATAGTCCCTTGTAGCAATACATCTCATGTTGTTTATCCATCCATCAGTTGATGAGCATTTGAGTTGTTTCCAATTTGGGGTTGTTACATATAATGCTAAGATGAACATTCAACTGCAAGTTTTTGTGTAAACATATGTTTTCCTTCCTCTTTGAAGTAGCTTTGCTGGGTTATGTGGTAACTCTTATGTCTAGCACTTTGTGGAACTACCAAACTGTCTTCTAAATGGTATGGATCATTTTAGAGTCCCACCAACAATGAATGAGGGTGCCAATTTCCCCACACCCTTGCCAATACTTCTTTCTTTTCGATTAAAGCTATCCTAGTGGGTGTGAAGTAGTATCTCGCTGTGGCTGTGATTTCCATTTCTTTAAAAACTAATTATATTGTACATCTTTTTTATGTGATTATTGGCCATTTGCATACACTCTTTGGAGAAATGCCTATTCATATATTTTGTCTATTTTTAATTGGATTTTTTATTGAGTTGTATGATATTGTATTGATATGTATGTATGTTACATGTTCTAGATAAAAACACTTAACAGATATATGAATGGCAAATATTTTCTCTTATTTTGTGGGTTGTCTTTTGATAGTATCTTTCGAAACAAAAGCTTTTAATTTTGTTAAACTCTAATTTGGCTATTTTTCTTTTATCATACTTAAAAAGCTTGGCCTAACCCAAGGTAATAAAGATTGACTTATGTATTTTTCTAAGAATTGTATAGTTTTAGCTCTTATATTTAGGTCTATTGTCTAATTTCAATTTAGTTTTGTGTATGGTGTGAGGTAGGGTCTAACTTTATTCTTTTGCATGTGGATAACCAGTTGTTCCAGTATTACTTGTCAGAATAACCATTTGTTCCCAATTGAATTCTCTTGGATCCTTGTTAAAAACCAATTTATTGTCAATGTGAAGCTTTATTTCCAGACTCTTTATTCTGTCGATCTACCTATGCCAGTACCACTGTATCTTAATTACTGTAACTTTGTAGTAAGTTCTGAAATCAGGAAGTGTGAAGCCTCCGATTTGTTCTTCTCTTTTTAGATTGTTGGGTATTCTGGGTTCCTGGAATTGCCATATGAATTTTAAGTATGCCCATTTTGCAAAAATGTCAGCTGGGATTTTGACAGGGATTGTATCAAGTCTATAGATTTGGAGAGTATTGCAATCTTAATACTAAGCTGCATTGCTTATATATGACTTTGTATGGAGCTCTCTAACCTTAATCCTCTTTCTTTCACTCATTTAAGCAACTGCTTTTACAATTTTGGATAACATGAATTCTTAAAAACATACCTATGCTATATCAAATAAGAGTATACTATAGAGTTGCCAGTGTGCGTATCCCCGAAGGCAAAAGTACTCCTAACTACATAGTAGCAGCTCTAGCAACAGAAGTCAGGTGTCAGGACTGCAAAATGAACATGACAGAAATAAAGACATGAGTGACTATGCCTGCCCAAGGAATCTGGAGGGTTTCCTTCACCACAGTGTTCTTCCATAGTGAGACCCTGAAAATAATAGGCTGGGGGAGGGTAGAAGGTAACAAACAGATTTGGAAGTTCTTCATCTATAATGAGAATGGATAATGTAACTATAAGCCAGAAGAAAAAGAACAAACCCGAATAGCATTAATTGTGCTGGAACTTCCACTGTAAGTCTGGGTCCAGTCAATGGGATAATTTCCAATATCCCAAAAGAACCAAGGTTGATAACCAAAAGCAAAAATGCTTCCCTCTAAATAGTTATGTTTCTCCTCAGGAGTAGAAATCACTGTAGCAGAGGACAAAATGAGGCCATGAAATCTGGTTAAGCCAGACTGGATGCCTAGAGGGTAGCTGAGGAGCAAATGGAAGCTGCGGCAGGCCAAAGACCTAGCCAGTACTAAAAGCTGGATCCATGAATGGCTTCTTGAAATGGTGTGTGGTCATGCTTAGCTGAGTATACTGTGGGACTCATGATCTTGGAAAATGAGGGGGCAATGAAGACTTCAAGATGGGATGGAAAAACAGCTAAAAAAAAAAAAAAAAAAGAAGGGGAACAGGAAACAAAGAAAACAGAAAAAAAGCTGGCCACAGTGGCTCATGCCTGTAATCCCAGCAATTCATGAGGCCAAGGTGGGAGAATCACTTGAGGCAAGAAGGTTGAGACCAGCCTGGGCAACATAGCGACACCCTTGTTTCTACAAAATTCAAAAAAAAAAAAAATTAGCTGGGTATGATGGCACACACCTGTAGTCCCAGCTATTCAGGAGGGTATGGTGGGAGGATCACTGGAGCCCTGGAGTTCCAAGCTGCAGCAAGCTATGATTATGCCACTGCACTCCAGCCTGGGCAACACAGACAGACACTATCTAAAAAAAAAAAAAAAAAAAATGGGGGCAGGTAGAGAAAAAAGTACTTCCAGAATTTTTACAATTATATATCTAGCTATTAAGAGTAATGACACCAAAAAGATTTCTAAATCAATTCCTGGTTTGTTCCAAGATGACCGAATAGAACAGCTCCGGTCTGCAGCTCCCAGCGTCATCAATGCAGAAAACGGGTGATTTCTGCATTTCCAACTGAGGTACCTGGTCCATCTTATTAGGACTGGTTGGACAGTGGGTGCAGCCCACAGAGGGCGAGCCAAAACAGGGTGGGGCGTCACCTCACCTGGGAAGAGCAAGGGGTCAGGGGATTTCCCTTTCCTAGCCAAGAGAAGCCGTGACAGACAGTACCTGGAAAAACGCAACACTCTCGCTCAAATACTGTGGTTTTTCCAAAGTCTTAGCAACCAGCAGACCAGGAGATTACATCCCGCACCTGGCTCAGTGGGTCCCATGCCCATGGAGCCTTGCTCACTGCTAGCACAGCAGTCTGCGATTGACCTGCAAGGCAGCAGCCCAGCAGGGAGGGGGTGTCTGCCATTGCTGAGGCTTGAGTAGGTAAACAAAGCAGCTGGGAAGCTTGAACTGGGCAGAGCCCACCGCAGGGCTACAGTGCTTGCTGCCTCTATAGACTCCACCTCTGGGGGTAGGGCATAGCTGAACAAAAGGCAGCAGAAACTTCTGTAGACTTAAACATCCTGTCTGACAGCTCAAAGAAAGCAATGGTTCTCCCAGCACAGTGTCTGAGCTCTGAGAACGGACAGACTGCCGCCTCAAGTGGGTCCCTGACCGCCATGTAGACTAACTGGAAGACACCTCCCAGTAGGGGCCGACTGACACCTCATACAGGCAGGTGCCCCTCTGGGACAAAGCTTCCAGAGGAAGGATCAGGCAGCAATATTTGCTGTTCTGCAATATTTGCAGTTCTGCAGACTCCACTGGTAATACCCAGGCAAACAAGGTCTGGAGTGGACCTCCAACAAACTCCAACAGACCTGCAGGTAAGGGACCTGACTGTTAGAAGGAAAACTAACAAACAGAAAGGAATAGCATCAACATCAACAAAAAGGACATCCACACCAAAACCCCTTTTGTAGGTCACCAACATCAAAAACCAAAGGTAGATAAAACCACAAAGATGAGGAGAAACCAGAGCAGAAAACCTGAAAATTCTAAAAACCAGAGCACCTCTTCTCCTCCAAAGGATCGCAGCTCCTCGCCAGCAACGGCACAAAGGTGGATGGAGACTAACTTTGATGAGATGACAGAAGTAGGCTTCAGAAGGCCGGTAATAACAAAATTCTCCGAGCTAAAGAAGGATGTTCGAACCCATCACAAGGAAGCTAAAAACCTTGAAAAAAGATTAGACGAATGGCTAACTAGAATATACAGTGTAGAGAAGACCTTAAATGACCTGATGGAGCTGAAAACCATGGCACGAGAACTATGTGACATATGCACAAGCTTCAATAGCCAATTCGATCAAGTGGAAGATAGGGTATCAGTGATTGAAGATCAAATGAATCAAATAAAGCAAGAAGAGAAGTTTAGGGAAAAAAAGTAAAAAGAAATGAACAAAGCCTCCAACAAATATGGGACTATGTGAAAAGACCAAATCTACATTTGATTGGTATACCTAAAAGTGACGGGGAGAATGAAAATAAATTGGAAAACACTCTTCAGTATATTATCCATGAGAACTTCCCCAAACTAGCAAGGCAGGCCATAATTCAAATTCAGGAAATAAAGAGAACACCACAAAGACACTCCTCAAGAACAGCAACCCCCAGACACATAATTGTCAGATTCACCAAGGCTGAAATGAAGGAAAAAATGTTAAGGGCAGTCAGAGAGAAAGGTTGGGTTACCCACAAAGGGAAGCCCATCAGACTAACAGTGGATCTCTCAGCAGAAACTTCAAGCCAGAAGAGAGTGGGGGCCAATATTCAACATTCTTAAAGAAAAGATTTTTCAACTCAGAATTTCATATCCAGCCACACTAAGCTTCATAAGTGAAGGAGAAATAAAATCATTTACAGACAAGCAAATGCTGAGAGATTTTGTCACCACCAGGCCTGCCTTACAAGAGCTCCTGAAGGAAGCAGATGGAAAGGAACAACTGGTACCAGACACTGAAAAAACATGCCAAATGGTAAAGACCATTGATGCTATGAAGAAACTGCAATAATTAATAGGCAAAATAATCAGCTAACATCATAATGACAGGATCAAATTCACACATAACAGTATTAACCTTACATGTAAATGGGCTAAATGCCCCAACTAAAAGACACAGACTGGCAAATTGGATAAAGAGTCAAGACCCATCAGTGTGCTGTATTCGGGAGACCAATCTCACGTGCAAAGGACACACAAAGGCTCAAAATAAAGGGATGGAAGAAGATCTACCAAGCAAACAGAAAGCAAAAAAGGCAGGGGTTGCAATCCTAGTCTCTCATAAAAACAGACTTTAAACCAACAAAGATCATAAGAGACAAAGAAGGCCATTACATAATGGTAAAGGGATCAATTCAACAAGAAGAGCTAACTATCCTAACTATATATGCACCCAGTACAGGAGCACCCAGATTCATAAAGCAAGTCCTTAGAGACGTACAAAGAGACTTAGACTCCCACATAATAATAATGGGAGACTTTAACACCTCACTGTTGGCATTAGACAGATCAATAAGACAGAAGGTTAACAAGGATATCCAGGACTTGAACTCTGCACCAAGCAGACCTAATAGACATCTACAGAACTCTCCACCCCAAATTAACAGAATATACATTCTTCTCAGCACCAAATGGCACTTATTCCAAAGCTGACCACATAGTTGGAAGTAAAGCACTCCTTAGCAAATGTAAAAGAACAGAAATTATAATAAACTGTCTCTCAGACCACAGTGCAATCAAATTAGAACTCAGGATTAAGAAACTCAAAACTGCACAACTACATGGAAACTGAACAACCTGCTCCTGAATGACTACTGTGTAAATAATGAAACAAAGGCAGAAATAAAGATGTTCTTTGAAACCAATGAGAACAAAGACACAACATACTAGAATATGTGGGACACATTTAAAGCAGTGTGTAGAGGGAAATTTATAGCACTAAATGCCCACAAGAGAAAGCAGGAAAAATCTAAAATCGACACCGTAACATCAGAATTAAAAGAACTAGAGAAACAAGAGCAAACACATTCAAAAGCTGGTAGGAGGCAAGAAATAAATAAGATCAGAGCAGAACTGAAGGATACAGAGACACAAAAAACCCTTCAAAAAATCAATGAATCCAGGAGCTGGTTTTTTGAAAAGATCAACAAAATTGATAGACCACTAGCAAGACTAATAAGAAAAGAGAGAAGAATCAAATAGACTCAATAAAAAAAGATAAAGGGGGTATCACCACCAATCCCACAGAAATACAAACTACCATCAGAGACTACTATAAACATCTCCACACAAATAAACTAGAAAATCTAGAAGAAATGGATAAATTCCTGGACACATACACCCTCCCAAGACTAAACCAGGAGAAGTGGAATCTTTGAAGAGACCAATAACTGGCTCTGAAATTGAGGGCAATAACTAACAGCCTACCAACAAAAAAAGTACAGGACCAGATGGATTCACAGCCAAATTCTACCAAAGGTACAAAGAGGAGCTGGTACCATTCCTTCTGAAACTATTTCAATCAACAGAAAAAGAGGGAATCCTCCCTAACTCATTTTATGAGGCCAGCATCATCCTGATACTAAAGCCTGGCAGAGACACAACAAAAAAAGAGAATTTTAGACCAATATCCCTGATGAACATCGATGTGAAAATCCTCAATAAAACACTGGCAAACCGAATCCAGCAGCACATCAAAAAGTTTATCCACTACGATCAAGTCGGCTTCATCCCTGGGATGCAAGGCTGGTTCAACATATGCAAATCAATAAACATAATCCATCACACAAACAGAACCAACGACAAAAACCACGATTATCTTAATAGATGCAGAAAAGACCTTCGACAAAATCCAACAGCCGTTCATGCTAAAAACTCTTAATAAACTAGGTATTGATGGAACGTATCTCAAAATAGTAAGAGCTATTTATGACAAACCCACAGCCAAAATCATACTGAATGGGCAAAAACTGGAAGCATTCCCTTTGAAAACCGGCACAAGACAGGGATGCCCTCTCTCACCACTCCTATTCAACACAGTGTTGCAAGTTCTGACCAGGGCAATCAGGCAAGAGAAAGAAATAAAGGGTATTCAATTAGGAAAAGAGGAAGTCAAATTGTCCCTGTTTGCAGATGACATGGTTGTATATTTAGAAAACCCCATTGCCTCAGCCCAAAATCTCCTTAGGCTGATAAGCAACTTCAGCAAAGTCTCAGGATACAAAATCAATGTGCAAAAATCACAACCAACTGATTTTTTTTTTTTTTTTTTTTTTTGAGATTGAGTTTCGCTTTTGTTGCCCAGGCTAAAGTGCAATGTTGTGATCTTGGCTCACCACAACCTCGGCCTCCCAGGTTCAAGCGATTCTCCAGCCTCAGCCTCCCTAGTAGCTGGGATTATAGGCATGTGCCACCATGCCCGGCTAATTTTTTTGTATTTTTAGTAGAGATGGGGTTTCTCCATGTTGGTTAGGCTGGTCTCGAACTCCCAACTTCAGATGATCCACCTGCCTTGGCCTCCCAAAGTGCTGGGATTACAGGCATGAGCCACCGCACCCAGCCTACAACCATCTTTGACAAACCTGACAAAAACAAGAAAAGGGGAAAGGATTCCCTATTTAATACATGGTGCTGGCAAAACTGGCTAGTCATATGCAGAAAGCTGAAACTGGATCCCTTCCTTACACTTTATACGAAAATTAATTCAAGATTGATTAAAGACTTAAATGTTAGACCTGAAACCCTAAAAACCCTAGAAGAAAACCTAAGTAATACCATTCAGGACATGTGCATGGGCAAGGACTTCATGACTAAAACACCAAAAGCAATGGCAACAAAAGCCAAAAGAGACAAATGGGATCTAATTAAACTAAAGAGCTTCTGCACAGCAAAAGGAACTACCATCAGAGTGAACAGGCAACCTACAAAATGGGAGAAAATTTTTGCAATCTATTCAGCTGACAAAGGGCTAATATCCAGAATCTACAAAGAACTTAAATTTTCAAGAAAAAAACAAACAACCACATCAAAAAGCGGGCAAAGGACATGAACAGACACTTCTCAAAAGAAGACATTTATGCAGCCAACAGACACATGAAAAAATGCTCATCATCACTGGCAATCAGAGAAATGCAAATTAAAGCCACAATGAGATACAATCTCACACCAGTTAGAATGGCGATCATTAAAAAGTCAGGAAACAACAGATGCTGGAGAGGATGTGGAGAAATAGGAACACTTTTACACTGTTGGTGGGGCTGTAGATTAGTTCGACCATTGTGGAAGACAATGTGGCGATTCCTCAAGGATCCAGAACTAGAAATATCATTTGACCCAGCCATCCCATTACTGGGTACATACCCAAAGGATTATAAATCATGCCACTATAAAGACACATGCACACGTATGTTTATTGCGGCACTATTCACAATAGCAAAGATTTGGAACCAACCCAAATGTCCATCAGTGATAGACTGGATTAAGAAAATGTGGCACATATACACCATGGAATTCTATGCAGCCATAAAAAAAGGATGAATTCATGTCCTTTGCAGGGACATGAATGAAGCTGGAAACAATCATTCTCAGCAAACTATGACAAGGACAGAAAACCAAACACTGCATGTTCTCACTCAGAGGTGGGAACTGAACAACGAGAACACTTGGACACAGGGAGGGGAACATCACACACCGGCCTGTCTGGGGAGGTGGACTGTGGGAGGGACAGCATTAGGAGAAATACCCAATGTAAACGATGAGGTAATCGGTGTAGAAAACCAACATGGCACCATACCTATGTAACAAATCTGCACGCTGTGCACATGTACCCTAGAACTTAAAAAAAAAAAGAAAAAAGAAAAAAGAAAAAATCAATTCCCAAAGCATTTCTCTCATCTCTTCTGAAAAAGTTCCAAAAACACAACTCCAAAGATGAAACGGAAGTTAAAGGTAAACAGGCAATAGCGCTGAATACGTAATTTCAGTAACTCAGAATTTGCTCCATCCTCTGCTCTAAAGCTTAGCTACAGAAGAGCATCACCTTTGAAACATTTTCCCAAACATAAAGATATCCAGAATATGAAGCTGCCATTAAAACTGTGACACAGATCTTCCTTTACTGATAATGTGAAAACATCCCTAAAGTTCTAAATACGAGGTACAGAACCACATCAACCGCCTAATTTGTCTGTAGCCTAAGCTCAAGTACGGAGTTTATCTGCAAGCGGAATTGGGAAATATTTCAGCCAGCATCTCCTCGCGCCATCCTGATACCTACACACTTGAGGCCACCGAGTCACCTGCGCAGCCGTTGCTCCTCCAAGACCAATCCGGGCTCCCCAGACCCACGGGCCTGAATCTGGAGCACAGCAGACCGCGTGACAACAGCGACTCGGAGATCAGCACCCGTCGGGAAAGCCGGGTACCCGTTGAAGCTGGCGTCACGCCCAAAGGAACAAACGCCAGAGCGTGTGTCCTGGGCAAAGGCGACCCGCCGCTCCGGTCCCCGGGCAGCAGCGGCCGGCGTCAGGCCGCAAGGCGAGGGGCGGGGACGGGACGCTACCCGGCAGCCAGGCGCCGAGCGGCAACACCACTCCGGCCTTGCGCCATTCCGGCCCTACTACGGCCGGCGGCGGCAGCGCGGCTGGGCTCAGCGGCTCGCAGCCCGGGCGCCCCCCCTGCCGGCCGCTTGCTAGCTCAGCCTCACCCGCAGTCTTGTCCGCTGGCTCGCTCGCCCGCCCACAGGTCGACAGGGCCCAGCGACCCCACGAGCGACTCCACGTAAGGCACTGACCGACAACGCTCTGCGACCGCCGCGCCCCGCCCCTTTTGTGACACTACCTACCAATCGCTGGACGGCGCTCTCGCTACCCTCCAATCAGCGCTGGCGGGGCGGGCCTGGACCCGGACGTGGGCCGTTGCAGGGGCGCCAGGGCGCTAGGGCCTTGTTGGCATTCCCTGGAGGTTGTGGGTTACAAGGCCCGGATGTTGATCTTTTATTCCTAGCAACACCGCACCCCTGACTCTTGCCCACGCGG
The DNA here is from genome assembly GCF_049350105.2 of Macaca mulatta. Lineage (NCBI taxonomy): Eukaryota > Metazoa > Chordata > Mammalia > Primates > Cercopithecidae > Macaca > Macaca mulatta. The sequence continues at coordinate 58,676,817 of NC_133414.1, forward strand.
CCGTCTTGAGGGCGGCCGCACGGCCTGCTGGGAACGGCGGGGTTGCCGGAGTGCTCTCCGTCGGACCCATCGGGGATCCTCTTCCAGGCGCCTGATTTGCTGGGGATAGGCGATACAGGCAAATGCTGTCCAGTAGGTGGCCTCTCCAGAGCCAGGGGCACTCCTGGTGCGTTTGGGCCGGCCTGCCCTGAACAAATCCTCTTCGGGCTTCAACGACCCCTAATGTTTCTGGCCTCAATTGCCTCATCTGGAAAATGGGGGCATTACCGTGCTTGGTTGAAGACAAGGGTGAAAACAGGTAACTTTCTGTGGTCCTCGTACAAGTTACTGAGGACTGTAGGCCAGGCAATGGAGTAGGCACCCTGGGCTCAAATCCCAGCTTTGGGTAAGCCCAGCCAGGCCTCCTGCTCCAGTTTCCAAGCTACTGAGCTGCGGGGTAAACAGTAACTGGCTTCAAGCTAACACCTGCCTTTCAACCTAACATGGGAGCCCACTGCCTCGTTCCGCCTACCGATTTTCCAACTCCGTGAACCTCCTTCACTACGTGGGTTATTCAGCTGACAATGTCATCTCGCTCCCGGTGCGGGCTCACTCATCCTCGACTTCTGGCTCAGAGGAGCCGGTCTAATATGAAACTAAACACCTAAGCTGTGTCTCCTGTCCTCTCATTCTTCTGAGACCCTACCCACCAACTTATCTCCACAGTTCAACGAACTATTGAGCATACACTGGGGGAGTATGGTGAGGCACTAAGCTTTGATTCACCAGTCTCGCCGCTGGTTCCTTCTGAAACTCTACATATGCTTAATGCTAAATAGATTGGAGCCCTTTGGGGACAGAGTTATAATGGTAATAATCTTTGCCTTCCTGAGCCTAGAATAGGGCCTGTAATGGAGACTTACTGAGTAAAAAACGTTTACACTGGAGAATTGACAGCATGGACCGTGGAGTCAGGCAGGTGTGTTTAAAGCCTTGGCTCTCCATACTGGAAGCTCCATTACCTGGCCAAGTCATTCATTCTTTACAACATCTTCATCATTATCATCTACCATTTTTCGAGTGCCAGATAGTTGACAAAGGTCTTTACATATTCTCTCCCCATCACAATCCTGCAAGGTTGGTATTTGAAACCCCTTGTCTACAAAGAAGTAAACAAAAGCTAATTAAAGTAGAACAATTTGCCTATAATCAAACAGCTCTATGTCGGAAAGCCAGATTTAAATGTAGGGCACAATACAAAAATCCAAACTCGTTCCATTATTCCACATCGCTTCCAGATTTTAGCTTCATCTGTAAAATTAGTGTTACTACATAACCTATCTGATAGACCATGGAGACTGAATAAAACAGCATTAAAAGTTGTTACCATAGGAACTTTTTTTTACATAAGTTCTCTCTCCCTTTCAAGCCTCTCAAAATAGCAGTTTGTGTATTTTCTAAATCTATTGTCTCCTGAATCCCCTGAAATCAATCCTACTGATTGATGAGTGGATTTAGTTGTTCCAAAAGAAAATCACCATATTTAACAAATGCTGACTCTGACCCACACTGGGTCCTAGAGCAAGAAACTATTTGCGCAAATAACCTAAGGACAGAAGGAAGATGCATAAAATGAATAGGGGAAAGGAGTGGGCAACTAGCAAGTGCCTTCGTCTGTCATCATGTCACTCTCATAGCAGACTTGTGCAAATGGTTGACCTGTGGGAGCTGTAAAAAATCTTGACTCTGGATATGAGTAATTCCCCATCTGATCTTACAGTACCCAAGGAAGTAGTCAGTAGCTCCAGGATCGCTGAGACCAACCTGGGCTGCCTACAAGATTGTGCTGTGGTGACAGGCTGAATAGTCAGCAGCAAGACGACAGAGCACCAAAAAGCACAGACTAGAATGGGATCAGCAGTCCAGGTGGCTGGTGGCTAATGCCTTTGTCGATGCAGATAAAGAACGTTTTCATTCCCGCAGAGTTCAATGGGGCAGTGCTGCTCTAGAGGCTGACGTTTCCATCCTCAGCACTTCCCCCTGCTATTACCTACATTCATTCTGCTACTTCCACAAGGCAAGAATGAACAGGATGCCTTAGAGCAATGGTCAGCAAACTGTTTATGTAAAGGGGCAGGGCTAGGCATGGTGGCTCAAGCCTGTAATCCCAGCACTTTGAGAGGCCAAGGTGGATGGATCACGAGGTCAGGAGTTCAAGACCAACCTGGCCAACATGGTGAAACCTCGTCTCTACTACAAATACCAAAATTATCTGGGTGTTGTGGCAGGTGCCTGTAATCCCAGCTACTTGGGAGGCTAAGGCAGGAGCATCGCCTGAAGCCGAGAAACAGGTTGCAGTGAGCTGAGATCATATGACTGCACTCCAGCCTAGGTGACAGAGCAAGACTCTGTCTCAAAAAAATAAATAAAATAAAAGGGTCAGATAGAAAACGTCTGAGGCTCTGTGAGCCATCCGGTCTCTGTCATAATTACTCAACTCTTACATTGGAGGTAGGGTGAAAGCAGCAATAGAAAGTAAGTAAATGAATGAGTATAGTTGTGTTCAAATAATACTTTATTAGCAAAATCCGACAGTGGGTTTGGGGGAGGGCATAGTTTGCCAAACTAAAATAAAAATGTATTAAAGATTTAAATGTGGCCAAGCATGGTGGCTCACGACTGTAATCCCAGCACTTTGGGAAGCAGAGGCGGGTGGATCACAAGGTCAGGAGGTCGAGACCATCCTGGCCAACATGGTAAAACCCTGTCTCTACTAAAAATACAAAAATGAGCCAGGCATGGTAGCACATGCCTGTAGGCTAGGGTAGTCTCGAACTTCTGACCTTAATTGATCCACCTGCCTTGGCCTCCCAAAGTGCTAGGGTTACGGGTGTGAGCCACCATGCCCAGCTGAGATCTGATGGTTTCATACATGTTTGACAGTTGCTCCTTCACATGCTCACACTCTCTGTGTGGCCGCCATGTTAGTCAGACCTGGTTCCCCTTCTGCCATGATTGTACGTTTCCTAAGGCCTCCCCAGCCATGCAAAACTGTGAGTCAATTAAACCTCTTTCCTTTATAAGTTACCCAACCTCAGGTATTTCTTTATATCAGTGTGAAAACAAACTAATATACTTTCTGATAACCATGCTTGAGGAATTGGGGAATTCAGACTACCTGGGATCAAATTGTGGCCCCACCCTTAGCAGTCATGTGACCTTGGGGAGGTTACTTACCTTCTCCATCTCCACTTCTTCTGTAAAATCTGTAAATGAGATTGTTTCTGAGGGTTAAATGAGCATAGCACAGTGGGGACACTGTCAGGTGCACACTGCTTGCCAGATGTCAAGTATTCATCTTTATTGAATTAGGACTGTGGTAACCCACTTTATGGCTCTCGATTTTGTATGATAAAATCATGCTTAGTGCTTTGTTAGTAAAAGAAGGAAAATCTGAAAGTCCCTGCCATGGAAGGAAGAAATAGTGGGGAGAAAAGGGAGTTGGTAAGTTTGAGCATTTCAGAGCATGGAGGGACAAGTTAGGTTTCTATTTTATGGAGAAGGAGGTGGAGGCAGGATGGGTCCTAAGGTGTCATTCAAGACACACAGCCATAACTCTTTATTGAGAATAGTGCTAGGGCCCCAGGGATTGCTGTGGTCAAGTTGTAGACAAAAATGACTACTCATTGGAAGATAGGAGAGGAGTGTTTTGTTACAAAAGCAGTCAGCAATTCAGGTGTATCTATATTCAGTCAGCAAATAAAAGTCATTCAACTTGGTTGCTAATGCGATCCACTCTACTGAGGCTTTGTGTAGAACTCACAGAGGAAGATGGCTTCAAGTAACGAACTACCCTGTGCTTTTCTTAGGACTAAAAAGCTCAGGAAGCTGGTGATGAATGAAAACCTTAGTCCACCTGGCACTGCAGGAGGGGCCAGGAGAGCAGCAGCATCATAAGCCACAGGGTGGGGCAGCCCAGGCAGGGGCATTCTGAGCTGTTGGGGAGGGGTGGCAGCCAGGATGGAGCACTGTGAGCTGTCGGGGAGGGCAATGTGAAGTGTGGGGTGGGGCATGGTGTGCCACATGCCTGTGCTCCCACCTGGGCTAGTGGACTTCAGTCTGTAGGTGACTACAGAAGGAGGAGGAGCTCCGTCTGTTCTCTCTTCAGGCAGTTGTGTCTCTCAGCGCTTGTTGGGTTCACAAGCAATTTAATAAGCTGGCTGGTCTTCACCCTCCCAGACAAGTCACTCAGGGGAGGCGGCCAGGTGCAGGCCTTGGCCTGCAGCCCTAGCCAGGGCCCAGGACCGGGCTGTGAGGTGGGCAGGCGAGCAGTGGGCAAGACCATCTCTGCAAGTGCAGCATAGCCTCAGCCTAGGGCAGCAGGAGTGCAAGGCCAAAGCTGTGAGCAGAGGCACAGGTGGTGGCAGACAGTAGAGGCGTCCCGTGGGGAACATACTGACCTGTTGTGTGTGACCCAGGGTCAGCCCCGAGTTTGACCAGCAACAGTGGTCAGTGTGTCCCTCTGAGCTGGGGACAGGATGGCAGGAGTGCCCATGGCTGCTGCTGTGCAGCCTGCTGAGGTGACTGTTGAAGTTGGTGAGGACCTCCACATGCACCACATCCATGACCGGGAGATGCCTGAAGGTAAGGAGGTGACGGGTGCCACCTGCCCTCGGCTTGCCTCTGGCTGCTGCTGCCCCCAAGGTCCCCTGGGAGGCATTGCCCATTTCGAGCTCCTTTCTGCCTGTAGCCAGCTTTCCCGGGGCTGGCCAGGAACAAGACCTGGCTCTGCCTTGCATTCCCACCCCTTAGTCTTTCCCCACCGAGTCCAGTCAGTTTCTTTTCGCCTCCCCTCCCAATCGCCCAGTTCTTGCTCTCTCATCTCATTCTGCCAGGCTGGCATGGGACCATTTATTTGTGACTCTTCTTGTCAAATAAGCAGCAAATAAATGAGTTGATAAATTTTTATAAATGGTTACATCTTTTTTTGCTTTTCTCCCTCTATACGTATAGCTTTGGAGTTTAACCCTTCTGCCAATCCAGAGGCAAGCACAATATGCCACAGGAACTGTCAAACAGATGGTGAGGCAACATTGTCTGTGTGTCTGTGTATTATGCTGTGGGACTTTGTGGAGGCTTCTTTGGACCATTCTCTTCCTTTCCTCAATAAAAACTCAAATATCCCAACTTTCCAGCACCCATCTTATTTTTTCTTTGTACCTGTCCACATGGTACCTAAGTGAAGGAACCAGGTAAGTGCCTAATTGTTTCCTTTGTTAAAGTAGGTAAATCTCAGGACAGTTCATATTCAGATACTCGGGGATTTCTTACTTAAAATCAGAATGGAGGTGGCCATGGGAAAGGCTATATGGTATTCTTAATGGGCTGCTGTAAGTCACCTTGATAGAAGCTGCTTGGTTTCTTCTAACTGTAATTTGAACACAGAAGGAAATAAAAGAAAAAAAGGGTGCTTAAAATAATTGTGAAAGGTGTGAAATGTCACGGCCAGGGCTGCAGAAAAAGGTTGTGTGTCTGTGTGTTTGGGATTTCTCAAAGGACTTTACCTATGAGGCTCTGATTACTCTAAAACTTTTAATTTAACACAAAATGTGTTTCCAGATTTATTCTGGTGATTTAACAGACTTTATTCACCTCCTTGTTCTAAAAGAGAGGTAGAGATTGGTTCATGATCAAAACTTTCAAAATACATGAAACGTCAATGTAGACTTTTAATGTGTAATATAAAGATTGCAGGTTAAAATGTCAGACCTTCCCTGTAAGAGTGTTTGTTGCTGAGGCTCCCCCTTTGTCCTTACCCCTCCTGACAATAGCATCTTGTTCAAAGATAAGAAAGTTGGAGTTTTGACCGGGCATGGTGGCTCACGCCTGTAATTCCAGCACTTTGGGAGGCCAAGGCGGGCAGATCACCTGAGGTCAGGTGTTCGAGACCAGCCTGGCTAACATGGTGAAACCCCGTCTGTACTAGAAAAAAGTACAAAAATTAGCTGGGTGTGGTGGTGCATGCCTGTAGTTCCAGCTACTCGAGAGGCTGAGGCAGGAGAATTGCTTGAACCCAGGAGGCAGAGGTTGCAGTGAGCAGAGAGCACCAATGCACTCCAGCCTGGGTGACAGAGTGAGACCCCATCTCAAAAAAAAAATAAAAAATAAAAAGAGAAAGAAAAGAAAAAGAGAGAAAGAAAGTTGGAATTTTTTAGTCTCTATACTGCTAGGAGAGGCGGGGGATGGGAGGTGGTAGAAAAGAGAAAACAATTAGTTGGTTTGCCTCTAAAATTTTGCAAAAAGGTGAATCTAAGTAAAGGTAATTCTGGGTAATAATATGGTTCATGAATAAAAACTAAAATTTTCAAAATAGAAAACATTGCATCATAAAGATATTAAATCCAGTTGGCTTATTGGTTTCATTTAAATGCCAGAGATTTCATTGCTGTAGAAGAAATGTCTTATAGCTCTTCTATTTAAACTTTGGTTGGGCTCCTAATTTTTTAAGAGGTAGGATATTTAAGACTCATGATGAGTGTGACTTTGTAACTTGGAAGCACTATCCTCACTTTTCAAGATATTTAAGGATTGCTTTAGAATAAACAAATATATTAAGTGAATTAATTGATTATACCTTTATACACAAACTGTGTAAGTATTTGTGTAAACTTATACTCTGCTTGGTGATGTAAGGAAAGTCTCTGAGTGATGTTACACACCAGCTAGTAGATGGGTAGTGTTGGATGGGAGCCCAAAAATGGCTCTTTATTATCATTCTTTAGGATTACAGCACAGTTTATGTATGTCTCACTTGGCCCTTTCCAATACAAATAAGGCCTGGGTATGTTCTCCCTATGTATTGTTAATGAAGAAGTGAAGACGTAGAGATATCACATGACTATGGAAGACATCTACTTAACAGAACTAAGGTTCTATGTCCTCAGAATGACATGGAAGTGACAGATATGCTGTATTTACTTTTTTAAAATTTAAAAAACTCTAGAATACATCTATATTTTGCCTATAAAATAGACCTGTCTTTTAAAACTTACTGCCATCTTGATTTATTTTATGCAAAGTGGATTTTATACAACTCAAAACCAATATTTACCTCTTCTTTTTTTTTTTTTTTTAAATAAAGGAAGGTGTCACTATGTTACTCATGCTGGCCTCAAATTCCTGACCTGGGTTCAAGTGATTTTCCCATCTCAGCCTCCTGAGTAGCTGGGACTACAAGCATGTGCCATCTTGCCTTGCTCTATCTTATGTCCATACATTCATTTCAATGGATAAGAATAAAAGTAGAGGTAGTGAAACAGCCTAAATGCAGCAGTTGAATAAACAAATTGATAAATTTTTATAAATGATTACATCTTTTTTTCTTTTCTCCCTCTATACATATAGCTTTGGAGTTTAACCCTCCTGCCAATCCAGAGGCAAGCACAATATTCCAGAGAAACTCTCAAAAGGATGGTGAGACAACATTGTTTTTTCTACCAAGAGAAATAATAAAAACTCTTGTTTGATTAGGTTATAGAAAGTATTTAGAAAAACTCAAATTGGTTTAAGTTTTTCACCTTTTCACATGTTCACTTGTCTTATTTTAACATGTAATATACTTTTCTTTAGTTGTTATTGTTTTAGTGAAAACATGTAAACTGTTTGTTTATACATTTTGCCATCTTTTTATCAACACAATTAATTTGTCATGTGATGGAGGAGTCATGGACTTCTTTATTTATACTTCTTGGATTTATCTTTATTTATAATTCTTGGATTTCTTTTTATTTATAATTCCTCTTCCCTTACTCGAAACAGTACGTTTTAAAGATGAATGATAGAACTTAGGCTTCAGCTTGGTTTTCATTTAAACAAATTAAAAACATAGTTGTTTATCATCGGGGATTGAATCTGTGATTTGGGCCTCCTCTCACACAGTCCTCTGACCACATTCATTTACCACATCCAAGTTCATACTACTCAAAACTTTTAAGTTTTTAACCTTTTCATTTGATGTAATGTAAATTTAAACATGCCCTACTCCTGCTTATTTTCCTTAATGTTATGCTAAATCCTCATTTGTTTGCTAAAAAGCCATACACAGCCAAGTTTTCCAGTTGACTTAAATAGCAAGAATACAAGTGAGGGTTCCATAATAATATGTGAAGTAATGCAGCACAGTAAAACATGGGAGTTTGTAACCTTTGTTTTTATAGTTTGAGTAGACTTTGCCCAACTTGAATCAGTTATTTCTGGTTAGAACTTGTGTTCATTTTTTACATTACTGTAAAGAGATACCTAAGGCTGGGTAATTTATAACAAAAAGAGGTTTAATTGGCTCATAGATCTTCAGGCTGTACAAACATGGCTTCAACATCTGCTTCTGGTGAGGGCCGCAGCAAGCTTACAATCATGATAGAAGGCAAAAGGGAAGCAGGTGGTTCCACATGGTGAAAGAGGAAGGAGGGGAAGGGGGAAGGTACCACATTCTTTTTTCTTTCTTTTTTTTTAAAATGGAGCCTCGCTCTGTTGCCCAGGCTGGAGTGCAATGGCGTGATCTCTGCTCACTACAACCTCCACCTCCTAGATTCAAGCGATTCTCCTGCCTTAGCCTCCCGAGTAGTTGAGACTATAGGCAGGTGCCACAACACCTGGCTAATTTTTGTATTTTTGGTAGAGACCAAAAAAAAATTTTTTTTCTTAGTTGTAGAAATGAGAAGAAGCAACTGTACAAACCATGTTAGTAAACAGCTAGTTAAGAAATTGATAGTTTGACATAAAAGCATGTCTCTCTTGATTTTTTTTAAATTACAATATGTACCCAGTCATGGTAGCATGGAGCTCTTTTTGTGGATTTTCTAAATCTCTTCTATTTTCCTAAGTAATTTATCCAGAAAAATTTTTAGCTTAGTGTGTCCACCTTTTAAGGATTTCTGACATTTAAATTGAATTTCAATAGTCTGGTTGTGGTAAAAAGATCTGCCTTAAGGCTGGGCGTGGTGGCTCACACCTGTAATCCCAGCACTTTAGGAGGCCCAGGTGGGCGGATCATCTGAGGTCAGGAGTTCGAGACAACCCTGACCAACATAGTGGAATTCTGTCTCTACTAAAAATAGAAAATTAGCCGGGCGCTGTGGCGCATGCCTGGAATCTCAGCTACTCAGGAGGCTGAGGCAGGAGAATCACTTGAACCCGGCAGGCGGAGGTTGCAGCGAGCTGAGATCACACCATTGCACTCCAGCCTGGGCAACAGAGCGAAACTCTGCCTCAAAACAAAACAAAACAAAACAAAAAAACAAAAAACAAAGAGATCTGCCTTAAATATTGAATCTTATTTTTAATGAAATAACAAAAATAGAATAGCTAAGTTAATTGCCAGCACTGTCTACTGACTTTCTATCACAGCAGGTAAAAGCATACCTTTCTTGCTACACCATGATCTTATGTTCCTCCCTCTGTTTCTTCCAATAGTAGCACACTTCTTCATTAAATCAGTAATATTTACATGATTATGACTCTGCAAATATTATTCACTGCTAAGTCATATGGTGTTTTCATTGTGCCTCTGCATTACATATTCTTCATCCTGTCTCTGAAACAGTTCTGAAATCTGAGCAATTCTGCAATTCTCCTGGATCTTCTCTTTTTTCCTAGCCGATGTTAGTTTATCCATCCAAATATAGTAAGTAGCCTCTGGGTGGTCTGTTTGCTTTCACATCCATTATTTTTCATCATGAAGCTAATTTTCTGACTATATTCATTTGCTTATTTTCTAACAGTTGCTTTTCCTCCAAGTGTTGTAGCATTTATCACATGCCTTTCAAAGATATTTTGCATCTGCAAAAACACATCTGTTCCTTTTGTGTGTGTGTTGTGGGGGGCAACCTTCTTTGGCCTTTTGTCATCCTAGTTCAATATCAAGTGGCTTTCCCTAGATATGCTCGATGTCTGCTTTTCTGTGCTATTTCCTTAAAGTCTTTTGGGATCTCACATAACTGCTGTCTTGTGTGGGATCGCCTGAGTCCTAGATTCTGTGTTTCCTTCTGTCCTGTTATCCTCTCTAGTTGTACTTGAACACACTTTCCTGGGTGGAGATGTTTAGAGAGCTGGCCAGTCTTAAAATCCCTCCTCTTTGATAGAGAGGAAACCTCTAGGTTGAATCTAAATTTTATGATTCTAAAGACATTTTGCAGTTGTGCTCTCATTACAGTGTTGTTCTTGAATCTATTACCAGTGTGTGATACACAGTTTACAACCAGGTTTTAGGTATCTGTGGAAACTTTTTTTTTTTTTTTTTTTTTTGAGAAGAGTTTTACTCTTATTGCACAGGCTGGAGTGCAATGGTGCAATCTTGGCTCACTGCAACCTCCACCTCCTGGGTTCAAGTGATTCTCCTGTCTCAACCTCCCAAGTAGCTGGGAGAACAGTCGTGCACCACCATGCCTGGCTAATTTTTGTATTTGTAGTAGAGATGGGGTTTCACCATGTTGGCCAGGCTGGTCTCGAACTCCTGATCTCAAGTGATCCACCCACCTCGGCCTCCCAAAGTGCTGGGATTACAGGCGTGAGCCACCACGCCTGGCCCGAAACATTTTAGGATTTTTCTCTCTCTCTGAAGTTCTGAAATTTTATAATAACAGCTTGCCGGGGATCTTTTCATTGAGGCTACTAAACCTGAGACTATCTCTTCTTGAGAATTTTTTTTTTATTTTCTCTGTTACTTTTTTACTGATAGTCTTGTTTTTCAGATACTAGGCTGCTTAGACCAGTACACCTGCATTTGTTTTTTATTTTTCCCCTTCTTTTTCTTTCAGTTTGTCCTTTTATTCTAGTTCTGGGATATTCTGTGACTTTATCCTCTACTATTTCTGTTGAATTTTATATTTTTGAGAGTGTTTTAAGATTTTTTTGTTAAGTTTTGCTCCTGGTTTTGACTGCTCCCATGAATTCCTTTTTTCTGTTGTTTTGATTTCTGTTGTTGGAGGCTTCCCTCCAATGTGTGGTGGTCCCCGGCCTGCTTTATTTGGAAGCAGGACTTCTGTTAGCTGATAGCACTCAGTGTGAGGTTTTGGAAGCCAAACTAGCTTTTCATTTGGGGGACTTCAGTGTATTATCTGGGGATCTTTATTCGAGACATTTCAGTTTCTTCTGAGAAGGATCTCCCAATTTTCTGCCTGGGAAGTAAAAGCATGGCCACTTGCTTTCCAAAAGCAGAGTTAGCGAAGGAAGTTGGAGTTCCATTTTTGGTATACAGTTTTCTTTATATCTCAGGTTTAAGCCATGGTATCTCTGAGCCAGGAATTCTCAGGTTTGATATATCCAGAGAACACACATCTAAGTTTCTTGTCAGATGGAAGGACAGGTAGACTCGGGCCTCTGGTTAGAGATTTTCAACTGACCTTGCTGGCTTTTGTTTTACATTTTACCCTACTTTCCAAAGTGCCATTTGCCCGTAAGTTCACAACCTGCCTTTAGTTCTGCAAGACAAACTGGCTCACTTCTGTTCCAGTCACTTTCTGTAGGCACCAAAGTTGCGCTTCCATGTTATTTACCACTCCTTTATCTACTTTTTATATCACAGCATTTATTAAAAATTATCTCTGTCAACCTTCTCTCCTGGTCATGTGTGTAACCTTTATTTTATGATTAATGAGACTTCCGGAGGGAGAAGAAATAAATTTGTGGTCTATCTATTATGTTTAATCCAAATTTAGGACCTATGTTTAAATCAAAGTCTAATTTGAGTATAATTAATGACATTAATCCAGATAATTTTTTAAAATTAATGTATCTATAATAAGAATATTTCCCTTTTCTTCTAAGGCCTTGTTTGACATTTTCATTCAAACTTTATCCACTGCCATCTACTTCCCATTACTTCACAATAGATGGAGCTGTTTTCATGAATGCCCAAAGTGTTAGAAATATTTAAGTTAATTAAGATTTGTTCATTTTTGGCCTGGTCAACGTAGTAAGTTTAAATAACAAATTAGCCATGCCTGGTGGCATGTGCCTTTCATTTAACCTACTCAGGAGGCTGAGACAGAGGATCACTTGAGCTCAGGAGTTTGCAGCTGCTGTTAACCATAATTGCACCACTGCACTCCAGCCTGGGCAACACAGGGAGACCCTGTCGCAGAAAAAGGAAAAAAGTTATTAATTCTTTAAAAATATGTCTAAAATTTGTCCTGCCCAAAATGAGAGCAAAAAATGTAAACTTTAGTCATTGTTTTATGTTTGCTGAGAAAAATGCTGTATATTATTTATTTATTTATTATTTCCATAGGTTTTTGGGGGAACAGGTGGTATTTGGTTACATGACTAAGTTCTTCAGTGATGATTTGTGAGATTTTGGTGCACGCATCACCTGAGCAGTATCCACTGAACCCAATTTGTAGTATTTTATCCCTCACCCTCCTCCCAGCCTTTCCAGAGTCCCCAAGTCCATTGTATCAGTCTTATGCCTTTGCATCCTTATTATTTAGCTCCCACCTATGAATGAGAACATATGATGTTTAGTTCTCCATGCCTGAGTTACTTCACTTCGAATAATAGTCTTTACTTCCATCCAGGTTGCTGGGAATGCCATTAGTTTATTTCTTATTGTGGCTGTGTGATATTCCTCATGTGTATATGTGTATGTATATCACAGTTTCTTTATCCACTCCTTGATTGATGGGTATTTGGGCTGGTTCCATATTTTTGTAATTGTAATTTGTAAATTGCAATTTGTTTGAGTTCCTCATAGATTCTGGATAATAGCCACTTGTCAGCTGTATAGACTGTGAAGATTCCCTCCCACTCTGTGGGGTGTCTGCTTACTCTGCTGATTGTTCCTTTCCCTGTGCAGAAGCTCTTTAGTTAAGTCTCACCTGTTTGTTTTGTTGCATTTGCTTTTGTGTTCTTGGTCATGAAGTCTTTGCCTAAGCCAGTGTCTAGACAGGTTTTTCCAATGTTATCTTCTAGAATTTTTATGGTTTCAGGTCATAGATGTATGTCCTTGATCCATCTTGAGTTGATTTTTGTGTGAGGTGAGAGTTGAGGATCCAGTTTCATTCTCCTGCATGTGGCTTGCCAATTATCCCAGCACCATTTGTTGAATAGGGTTCACTTTCTTCACCTTGTGTTTTAGTTGGCTTTGTTGAAAATTAGTTGGCTATAGGTATTTGAGTTTATTTCTGGGTTCTCTATTCTGTTCCATTGGTGTAGATGCCTATTTTTATACCACTACCACGCTGTTTTGGTGACTATGGCCTTATAGTGTGGTTTGAAATCAGGTAATGTGATGCCTCCAGATTTGTTGTTGTTGCTTATATTTGTTTTCGCTACGTGGGTTCTTGTTTGGTCCCATATGAATTTTAGGATTGTTTTTTCTACTTCTGTGAAGAAGAATGGTGGTATTTTGATGGGAATTACATTGAATTTGTAGATTGCTTTTGGCAGTATGGTCATTTTCGTGATATTCATTCTACCCTTTCATGAGCATGGGCTGTCTTTCCATTTGTTTATGTCCATGATTTCATTCAGCAATGTTTTGTAGTTCCTAATGGCATATCAAAATGATGTTCCAGAGGGCGCAGTGGCTCACGCCTGTAATCCCAACACTTTGGGAGGCCAAGGCAGGTGGATCACGAGGTCAGGGGTTGAGACCAGCCTGGTCAACATGGTGAAACCTCGTCTCTACTAAAAATACAAAAATTAGCCAGGCGTGGTGGCATGTGCTTGTAATCCCATCTACTCAGGAGGCTGAGGCAGGAGAATCACTTGAACCTGGGAGGCAGAGGTTGCAGTGAGCCAAGATCGCCCCACTGCACACTCCAGCCTGGGTGACAGAGCGAGACTCCATCTCAAAAAAAAAAAAAAAGATACTCCACCATAATCAAATGGGTTTCGTACTAATGATGCAGGGATGGGTTAACATACACAAGTCAATAAATGTGATACACCACATGAACAGAATTGAAAACAAAAAATATTACATGATCATCTTAATAGATGTGGAAAAGACATTTGACAAAATGCAGCATCCTTTTATGATTAAAACCCTCAGCAAAATCGGCATACAAAGGTTATACCTCAATGTAATAAAAGCCATCTATGACAAACCCACAACCAACATAATATCAAATGGGGAAAAGTTGAAAGCACTCCCCCTGAGAACCGGAACAAGACAAGGATGCCCACTCTCACCACTTCTATTCAACATAGTACTAGAAGACCCAGCCAGAGCAATCACATGAGAGAAAGCAATAAAAGGCATCCTGATCGGTAAAGAGGAAGTCAAACTGTTGCTGTTTGCTGATGATATGATCGTATACCTAGGAAACCCTAAAGACTCCTCCCAAAAGCTCCTAGAACTGATAAATGAATTCAGGAAAGTTTCAGGAGACAAAATTAATGTACACAAATCAGTAGCTCTATTATACCCCAACAGAGACCAAGCTTAGAATCAAACCAATAACTCAACCCCTTTTACGATAACTGCAAAAATAAAATAAAATAAAATACTTAGAAATAGACATAATCAAGGAGATAAAAGACCTCTACCAGGAAAACTTTAGTATTTTTAATGGGTTAAAATGAGAGGCAGCAGGTACAGCAGAAGAAGTCAGTGGGTGGGCATTGGTGTCCAATGGGCACTGGACCTTTGGTGGTAAAGCTTTGGTTTTGACTTACTAAATTACTAGGTACAATTATTTTCTAGTTTTTGTTATTAAATCTTAAATCTACTAAGTAATCCCTTCCCTTTCTTGTTAAAGATCATAAAATTTCATACTCTGATTTCTTCTGACTGACGTTAGATTATTTGTTTCCATTTTGTGACTACCTTAAATAATACCTATAAACAGTAAACTGTTAGTAGTGTTTTTGCTGTAGTTAAATGTAGTAAAACTTATCCTCCAAATTATAACTGAATTGTCAAACACTTGCGAAGTTTTGGGTTTACTCAGAATTCTATGCTCAGCAGCTGGAGGTAGCAAGAATAAGGGCCCTCCCTTACTCTTATGGAGAGGGATACTCTCTCATGAGGGGGATACGCTGCAAGAATTAGTATCTTGTAAGCAGTGGTGAATTTGACTAACTAGTGTACAAAAAAAAAAAAAAACATTTTTTGGTGTGGCTACTGACAAAGAGATCCAAGAGGGTAGATGGAGTCAAGCTTTTGCTGAAGCAAGGAAAGAGAAAAGCAGTATTCTAGGCAGAGAGCAGGGGTGAGCAGGAAAATGGCTAGGTGCAGGTCAGATGACTTATAGAATGAAATTGATCAAGTTTTGAAATGAATGGAAAGTATTCTCTGAGAGTCTCATTTGAGTCGTGTCATGGCAGTCTTATTTAAACATGAAGTGAAAGTTAAATTTTTTAAGTTGTCATGTGTTTTCAGGGTGTGAGAGAATATTTAAGTGATACTCTTTTTATCCTCCACATAAGAAAATAGGACTAGAGAAACCTATGGCTTCCTCACTTGTTGGTGGCCTAGCAGCCCTGACACACAGAGCCTCTGAATCTGAAACACTTGTTTTGTCACAATATCACCTGAAATAATACATTTAGGATGAGTAATTTAGTAAATGCATTAGTCTTGTAGTCACTGCAATAAAATGCTCTTGTACCAGTATTATTTAATACATAACATTTTACTGTAGTAAATAAATCATAGAAATAGAAAGTCTCAGCTGCTTTATATTGCTGTAAAAAAAATGAAATCTTATTTTAAACTTTTCTCATGATTTTTAAAGGGAATTCATAAAATCCTTGTTAGGTTTGTTGACAGGTACCATATGAAGGGCAGCATTTTATAACCCGTATCTTAAACATCGTCTCTGGAAGTTAAGAGCCTCCAATGGGTTTTCTGTAGAGTGCACATGATATCGCACTCAGGCAGTTCATGGAGTGTAAGAAATATCTTAGTGCTTTGTCATTTCACATTTTAACCAAGAAAAAAATACACTTTGATAAGTTTAACTTACACTTCCCTTCCCTTTCAGGGATCTACTGTGCGTTTCAGTCAACAATACAGCTCATGTTTGACAATATTCCTTGAAGACAGCACAGCCAGCCAGCCTTATCTTACAATGACAATAATATCGTGAGTACAACTATACTGTCAAGGGATAGATCCCTTTATTCTAAAATTATTTCAGCCATTTGTTTTTCCTCTCCAGCAATCAGTTTAAGAAACTGGAGTCAACTATGTATTGGTATCCAGATTCTAAATATTAATATCAATTTCTCTTTTAATCTTAGATGTCATGGTGGAAGGAAAAAATCAGCAAAGAAGCAATCCCAGAAAAAGGGTATTTTTTTGATGCCTTTATGCCTTAAGACAATGTTGAATGCAGTGAGAAGAATGGGTTCCCTTTATTGAATGTTTTTCATGAAAACTTAGTCGTTCAGTGCATTATAGGCCTAAATCAATGTGTACTACTTTGGACAGTAGCCTTGGAAGAAGGAACAGCTTTTTCTCTTCTGGCACCACAGTGTATCTGCATTTGCATTTCTCCCATTGTGCATGAGCACCTCATGGGCCACAAAGATGCGCTTTGAGAGCACCCTGAGATGAAGTTTATTTTAAAAGGAACAACAACCAACACCACCACCACCTCCATAAGGGCTTTCCAGTGTACATTATTATCATCTCTTTGGGTTATGAGTGTTGATTTTTAGAACACAGTTTGGAAAGTACTAATTTAGAACATTAATGTCTTTATCTTTAATTTTACTTTTCATTCTATAAACATACCTAGCTTATACACAATTTTGTTTCAAATACACTAGCCTTTTTAGCTAATTCAATTGTCAGTAACTTTTACTTTAATTAAAAATGGCAAGCTTACACTCGTAATAATGTCACTTTCCTTCCCCCATTTTAACAGTAGTTGAGATGAAATTCTGGTTCAGCAAAAACTGGACTCAAACTCTGTCTCAAGTCCTGAGCTTTGGAACCTATTGAGTAATCACTAAATGTCTGTAGTCAGCCAAGTCTCTGAAATCTTTGAGCACACATACACAAAAGCTACTTTGACTAGAGTCCCTGGGCTTCTTTGAGTTCAAAAGCTTTTGATGTGTTAGCATACAATTCAAAAGTAGCTTTGAAGATTAATCTTGCCCAAACAAATTTCATGCTTTTTTCCTCATTATTCTACTTTTTGGAAGTCTACTTCTGAAAGTAAAGTAAGTTTTAATTTGCCATCAGCAAGTTTGAGAAATGATCATTTGGTATATTCACTATTGATGAAATAAAGGTTTATTGAGCAAATTAATAGGACAAATTAGTTTCAAGAAAAGATTTTGATAAATGTTTATCATGAGTCAGTAGTGCAGTGTTGTCAATGGGGTAGGTGGAACTCACTGAGATCACTTATGCAAGGTTTTTTTTTTTTTTTCAAAATACAGCTCTGCAAACACATGCATCTTCCCATCTCCACTTTCCCTCTATCTCTAGGCACTGAGAAGCCTTTTAGGAAAATAGAGATGCATGTGAGACATCTTTATGTGAAGAAAGGCATCCCAGAAGATTCTGATTTTCACCCCAGCTCAATCATTCCAAACTTTGCTGCACATTGAAATCACTTGGGAAACTTTTACCAACAACCTCGATGACCAAAGTCATATCCAATACTAATTAAATTAAAATGTCTCATGTTGAAGATGAGGCCGTTATTAAAGCTTCTCAGGTGATTTTAACTTGCCGCAAAGTTTGAGAGCCACGGCTTCATTTGAGTTTAGGACGAGAAACTGCTCCTATTTGGTGGGACCTTGGGCAAGTCAGTTTTAAGGTTTGTTTCCCTGATCTGTAAAATGAGTGTTGAATTAAATGTCGTGTAAGGTCATTGGTCCTTTCCAGCATGTAACTTTAAATTCTGTGATTTTAAAATTATTTCAGAGATGAAAACTACTTGAAGCACTATAGACATATCCATCTTACATGCTAATGTTACAGGCTTTTTTTTTTTTTTTTTTTTTGAGACAGAGTCTTGGTCTGTTGCCCAGGCTGGGGTGCAGTGGCCGGATCTCAGCTCACTGCAAGCTCCGCCTCCCGGGTTTAGACCATTCTCCTGCCTCAGCCTCCCGAGTAGCTGGGACTACAGGCGCCCGGGCGAGGCTTTTTAAAAAGTGCTAATATTGTATAGACCTATTAACTGAAATTGAGATTTGCCCTCCCTCAGTTGTTTTGAGCCTCGTTCTACAAAATTAGCTCGGTGTGGTGGTGCACGCCTGTAATCCCAGCTACTCAGGAGGCTGAGGCAGGAGAATCGCTTGAACTCAGGAAGCAGAGGTTGTGGTGAGCCAAGATCGCACCATTGCACTCCAGCCTGGGCAACAAGAGTGAAACTCCATCTCAAAAAAAAAACAAAAAAAACAAAAAAACATTACCTGGGCATAGTGGCACAAACCTGTAGTCCCAGCTACTTGAGAGGCTGAGGCATGAGAATCGCTTGAACCTGGGAGGTGGAGGTTGTGGTGAGCCAAGATCGCACCACTGCACTCCAGTCTGAGCAACAGAGCAAGACTCTGGGTCAAAAAATAAATAAATACATAAAATAAATCGCATGGGGCAAAAGGTTTTGTGGGTAGAAGAGCATATAACAGGGAAATCTGTTATTATTTATACATTATAATCATCAACAGAAACACATCTTCTAACAGCATATTGCCTCACATTTTGGTTCTCATATTTTTGCGGAAAACCAAGAAATGAAAACAAGAAAGTGCCCTTATGGTACTGTTCCAAACTAGAAGATTTGAATTTCAGGGCCGCTAGGAGAGTTTCCTCTGCCCGCCTTTTAAAAAATATCTTCAGGCCTAACAAATGATAACATCTATTGTTATGAGGTTTTTTTTCCTTCCACAGTGTGATCTTGGAGATACATCATGATGTCATGCAAAGGTGAGCTTTTTAGAAACCTGTCTTGTTATTCTAGCTAATTACTTTGCAAGATATCAAGCTCAGTGTTAGGACACAGCTCTAGACATCATAAGTTGTATTGTGCCTGCTAAAATATCAAAGAAAATTATTTGTGTTTTCTTTGTTCCTTAAGATGCTTTTAATACTTAAACGACTGAGAATCCCAAAGACTATGTGTTTATATTGATTATATTGATATTTACTGTGGTAGAAATATAAAATTGAAATTTTTTTTTCAAAATCTATTTTTAGTTTAGATTTCACAGCCTTACCACTGTTGATATTATGAGCTAGATAACGCTTTGTTGTGAAGACTGTCCCGTGCATTGCAGAGAGTTTAGCAGCTTTCATGGCCTCTACCAACTAGATGTCAGTAGTAACTCGTGACCGAGGTTGTACAACATAAAATATTCCTTGAGAACAATATCAACAGATATTTTTCATTGAAAAAATAACTTTTCTACAACAAAAAGTTGAGTAAAAAGTGTGTCATGTATTTATATTATTTAAAGTCTCTCATGCTGAGCTTAATAGGAGACAACTGGACTCTAGATCTTTCTTTGCAATTTGCTTTAAAGAAGCAGTAAGAGGCCAGGTGCAGTGGCTTACTCCTGTAATCCCAGCACTTCGGGAGGCTGCGGTGGGTGAATCACAAGGTCAGGAGATCAAGACTATCCCAGCTAACAAGGTGAAACCCCATCTCTACTGAAAATACAAAAACTTAACCAGGTGTGGAGGTGTGGTGGCACACACCTGTAGTACCAGTTACCTGGGAGGCAGAGGCAGAACCGCTTGAACCCGGGAGGCAGAGGTTGCAGTGAGCTGAGATCGCACCACTGCACTCTAGCCTGGTGACAAAGCAAGAGTCCATCTCAAAAAAAAAAAAAAAAGGCAATAAGATGGCCAGGTGTGGTGGTTCATACTTATAATCCCAGCACTTTGGGAGGCCAAGGTGGGCAGATCACTTGAGGTCAGGAATTTGAGACCAGCCTGACCAACATGGTGAAACCCGCCTCTACTAAAAATATAAAAAATAGCTGGGCGTGGTGGTGCATGCCTGTAGTACCAGCTACTTCTGAGGCTGAGGCCAGAGAATTGCATAGACCCGAGAGGCAGAGGTTGCAGTGAGCTGAGATCTCGCCATTGCACCCCAGCCTGGGTGACAGAGGGAGACTCTGTCTCAAAAAAAAGAAAAAAGAAGCAATAAAATGACCTAACCTCATGCAAATATGTAGTTGTTAAAAAGGTGTATTTTTAAAGTTTTCAGACAGTTGTCGGTATTCTTTAATACTAAATCAAAACTTCACAAGTGCTAGTTTCTTAAATTAGTTACAGTGGCATTTTCCATGTTAATAAATTTATTCCATCAGTACTCGTTGATCTTTCTTGCACATTAAATGGATCTTCCCCCCATACTTGCATTTATAATATTATGCATTAGTTACTTGGAATATATTGGTTTATGTTTTATTATGTCAAAAATCACTTTTAGTTTAAACACCAATCTTACTTTAAAACACCTTTAAGTATTGGAAAGTTGTCAAGCCTACAGTAGAAGGAATGAGTTTTTCAAAGTCCTCAAGAAAGCTTAAATTTCATCATTGGGAATAAATACTTATTTTCCTTGAAGTGACAACCTCTCACTTCATTTATTTTTGAGAATGATAGTTGTACTTTTTTTTAGACTGAGTCTCATTCTGTCACTTGGCTGGAGTGCATTGGCATGATCTCAGCTCAAGCAATCCTCTCACCTCAGACTCCTGTGTAGCTGGGACCACAGATGTGTGGCACCACGCCAGGCTAATTTTCTTGTATTTTTGGTAGAGACAGGGTTTCGTTATGTTGCCGAGGCTGGTCTCAAATTCCTGAAGGAGCTCAAGCCATCGGCCTGCTTTGGCCTCCCAAAGTGCTGGGATTTTACAGGCATGAGCCATAGCGCTGGCCCAGTTGCACTTTTAAATAAAAACGATGTTCCGTTAAAAAAAAGTGATTGTTCAGTTCACAATTGAATCGCGAATTTTTTTTTTTTAAAAAAAAAAAAAACAACAACCATACTGCAGTCAGCAGAAGCACTTCTTGTTAACTTTCCACTTATTCAGAATATTAAAGAGACATGTCAAGATTTAATAACAACATGAATTTTTACTGCTTCATCAAAGACATTCTTAAGAAATTCAGGCTATCTTTTTTAACTGTAGGGGACAGTAAAGAATAGAGTGACTAATGTAATTGGTACCACTGCCTTGATTTATGCTGAGAAACCAGCAGTTTACCCACTTTTACTTTTATACAGTCATGGCAAGTGTCAATGAAAAAGCAGGCAATGACTTTGTATTACTTTTACAAATTTTTAAAATTTTTAATAAACTTTCTCAGGTTTAATTAGTATGATTCAGAACAGTGTCAGCCAGGCACAGTGGCTCAGTCCTGTAATCCCAGCACTTTGGGAGGCTGAAGCGAGTGGATCACCTGAGGTCAGGTGTTCAAGACCAGCCTGGCCAACATGGTGAAACCACATTTCTACTAAAAATACAAAAATTAGCCAGGCATGGTGGTGGGCACCTGTAATCCCAGCTACTCGGGAAGCTGAAATAGGAGAATCACTTGAACCCAGGAAGTAAATGTTGCCGTGAGCCAAGATCACACACCATTGCACTCCAGCCTGGGCAACAAGAGAGAAACTCGGTCTAATAAAAACCAGAGTTGACCTCTTAGCCCTTCTGGAAAGGGTCTTGGGGATCCCGAGAGGTCCACAGAGCACATTTGGAGAACCACTGTTTTATCACACAGGCACAATGCATTAGTTTTACAAAGTTTAAAGTTCATCAAAGACTGGCCTCTTAAAAAGGCAGATGAGTTTTTAATTCAAACAACAGAAAATACGTAAATACATCATGAGAATATACTACAGAGAACTAAAGAGAAAGGAAGCTAGGAAATCTGAATCACGTTTACATTTATTTTTTATTTGTTATTTATTTATTTATTTGTTTGTTTGTTTCTGAGACAGAGTCTCGCTCTGTTGCCCAGGGTGGAGTGCGGTGGCGCAATCTCGGCTCACTGCAAGCTCTGCCTCCTGGGTTCACACAATTCTCCTACCTCAGTCTCCTGAGTACCTG
Organism: Macaca mulatta; assembly: GCF_049350105.2. Classification (NCBI taxonomy): domain Eukaryota; kingdom Metazoa; phylum Chordata; class Mammalia; order Primates; family Cercopithecidae; genus Macaca; species Macaca mulatta. The sequence goes on from NC_133414.1 coordinate 58,698,822, forward strand.
GGACTACAGGAGTATGCCACCATGCCCAGGAAATTTTTGGTATTTTTAGTAGAGACGGGATTTCACCGTGTTAACCAGAACGGTCTCAATCTCCTGACCTCATGATCTGCCCGCCTTGGCCCCACCAAAGTGCTGGGATTACAGGTGTGAGCCACTGTGCTTGGCCACACTTACATTTATTTTATTTTATTTATTTATTTATTTATTTATTTTGAGATGGAGTCTCGCTTTGTCACCAGGCTGGAGTGCAATGGCGCGATCTCCGCTCACTGCAACCTCCGCTTCATGGGTTCAAGCAATTCTACCTCAGCCTCCTGAGTAGCTGGGATTACAGGCATGCACCACTATGCCCAGCTATTTTTTTGTATTTTTAGTAGAGACAGGGTTTCACCATGTTGGTCAGTCTGGTCTTGATCTCGTGACCTTGTGATCTGCCTGCCTCAGCCTCCCAAAGTGCTGGGGTTACAGGAATGAGCCACTGTGCCTGACCACATTTTTAAAGTTCACCACTACTGCTTTGTAAAACATTCTTGTGTTTCAATGTGTGGTTAGAAGAGTGAAAATACATTTGGTTTATTGCCATTCCCTGTTAGGGAGAGTCAGTACTTACGGGCATTTCTGACTGGTTATCATATAAAAGACTTCACAGTACAGGACATGATGTGCTGAGAAAGAAGAAGTCAGGAAACCCTCTGCAAGTCAGGATCCAGGAGAAGAATTTGTAAATACTGCTTTGGTAAAGTAAACACCAAAGCACACAGGAGGCCGTATTTTACTAAACAGATACTATACTAAGATATTAACAGTTTTTGAAGTAATGCACATTCTTATTTTATAGAGATGCAGATAGATCTTTGAACATATTTGATGAATGGTTATACTCATTTAAGGTAAGTGGCACTTTTATTGAGGTTGTATTTTCATCATACACTTGTATCTGTTTCATGCTGAAGTCAAAGGCAACTTTTTAAAAAATCTTCCTCATTTCATGTCACATTTAGTCATCTTAAGTGTTGTAAAAAGAATGTGCTGGAATAAGAACTGGTCTGCAGCTCTGTTTAGTTAGTGAGCTAATACGAGTAAATATACTTTCCAAATAACAGAAAATGTGGGGGTTTTTTGTTTTTTGTTTTTTTTTTTTTTTGAGACAGAGTCTCTCTGTAGCCCAGGCTGGAGTGCAGTCACGTGATCTCGGCTCACTGCAGGCTGTGCCTCCCAGGTCCCTGTTCAAGCAATTCTTCTGCCTCAGCCTCTTGAGTAACTGGGATTACAGGCATGCACTACTGTGCCCGGCTAATTTTTCTTTTTCTTTTTTTGTTTTTCAGTAGATAGGGTTTTACCATGTTGGCCAGGATGGTCTTGAAATCCTGACCTCGTGATCCACCCGCCTCGGCCTCCAAAAGTGCTGGGATTACAGGTGTGAGCCACCATGCCTGGCCCAGAAAATATTTCTTTTTAAAAGGTAATTGTGAGCTGTCTATAGGACCCTGCAAGTCACTACCCAATGTTCGAAGCCATTCCTCCTTCTGTTCCACACAGGTTCCACCATGCACATTACCCAGACAAGAAATGGAGGTGGAAGTTTAAGTAACAAATTCCTCCTCCATTCCATCGACTCCCAGCACCAGTCAGGAGGACCTTCAGATCGATAGTCCTCCCGGTGCCAACACACCCACACCTGTTCGCAAGGAGTCCAAGCACTGGTCCAACCTGTTGACATCTGAGAAAGGGAATGACCCAGATAAAGAAAGCCCTAGAGAGTCATGCTGACATCACTGGGAGCAGCAGGGCCATTCCAATTAAACAGGGCATGCTCTTAAAGCTAAGTGGGAAATGGCTGAAGAAATGGAAAAAGAAATATGTCACCCTCTGTGACAATGGCGTGCTCACCTATTATTCAAGCTTAGGTGATTATATGAAGAATATTCTTAAAAAAGAGATTGACCTTCGGGTATCTACCATCGAAGTCCCAGGAAAGAGGCCACCCTTAGCCACACTGGCCTGTGTGCCCATTTCCAGCTCTAAAAGCAATGGCCTATCTAAGGACATGAACAGTCTATGTACCTCAGCCAATTCAGACACCGGGCTGGGTGACTCCATATGCTCCAGCCCCAATATCTCCAGCACCACCAGCCCCAAGCTCAACCCACCCCCCTCTCCTCATACCAACAAAAAGAAACACCAAAGGAAGAAAAGCACCAACAACTTGAAAGACGATGGCCTGTCCAGCACTGCTGAAGAAGAAGAAGAAAACTTTATCATTGTGTCCCTCACTGGCCAAACGTGGCACTTTGAAGCCATGACATATGAGGAGCGGGATGCCTGGGTCCAAGCCATCGAGAGCCAGATCCTGGCCAGCCTGCAGTCATGTGAGAGCAGCAAAAGCAAGTTCTGGCTGATGAGCCAGAGCGAGGCCATGGCCCTGCAGTCCATCAGAAACATGCGCGGGAACTCCCACTGTGTGGACTGTGAGACCCAGAATCCTAACTGGGCCACTTTGAATTTAGGAGTCCTCGTGTGTATTGAATGCTCAGGGATCCACCATAATCTTGGCACCCACCTTTCCCGAGTTCAATCTCCGGACCTGGATGACTGGCCAGTCGAGCTCGTGAAGGTTATGTCATCTGTTGGCAATGAGCTAGCCAACAGCCTCTGGGAAGAGAGTAGCCAGGGGCAGATGAAACCCTCGGTCGACTCCACAAGGGAAGAGAAGGAATGGTGGATCCATGCCAAATATGAGCAGAAGCTCTTCCTGGCCCCACTACCCTGCACGGAGCTGTCCCTGGGCCAGCACCTGCTGCAGGCCACCGCTGATGAGGACCTGCAGACAGCCATCCTGCTGCTGGCACATGGCTCCCGGGAGGAGGTGAACGAGACCTGTTGGGAGGGAGATGGCTGCACAGCGCTGCATCTGGCCTGCTGCAAAGGGAATGTGGTCCTGGCTCAGCTCCTGATCTGGTACGGGGTGGATGTCATGGCCTGAGATGCCCATGGGAACACAGTGCTAGCCTACGCCTGACAGGCCTCCAGCCAGGAGTGCATCAAGGTACTGCTGCAGTACGGCTGCCCCGACGAGTGCGTGTAGTATCTGTTTAATTTTATTTGACTGCAGTCTCCTTGGTGCAAAAACAAAATGGGAAAAATAAATAAGAATAACTCAGAAATTCAAAAGGAAATCACGAATTCACCTAATAATAGCATTTTGAGTGCATTTCGTAAATTAAGTAAATACACAAAAGGTTGATTTTTCTGACCGTAAGAGATATTTTATGTCCTTTTGCTAAGATGGATATGTTAATCTCAGGCCCTCCTGGGCCACATTGCTCAAGTCACACAGGCTTCTGTATTATGTATTTAGATAAGATGTGTGAAAGTATCTTTGAAAAAAGTTCGTAAATATGCATTGATTTTTGTACACATGGCACCTCTCTTTTATTTTTTTGAAATGGAGTCTCGCTCTGTCGCGCAGGCTGGAGTGTACTGGCGCGATATGGGCTCACTGCAAGCTCCGCCTCCCAGGTTCACGCCATTCTCCTGCCTCAGCCTCTCAAGTAGCTGGGACTACAGGCGCCCGCCACCGCGCCTGGCTACTTTTTTGTATTTTTAGTAGAGACGGGGTTTCACCGTGTTAGCCAGGATGGTCTCAATCTCCTGACCTCATGATCCACAGCCTCAGCCTCCCAAAGTGCTGGGATTATAGGCATGAGCCACCATGCCCAGCTCATGGCACCTCTCTTAATTTATAAATTAATTGAACTGGATGTGAACTAATAATGTGCAATTATTGAGATAAGAGGTTTACAGATCATTATACGTGGAAAATATTCCCAGCATAAGCACTTCCATTAATGTGATCTACAGCTTTTAAAAAGGAACATTTCAGAATAAGATGGTGGTACAATTTACTTATTAAAATTGAGGAAAAAGAAAAAGACACTGGAGTATATTAGAAAGGGAAAAGAAGGAATGTGATTTCTCATGATTAAAAGCTTGATTTAGATTGCATGCAGCTTTTGCTACCCAACACCAAGCAACTCTGGCAAAGCAGAGTGGTTTTCTGAATGCCAGACTGAGGTGCCTTACAAAGGCAGCTGCTGATGGTTCCAGATGTAGAGACAGGTGATGCAGGAGGGAAAGCTGGATTGGAAAAGGGAGAGTTTTGTAGATGGGCTAAGCTCAGTGTGCCTTTGAGAGAGCAGAGCCAGCAGCGTCTAGTCATCATTTGGATGTACAGGACTAGAGCATGAATCTGACGTAGAGCTGCGGAATGACGAGCAACAACAGCTCATTAAATACCGAGAAAGTGTGTAGAATGAAATTGGACAAGCCAAGCATGGTGGTTTCATGCCTTTAGTCCTAGCTACTTGGGAGGCTGAGGTGGGGGAATTACTTGAGCTCAGCAGTTGAGTCCAGCCTGGGCCAGATGGTGAGACCCTGTATCTTAAGAAAAGAAAAAATAAGGCCAGGTACAGTAGCTCATGCCTGTAATCCCAGCACTTTGGGAGGCCAAGTTGAGAGGATTGCTCAAGTGTAGGAGTTCAAGACCAGACTGGGCAAAAAAGTGAGACCCATTTCTACCAAAAAAAAAAAAAAAATCAAGAAATTAGGTGGACATGGTGGTACATGCCTGTGGCCCCAGTTACATGGCATGGCAGGCTGAGGCAGGAAGATCACTTGAGCCCAGGAAGCGGAGGCTGCAGTGACCTGTATTTGTGCCACTGCACTCCAGCCTGGGCAACAGAGTGAGACCCTGTCTCAAAAACAGATAAAGTGGACAGAAAATAGGTTGGTAAGGACTATTGTCATTTAAAAGACAAGCCCCCAGAGGAGTGGCTACTAGAGTGAGAGGAGGAAAAGCAGAAGAGGATAAGAAAAGGCTTTCGAAAGAGTTCAAGACAGGAGAGGCTGTGGTCACAGTGCTGAATGCTGCCAAGCAGTGACCTGATTCGTGAACACTTACTGGATGCTGACTCTGTTGCTCTTCTGAGTGCTGGGGTAGAGGAGAGAACAAGTGGAACACAGTTCTTGCTTATATGAAGCAAGTTCTAGCTTATGTTCTAGGAAGTTCAAACTTAAGTATTTTTTCAGGGAATATAAAATAGCAGGAAGAGGAAGCAGGCTGAAGGGACACAGAGTGATTGGGGGCTATTTTAGGTAGAATGATAAGGAAGAGCCTCTCTAGAGAGCTGACATTTGAACAGTGACCTGACTGAGGGGATGATGGAAAACAGTGCTGACATTACAGGCAGCAGGATGACTGCCAAGACAGACAGAAAAGCATTTGATGTGTGTTTGAGGAACAAATAGCAAGGTGACCAGCATGGTCAGAGTGAACAATGAGGGAAACCTTGAATGAGAATAAAGCAATTCTATCTTAGATGCTAATCTGCCATGTTCTGATTAATCCCACTTCCATTAAAAACTTCTACGATTTCTATTTTATCTTTTTAATTTTTTTTTTTTTTTTTTTTTTTTGAGATGGAGTTTCACTCTGTCTCCCAGGTTGAACTGCAGTGGCACAATCTCAGCTCATTGCAAACTCCACCTCCTGAGTTCAAGCGATTCTCCTGCCTCAGCTTCCCAAGTAACTGGGGTTACAGGTGCCTGCTACCACACCTGGCTAATTTTTGTATTTTTAGTAGAGACGAGGTTTTACCATTTTGGCCAGGCTGGTCTCAAACTCCTGACTTCAGGTGATCCACCCACCTCGGCCTCCCAAAGTGCTGGGATTACAGGCATGAGCCACCATGCCTGGCTGTACACATCCCTCCTGAAGCACACATTACCCTTTCCCTATGCTGTATAAGCCCTGGGTCGGGGAGGTGGGGGGGATAGCACATGGATCCACCATCTTGCCTTGGTCCCATCGCTGACTTGGCTTCTGTTCATAAATGCCTATTATTTGTTTCTTTCTGAGAAACTGAATTTGTCAGCCTCTTTCCTTGGTATCTCATGTTCCTTGGCCTTTGCAGGTAGGTTTATATAGACGTGCTCACCACAGAACAAGCAGTTTCTCAAAAAATTAAAAATAGAATTACCAAATGATCCAGCAATATCACTTCTGGATATATAGCCAAAATAATTGAAAGCAAGGTCGCATAGAAACATTTGTACACTGATATTCATAGCAGTGGTATTCACACTCGTCAAAACATGGATGCAGCCTAATTGCCCATAGATAAAATGTGGTATACACATGTAGTAAAATATTCTTCAGCCTTAAAATGGAAGGAAATTCTAACACATGCTACAACATGGATGAACACTGAGGAAATTTTGCTAAGTGAAATAAGCCAGTTACAAAAAGAAAAATACTGTGTTCTTTCACTTATGTGAAGCGTCTAGACTGAGTAAGCAAACTAACAGAAACAGAAAGTGGAAAGGGGGTTGCCAGAGACATGGGGAAGGGAGAAAATGGGAAGTTGCTTAGTGGATATAGAGTTTTGGTTTTGTCAGATGAAAAAGTTCTGGAGATTGGTTGCATGGCAATGTGAATATACTCTACATTACCCAACCCAAGGGCTCTCCTTGACCCCTATTCCAACTGTACACTTAAAAGTGGTTAACGTAGTAAATTTTATACATATTTTAATACAATTCAAAATAGAATTATTATTATTATTTATCTTTTAAGATGCCTCAATCTGTTGCCCAGGCTGGAGTGCAATGGCACTATCTCGGTTCACTGCAACCTCTGCCTTCTGGGTTCAAGCGATTCTCCTGCCTCAGCCTCCCAACTACCTGGAACTTACAGGCACCCGCCACCATGCCCAGCTAATTCTTGTATGTTTAGTAGAGACAGGGTTTCACCATGTTGGCCAGGCTGGTCTCAAAACTCCTGACCTCAGGTGATCCACCTGCCTTGGCTTCCCAAAGTGCTGGGATTACAGGTGAGCCACCGTACCCAGCTCTCAAAATAGAATTTCGTTTTTTGTTTTTTTTTTAAGATGGAGTTTCACTCTTGTTGGCCAGGCTGGAGTACAATGGCATGATCTCAGCTCACGGCAACCTCCACCTCCCAGGTTCAAGTGATTCTACTTCCTCAGGCTCCCAAGTAGCTGGGATTATAGGCATGTGCCACCACACCTGGCTAATACTGTATTTTATTTTAGTAGAGATGGGATTTCTCCACGTTGGTCAGGCTGGTCTCCAACTCCCGACCTTAGGTGATCTGCTCACCTTGGCCTCCCAAAGTGCTGGGATTGCAGGTGTGAGTCACCGCACCTGGGTTCTTTCTTTTTTTGTTATTTTTATTTATTTATTTTGTGTGTGTATGTGACAGAGTTTCGCTCTTGTTGCCCACGATGGAATGCAAGGGCACAATCTCGGTTCACTGCAGCCTCTGCCTCCCAGGTTCTGCTGCCTCAGCCTCCCCAGTAGCTGGGATTCCAGGCATGCATCACCACGCCTGGCGAATTTTGTATTTTTAGTAGGGATGGGATTTCACTATGTTAGCTAGGCTGGTCTCAAACTCCTGACCTCAGGTGATCCACCCACCTCGGCCTCTCAAAATGCCAGGATTACAGGCAAAAGCCACTGCACCAGCCTGAAAAAAAAATTTAAAGTTTGAGAAAATGCAAATTTTGCATAGTCTCCAAGTATTTCTCCTAAGATATTTTCCCCCTATGAGGGGGAAAGATAGTAACTTTACAAAGGAGAAACCCAGCAGAAACCTGAACCAAATGAACAAGTTCAACATCATCGGTAAGAAGAACTAGCAATGCCATAACTCTGATGGAATGCACGGGGAAGGATTCCACATCATTTTTGTGCTGTAATTGCCAAGAGTGCATGACTTCAGTCCAATCATGGAAATATATCAGACAAACCCAAATCGAGGAACATTTGACAAATACTAATCAGTACTAGTTCAAAGTGTCATGGTTATGAAAGATAAGGAAAGATTGAGGAACTGTCACTGCAGTCCTACAAAACAGCGAGAGACTGAGAAATAATTAAATGCAGTGTGATCCTGGGTGGAATTTGGGAACAGAAAAAGGACATTAGTGGAAAAAGTGGTGAAACTGCAATAAGGTCTTTAGTTTAGCTAATATGTTCATTTTAAATTAGTTAAATAACTTAAATATATTTAAACATTACTTAAATGCATTTAAATTAATAAAATTTGCTATTTTGTGAAATAATTTTAATATAGTTAAATATGAGAATGTGGATTTCCTGGTTCTGATCACTGTACTGTGGTTATCTAAGAGGTGAACATTCAGGGAGGTTGGGGGAGGAATAAATGGAAATTATACTATTGAGCTGGAAGAGAGAAACCTACCCCATCAGTCACAAAACCCTCACATTCACGGCAGTGTGTTGGAGGTTCCAATATGAATGGCATTTCCCAGATGTCAGCGCGAGGTCCCTGTGGAGGGAGTGGGGCTCCCTGGGAATCTAGTGGAGAGCATTCGGGGCTCCCTTCCTCAGGAGCCTGCCCTTCCTGCACAGAAGCATCAGCTTCACCTCTATACTACTGTCCCTCTGCCTCTCAGAACCCACTCAGCTTCAGGCAGTTTCTACTGCCAGCCTCCTTTCCTGGATACAGCCTCCAGGGACTCAGCCCTGCCTTCCCAAGTGTTCCTGCCTCTCTTGGGAAGGGATGCTCTCAGATTCTGCACCCCTGGACTTCCCCGGGCAGCACCTGCTCCTTCATTCTTCACTTCTCCAGCTCTGCTTTCTCACTCTTATGTAGCTTCCCAGCTTCCTAATTTCTCTGAAGTTGAGTTTGATGTGTATGTTGATGATAGGCTTTTTCTTCCTCCTTCTCCTCCTCCTCCTCTTCAGTCTGGTTGTTGCTCCATATAGTTTCCAGAAGGAGAAAAGGGACACTGTAAAATTGAGCTGCTGCAGGCTGGGCACAGTGGCTCATGCCTGTAATCCCAGCCCTTTAGGAGGCCGAGGCGGGCGGATCACCTGAGGTCAGGAGTTCGAGACCAGCCTGGCCAACGTGGTGAAACCTGTTCTCTACCTGAAGGTCGTTTTTATACAGATCTCTCCATGTCTTAGATTTTATTCTAAACCCAGTGCATAAGTGTTCATTTTTCTCCACAACCTCATCAGCAACTGTTATTTCTTGTTCATCTGTTATTTTTCATAATAGCCATTCTGACTGGTGTGAGATGGCATCTCATTGTGGTTTTGATTTGCATTTCTCTAATGATCAGTGTTGTTGACCCTTTTCTTATATGCTTGTTGGCCACATGTATGTTGTATTAGGGTACTCTAGAGGGACAGAACTAATAGGCTATATGTATATATGAAAGGGAGGTTTTAGGATAATTGACTCACACGATCACAAGGTGAAGTCCCACAATAGGCTGTCTGCAAGCTGAGGAACAAGGAAGGCAGTGGAGAATCAGTCCGAGTCCCAAAACCTCAAAAGTAGGGAAACTCACAGCGCAGCCTTCAGTCTGCAGTGAAGAGACCCTGGCATAACATTGGTGTAAGTTCAAGAGTCCAAAAGCTGAAGAACTTGGAGTCTGATGTTCGAGGGCAGGAAGCATCTAGTATGGGAGAAACATGAAGGCTGGAAGACTTAGCAAGTCAAGTCCTTCCACCTTCTTCTGCTTGTTTTATTCTTGCCACGCTGGCAGCTATTTAGATGGTGCCCACCCAGATTGAGGGTGGGTCTGCCTCTCCCAGTCCACTGTCTCAGATGTTAATCTGCTTTGGCAACATTCTCACAGACACATTCAGGAAAAATACTTTGCATCCTTCCATCCAATGAAGTTGACACTGAATATTAACCATCACATATGTCTTCTTTTGAGAAGTATCTGTTCGTGTCCTTTGCTTACATTTTAATGGGATTATTTTTTTCTTGTAAATTTGTGTACATTCTTTATAGATGCTAGATATTAGACCTTTGTTGGATGGATAGTTTGCAAAAATTTTCTCCTGTTCTGTTGTTGTCTGCTTATTCTGTTGATAGTTTCTTTCACCATGCAGAAATTCTTAGTTTAATTAGATCTCATTTGTCAATTTTTGCTTTTGTTGCAATTGCTTTTGGTGTCTTTGTCATAAAATCTTGGCTTGTTCCTATGTCCAGAGTGGTATTGCCTAGGCTGTCTTCCAGGGTTTTTTGTTTTTTTTTTTAAAGACAGAGTTTTGTTCCGTCACCCAGGCTGAAGTGCAGTGGCACAACCTGGGCTCACTGCAACCTCTGCCTCCTCGGTTCAAGTGATTCTCCTGCCCCAGCCTCCTGAGTAGCTGGGATTACAGGCACTCACCACTATGCCTGGCTAATTTTTTGTATTTTTAGTAGAGACGGGGTTTCACCATGTTGGCCAGGCTGGTCTTGAACTCCTGACCTCAGGTGATCCACCTGCCTCGGCCTCCCTAATTGCTGGGATTACAGGCATGAGCCACCATCCCCGGCCATCTTTCAGAGTTTTTACATTTAAATCTTTAACCCACCCTTTTCTTTTTTTCTTTCTCCTTTTTCTTTCTTTCTTTTTTTTTTTTTTTTTTTTTTTTTTTTTTTTTTTTTTGGTGACAGAGTCTCACTCTGTCACCCACGCTGGAGAGTAGTGGCTCAATCTGCCACCTCTGCCTCCTAGGTTCAACTGTTTCTCCTGCCTCAGCCTCCCGAGTAGCTGAGACTATGGATGTGCACCACCATGCCTAGCCAATTTTTGTATTTTTGGTAGAGACTGGGGTTTCACCATGTTTCCCAGGCTGGTCTTGAACTCCTGACTTCAGGTGATCTGCTTGCTTGGGCCTCCCAAAGTGCTGGAATTACAGGCATGAGTCACTGTGTCAGGCCAAGTCTTTGATATATCTTGAGTTAATTTTTGTACATGGCGTAAAGAAAGGGTCCAGCTTCAATCTCCTGCATATGGCTAGCCAGTTATCCCAGCACTATTTATTGAATATGAGTTTTCTCCATTGCTTGTTTTGTCAGCTTTGTCAAAGATCAGATAGTTGTAGGTATGTGGCCTTATTTCTGGGCTCTCTACTCTGTTCCATTGGTGTCTGTTTAGGTACCAGTACCATACTGTTTTAGGTACTGGAGTCCTGTAGTATAGTTCGAAGTAGAGTAGCATAATACCTCCAGCTTTGTTGTTTCTGTTTAGGATTGCCTTGTCTATTCAAGTTCTTTTTTTTTGTTCCATGTGAATTTTAAGATAATTTTTTTTCTAATTCTGTGAAGAATGTCATTGGTAGTTTAATAGGAATAGCATCAAAGTTATAATTACTTTGGGCAGTATGACCATTTTAACAATATTGATTCTTCCTATCCTTGAGCATGGAATTTTTTCCATTTTTTGTGTTATCTCTGATTTATTAGAGCAATGTTTTGTAGCTCTCATTGTAGAGATTTTTCACTTCCCTGGTTAACAATATTCCCAGGTATTTTATTCTTTTGTGGCAATTGTGAATGGGAGTGCATTCCTGATTTGGCTCTTGGCTTCACTGTTGTTGGTGTATAGGAATGTTAGTGATTTTTGTACATTGATTTTGTATCCTGAGCCTACTGAACATATCAGCTTAAAGAGCTTTTGGGCCAAGACTACAGGGTTTTCTAGATATAGGATGATCTACCAACAGGAATAGTTTGACTTCCTCTTGTTCGATTTTTATGTCCTTTCTTTCTTTCTCTTGCTTGATTTCTCTGGCCAAGGCTTCCAATATTTTGTTGAATAGAATTGGTGAGAGAGGGTATGCATGACCCTGCCAACTTTTGCTCATTGAGTATGATGTTAGCTGTGGGTTTGTCATACATGGCTGTTATTATTTTGAGGTATGTTCCTTCAATACCTAGTTGACTGAGAATTTTTAACGTGAATGGATGTTGAATTTTATCAAAAGTCTTTTCTGCATCTATTGAGATAATCATGTGGTTTTTGTCTTTAGTTCTCTTTATGTGACAAATCACATTTATTGATTTGTGTATGTTGAACCAACCTTGCATCCCAGGGATAAAGCCTACTTAACCGTGATGGATAAGCTTTTTGATCTGCTGCTGGATTCAGTTTGCTGAGTTTTGTTGAGAATTTTTGCATCGCTGTTCACCAAGGATATTTGCCTGAAGTTTCCTTTTTTTCGTTATGTCTCTGCCTCCAGGTTTTGGTATCAGGATGATGCTGGCCTCACAGAATGAGTTATGAAGGAGAAGGAGTGCCTCCTCCTCAATTTTTTGGAACAGTTTCAGCAGGAATGGTACCAGCTCTTCTTTGTACATCTGGTAGAATTCAGTTGTGAATCTGTCTGGTCTTGGGCTTTTTTTTTTTTTTTTTTTTTTTGGTAGGCTATTTGTTGCTGATTCAGTTTCAGAGCTCGTTCATTATTGGTCTGTTCAGGGATTCAATTTTTTCCTGACTCAGTCTTGGGAGGGTGTATGTGCCCAGGAATTTATACATTTCTTCTACATTTTCTTGTGTGTGCATAGAGGTATTCATAATATTATCTGATGGTTATTTGTATTTCTTTGGAGTCAGTGGTAATATCTCCTCCATTGTTTCTGATTGTGTTTATATGGATTTTCTCTCTTATTAGTCTAGCTGGAGTCTTCCTATTTTATCGGTTTTTTCAAAAAACCAATTCCTGGATTCATTGATATTCCAAATACTTTCGTGTTTCAATCTCCTTCAGTTTAGCTCTGATTTTGGTTATTTATTGTCTTCTGCTGGCTTTGGAGCTGGTTTTCTCTTGGTTCTTTTGTTATTTTGGTTGTGATGTTAGGTTGCTAAATTGAGATGTTTCTAACTTTTTGATGTGGGTATTTAGTGCTGTAAATTTCCATCTTAATGCTGCCATGGTTCTGTCCCAGAGACTCTGGTATGTTGTATCCTTTTTCTCATTAGTTTCAAAGAACTTCTTAATTTTGGCCTTCAGTTCATTATTTACCCAAAAGTCATTTAAGAGCAGGCTATTCAATTTCCGTGTAATCATGATTTTGAGTGAATTTCTTAGTCTTGATTTCTAATTTGATCGCACTATGGGCTGAGAGGTTGGTTGTTATGATTTCAGTTCTTTTGCATTTGCTGATGACTGTTTCGTGTATGATTCCGTGACTGAATTTTGAGTATGTGCCATGTGGTGATGAGAATATATATTCTGTTATTTTAGGGAAGAGAGTTCTGTACATGTCTATCAAGTCCATTTGATCCAGTGCTGAGTTCAAGTCCTGAATATCATTGTTAATTTTCTGCCCCAGTGATCTATCTAATACTGTCAGTGAGATGTTAAAATCTCCCCCTACTATTGTGTGGGAGTCTAAATCTCTTTGAAGGTCTCTAAGAACTTGCTTTATGAATCTGGGTGCTCCTGTTTTAGATGCATATATATTAATATTTAGAATAGTTAAGTTTTCTTTTTCAATGGAACACTTCAACGTTATGTAATGCCCTTCTTTGTGTTTTTTTGATCTTTGTTGGTTTGTAAAGTTTGTTTTGTCTGAAGTTAGGATTGCGGCCCCTGCTTTTTTTGTTGTTGTTTGTTTGATTTCCATTTGCTGGCTACATTTTCCCCATCCCTTTATTTTGATCCTATGAGTGTCACTGCATGTGACGTGAGTCTCTTGAAGAAAGCATACCAATGAGTCTTAATTCTTTATCCAGATTGCCATGGTGTGCCTTTTAATTGGGGCATTTAGCCCATTTACATTCAAGGTTAGTATTGATATGTGTGGATTTGATCTTGTCATCATGATGTTAGCTGGTTATTATGCGGTCTTCTTTGTGTGGTTGCTTTATACTATCACGGGTCTGCATACTTCAGTATGTTTTTATAGTGGCTAGTATGGTCTTTCCCTTTAACATTTAGTGCTTTCTTCAGGAGCTTTTATAAGGCAAGTCTTGTCATAACAAATTCTCCCAGCATTTGCTTGTCTGAAAAGGATCTTATTTTTCCTTCACTTATGGAGCTTAATTTAGCCGGATATGAAATTCTCGGTTGGAATTTCTTTTTATTAAGAATGTTGAAGATAGGCCGCCAATCTCTCCTGGCTTGTACAAGTTCTACTGAAAGGTCCACTGCTAGCCTGATGGGGTTCCTTTTGTAAGTGACCTGAGCTTTCTCTCTAGCTGCCTTTAGCATTTTTATTTTTCATTTTGAGCTTGGAGAATATAATGAGTTTGTATCTTGGGGATGATCTTCTTGTGAAGTATCCTACTAGGGTTCTCTGCATTTTCTGAATTTGAATGTCAGTCTCTCTAGCTAGGTCAGGGAAGTTCTCATAAATGATATCCTGGAATATATTTCCCAAGTTGCTTATACTCTCTCCATCTCTTTCAGGGACACCAATGAGTCACAGATCTGGTCTCTTTACATAATCCCATATTCCTCAGAAGTTTTATTCCTTCCTTTGTATTTTCTTCATTCTTGTCTGCCTGTCTTCTTTCAGAAAGCCAGTCTTCAAACCCTGAGATACTTTCTTCTACTAGGTCTATTCTGCTATTAACCAAATTCTTGTAGTGTGTTTTTTAGCTCTATCAAGTTGGTTACATTCTTTTCTGTACTGGCTATTTTGTCTGTAGGCTCCTGCATTGTTATCATGATTCTTAGCTTCCTCAGATTGACTTTCAACATACTCCTGCATCTTGATAATCTTCATTCCTATCCATATTCTGAATTCTATTGCTGTCATTTCAGCCATCTCAGCCTGGTTCAGACCCCTTGCTGGAGAAGAGGTGCAGCTGTTTGGAGGAAAGAAGGCACTCTGGTTTTTTGAGTTGTCAGAGTTCTTGCACTGGTTGTTTTTTTTTTTTTTTTTTTTTTATCTTTGCAGGGTTATGTTCCTTCAATCTTTGAAGTTGCTGACCTTTGGATGGGTTTTTTTCCTTTTATCCTGTTTGATGACCTTGAGGGTTTCACTGTGATATAAGGTGGATTCAGTCAACTGGCTTCATTTCTGGAAGATTTGAGAGGGCCAGGACTCAGCTCCCAGCTCCTGGACTGCATGCTCTAACTCTGGAGGACTTGTGTCGAGCCCCAACTTTGTTCTGTCTCCTCGAGGTTAAGAATCCACTGCACTGGGTGAGCCAAGATGCTCTCAGACGGCTGGTCACTACACTCTAATCAGTGGTGTCAGCCAAAGCATTTAGTAGTGCAGAGACAGTGGAATCCATCCTCGTTTGCATGTGCCAGCAGCAGTGGCAGCAGCAGCATGGCTGCAGTAGGGTGCTAGTGGGTGCTGGTGTGCCTGCCTCTGTGCCAGCATTTACCACAGTGGCAAAGGGAACACCGCTGGTAGGGTGGGGGCCCCTGCTGGTGACTGCATGTGGTTGTACCGGTAGTGGTGTTGACATGAGAGCAGGGTGGTGGAGAGTGCTCAGGGT
This sequence comes from Macaca mulatta, assembly GCF_049350105.2. Taxonomy (NCBI): domain Eukaryota; kingdom Metazoa; phylum Chordata; class Mammalia; order Primates; family Cercopithecidae; genus Macaca; species Macaca mulatta. The sequence continues at coordinate 58,714,109 of NC_133414.1, forward strand.
AGGGGAGAGCCCACTGTTCTCTGTGCCTAGTTTCACTTGGGGCAGTGCTGGCAAATGTGTGGGCACTGGCAGGGACGGGGTTGGGCTGGCTGGCGCTGTGCCTGCCAAGGCTCTGACTGTTGGTGGTCAGAGGGGAAAGTGGAGCAGACTGCACTCCTGCTGCAGCAGTTGCAGGGCAGGGTGTACACATACACATACATGCAGGCTGGCAGGACAAGATAAGCAAAACCTGCCTGTGCACACACGTGCTGGCAAAGCCATGTGGGTTGTTACTCTGGGCCTGGGGGAAGATGCAGTGTGGAAGGAGTGTGAGGCTGGTGTGTGGCCCTGGGGGAAGATGCAGTGTGGAAGGAGTGTGAGGCTGGTATGTGGCCCTGGGGGCTGCCCCTGGGGAGCTCTTCGCATTTCAGGCATGGTCCACCAGCACTGGAGCTTTGAGACTCCATCTCAAAAAAAAAAAAAAAAAAAAAGAAAGAAAAGAAAAATGATACTTTAATTGCTTTAGCAGCATCAATGTACTGTTCTGTATAAAGTAGACAAATACCATCTTAGATTTTTAATTCATTGTCTAAATCTTTTATTTTAACCTGAATAAATTTTGAAAAGATAACTAAGCTTTCTGGGAAGCAAATGTTTAGCTGATATTGGAAAAATACAACCTGTTGACAGATCAAGGAAAAAAACAGAAAAATACTTTTTTCCGTTAAAAACTGAAAATTATAATACATATATATTTCTATCAAAATTTAAATACGAAAAGAAAGGTGAAGGCTCCCTTGACTACCACATGTGACCCAGGTCTTCTCTAAGTGTATATCCTTCCAAATCGTGTTCCGTGCAGTTATATAGGTACATATCCATGAAACATACAGCTTTGTTTTATGTTAGGTATTTAATTTACAGCCTGATGGATGGAAGATTATGCATTAAAAGGGGATCTTGTTAATTTTTTTGGTAGATTTTTTTATTCTGATCTTGATTGACTGTAAACTTAGCTGCACTTTCACACCAAACAGGTCTTGGAAACAGAAATGATGCTAGTTAAAAGGGTGAATATAAAGCTGGATTTACTAAAAGATAACAGTAACATGTTATAAAAAAGTTTCAAAGGGATAAAGTCTTGAAACCTCAGCTATCCAGTTACATATAAATCACTTACAAGTCTAGGGGATATCTGAGATGGGTCTTAAGAGAGGGAGAGGAATCCTAGGGAGGGGAAGTGAGGCATGGACAGGCAGAGGGACTGCACTATGCAAGGACATGATGGAGAGAAGTACGTGCCTGGATTTCCAATTTTCCTGAGGATAATTTTACACCAGATCTTCATTTTAAAAATCCAATCCTTTTTCTTAATAACCCCATCTGTCCCTGATACCACCATTTTTTTTCTACCAGTCTCTCAGGCTAGAAATTTTGTAGTTATCGTTGCCTCTTCTCTCCTTCATCCCGTAAATCCTGTTGGGAATACATTACTGTCCTTTCTTCAAAATGTTTTATCTGTCTTTTCTTTTTCATTTTCTGCTATTAACTATAACTTCATTCTCAGTTCCACTGTTGCCTAGCTTTCTGTGCCCTGCTAGGTTCATCATTATCCATCCAACAGACATAAAAGGAAAACTGTTTCTACTCACACACTTGTGACACCAAATGTGTGGGTTTTCCACACTAAGCAGTTCTCCAGTTCTCTGCAGATACAAACTGGGTGTCCTGCAATTCGGTTCTGAGTTGCCATCAACTCAGATCATAAGACTGCTGAGCAGTTCGTTTGAGAGGGAAGATCCTGAGTTCTGTTGGGCATATCACTTTGGAAATGTCTACTAAACATCCAAATGGATATGTCATGGAGGCAGCTGGAGTTCAGGTTAGAGGTCTGAGTCACTGATAAAAATTTGGGAGTTGTTGGCAAATGATAGCATATTGGTCAGAGTCCAATTAGGAAAGGGAAGCCACACAGTCATTTGAACAGGACAAGTGTACATAGGGAATTGTTAATTTTAACATGGAAGTGGAGTAACCAGGCACAGACTAGTAGAAAGTATAGTAGGAGTAGCCACTAGTCTAGGGCTGAGGTAGGGAACTCAGGAGAGTCCTCCCCTCTTAGTGCCCTGCCCCTGCACCTCACCAGAGGAACCCAGCCATGGCCCTCTGCATGTCAGGGAAGTCACCAGTGCTATACCACTGGAACTTACTAGAAATACTTCCTTAGGTGCTGGGGAAAGGAGCGGTGTCTCAGAAGAGTTACTCTATAACAAAACTGCCTGGAGCTGGTGGGAGGAGTGGAACCTGCTGGGCACTGGCCACTGTGTCCCTGAAGAAGTCAAGCACCTGCAGGAGCCAGGCGAAGGAGCATAGGAGAACCAGTAACAAAGACGGCTTTCACCTACAAAGTCTCTCCATTGCTCTAGATAGGAGGTGGTGGTCAGAGTGGGATACTGTGAGGGTTGCAGTCCTTGGACCTGACAAGGTCTAAGGTCTGATCATGGAGGGAGGGGGAAGCTGAGGTAGGGCAGAGGACAAGAGTAGGCTTCATGAGACCAAAAGGATGTTAGAAGGATTATCTACCCGGATACTGACATCTCCAAGAAGTAAGAGGCCTAGTGTGAAGAAGTTACATACTAAGCTCTTCAGGGATAAGGGAAGCATGCGCCACGTGGGTAGCCTCCCTAGTCTAGCACCCAGTATATAGCCTATGCAGAGTGAATACCTGGGGGCTGCTGGGGGCAAAAGCAAGGTCCCTGTGACAGGACCTGAAGCCTGGGGGTCTCGGTGACAGGAATGGGCCTAGTTTTTTGGTGTAGAATTGAGCCTTGAGTGCACCGGTGGGATCATATTGAAAAGAAACCCTCCAAGACTAGAGGAAGATGCATCCTCTGACAATGTACGCTCTGTAGGCGTCCCAAGTAGCTGGGCTAGGGGCTAGATGGGCTCCAAGGCGTTTCCTCAGATGGCAGTGGGTGGATCCCTGGGAAGACAAAGCTGTGCAGGAAGAAAATGGCAAGATGCTACATTCCCTCAGGGAAAGCCCCTTTCCCGGGAGCAGGGAAGGGGAGGCAGTTTGTCCCTGCCCTCAGAGTCTGTTGGTCCTGGAAAAGGAGGGCCTTGTTTTATTTATTTATTTTTCTTTGATACAGTGTCTTGCTCTGTCACCCAGGCTGGAGTGCAGTGGCTGGATCTCAGTTCACTGCAACCTCCGCCTCCCACGCTCAAGCGATCGTCCCGCCTCAGCCTCCAGATTAGCTGGGACCACAGGCGCCCGCCACGACGCTGGGTGTTTTTTTTTTTTTTTTTTTTTTTTTTTTTTTTTTTTTGGGAGACGTAGACTCCCTATGTTGCCCAGGTTGGTCTTGAACTCCTGGGCTCAAGCAATCCTCCCGCCGTGGACTTCCAAAGCGCTGGGATTACAGGCGTGAGCCACCGTGCCCGGCTTTTCTTTCTTCCCCTCCCCGCCACCCCGCGAAACGGGGTCACCCTATGTTGCCCAGGCTGGTCTTGAACCCTTGGGCTCAAGCGATCCTCCCGCCTTGGCCTCCCAAAGGGCTGGGATTACAGGCGTGAGCCACCGCTTCCGGCCAAAAGAGGGCTATCGGGCACCCCCAGAACGCGAGATCCCCCTTGTCTGTCATCTTTACGGGGGAGGAAGTGGACTCCCAATCCAGCCATAGTCCATTCGCCCCGGGTACAGTGACTGCGGGGCGGCCAGAACCAAATGTGTCTCCTTCTGGGTTTTGCACCGCATCAAGTAACCAGCGCCAGGCCACACAGCTGCTCTGGCCTTCAGCGAGGACTCGCTGGTGCACGCTGTTCCGGAGTCCCACCGCGGGAGTTGAGGCAGCGGATTCCGAGGGCTGGGTGGGGCTGAATCCGGAGGGACGCGGATCCGGTGGAACGCGCCGCGCAGACGGCACTGGCGCCTGCACTCAGCTGTTAACGAGTCTTTCTTCCCGCTCTCCCCTGAAAGTCGTCCAGGCGGCAGTCTTTTTTCTGCCTTTTTGTTTCCCTCCGGCGAGTCGGCCCGAGGGTGAATTTCCGTTTCCGGCGGTGTCCAAGCGGCCGTAAGGAGTTGTAGTTGTGAGCAGGTTCGGTGCGCGGGCTGGGGCAGGCGGCCGTGGGGTCCTTGGCTCTGGGGCACTGGGAAGATCGCGAGTCGTGCGCGTGGGAAGGTCCTCCGCCCGTCCTCCGGGTCATCTTTGCTCCCGAGGAGCAGCATATTTAGCATCTGCTGGAGGTGTGCCCGGGGGTCGTTGGGAGAGTGACGGGATGAATCCCTGCAGAGAGCCCGGACTGGGAGGAAAGGTGTCGGGGAGACGTCGTTTCCTGGCAACGTGGCCCCGGCAGGCGACTTAGACCTGAGCCGCCGAATCTGTTGAGCCCAAATTGTGCTTTTCCCACCAGGAAGAAAAGGGAGAGAAACAGTACAAGTTCGGCACTAAAACATAGTAGAGAAGCAACATAACCTCTGAAATCACACAGCTATTCAGTTTCAAAGCGTTCCTAGTGCCCAGCTCTCCTAACTCCCGGCCAGTGTTCCTTGACATTATGGTGATAAAGACTTTCTGTTTCCGCTCGTGTGTGTCTGTGGGAAGCCTCTGACTCACCTCTGTGCTCCAGTAGCACCCTGTGCAGCCTTGCAGTGTAGCCCTTATTGCATGGCACGGAAGATACTAGTTTGGATTTCCTCTGCAAGTCAGATCATAACTGTATCCATTTACTGGCACAGTGGCTAGCACATCATAGACAGATACAAACATTTATTAAACGGAATGAATACAAGACCTTAATTGAATGAAATGGCACCCTGCCCCGCTTTTTTTCAATCAAGCTGTCAGATTTTGTGCAGCCCCATATCCTAAAAAAACTCACTAATTCAGTGATTACCAATTCATTGGCCACAGATTCCCAGGTATATCAGAAATCAGTGGAAGGGTCTCTATAAGTCCATGGGGTCTCCATCTAGTTCTCCATGGCGTCATCTAGAACTGGTCATATCTCATACATACAGATACTGCTATTTTTCAAATGTATATAGATGAGCTGTAATTTAGGAGTTTTACAGAGTCAACAGGTACTAAAAGTAATACTGCGATCATATTGAAAGTTCATAAAAACGTTTTAAATTTTTTATTAAAATTTAAGTTTTAGTTTAAGTTAGGAAACCACTTCATTAGTCCAGTTTATATCTAGGTCTGAGCTGTCCAGTATGGTAGCCACGTGTGACTATTTAGAGTTAGAATGAAATTAATTAAAAATTCATTTTTTCAGTTTCTTTACATTTTAAGTAATCACGTGTGGCTAATGGCTAAATGGCCGAAAAGTACAGATATGGAATATTTTCATCCTTTCAGAAATAGATACTGCTGATGTTGACACCTGAGATGAATAAAAAGTAACTTAACCATAAAATGTACCCTTAGCAGAGGCAATTCATCTAATTTATAGCATAACAGAAATGAAATTAGGGGATGGTTAAGCAGTTTCTACCCTTGTTCAGTGAACAAGTATATACATCATCTCTTCATGAAGAAATAAATGAAATTTAATGTTTTTCCCTGTGTATTGACTGGATTGTAAAATGCTTCTCCCACCTCCTTACCCCAACCTTCTTCCTTGTAGGTTACAGTTACTTGTTATTGGTAAGTAGCCACTATGGAAACTAAGGACCAGGGAAACACAGAAAGAAAAACAGTGGGCCCAAAGCTGCAAAGAAAAAGAAGCGGCATCTGCAGGATCTCCAGCTAGGAGACGAAGAAGATGCCTGGAAGATAAATCCCAAAGCTTTTGCAGTTCAGTCTGCTGTGCGGATGGCTCGATCCTTTCACAGCTATGTTTAGCTATAGCCTAAAAGATGGTTCTTCCATTGATTCTTTTTAAATAGTAGGAGCCTCTCACCGGTGACATTTGGAGTCACAAGTCTAGTCCAGCTCCAAAGGACATGGAGATGCATGCTGTGTGGCTTTTACTAAAATGTGAGAAGCTTTGCCATAGAAGCTGCCTTGCCTCCAGCATCTGCACACTGCTTGGTGTTTCTTGCCCAAGATACAAGAATTTATAGAATTTGTTTCTTCCTAAACTTTAAACTGTTTCTGTGGTGATAAGTGTGCTTTTTTCCCTCTGGATATGTTTTACAAAGTTGTAATATAAAATACAAAAATTAAAATATGTAATACTAACATAGCTTTATTTAGTGAGTCCTTGTGATATTCTTAGCAGTGTACTTTAAACATTATTCAACTAAATGCTTCCAGCAGCCTCACCGGAGTAGGAATCATTCTTGCCCTCATTTTATGGACAAGAAAACTAAGGTCAAGAAAACATGTTACCTCCAATCATATAACCAGTATGTAGGAGAGCCAAATTTGACTCCAGAGCCTCTGCTCTTATCTGTTATGATGCACTGCCTCGGTATTTACCTTTTGGTTTTTAAAAAATTATTAAAATCACTTGTAAAGCAGTCAGACTTAAGGAGTGTTTAATTTTCAACTCTATACTATTGAAGTCATCTTGTTACATCTTTATTGAACAGCAATTGACTTGGATAGGGGTCAGAAGTTAATAATTGACAAGTTGCTTATATTTTTATATTGTCTGTTTTACTCTCTATATACTAAAGTACTCATATCTGTAAGTATGCTAAAAAAAAAAGCCTACTTATAAGGTTGATACCTTTTACTCTATTTTGAAAGTGAGTTTACTTTTTTTTTTTTTTTTAAATAAATGGGACTTAGGATTTGAAGATAAGAAAGCATCATATGCCAGTGGTTGATTGAACTCCACTAGAGCCCCCACCAATAGTGGCAGTGGTGACGGGGCCTCCAAAGTTGGAAAGAGCACTTTGATATAATGCCTCATTGGGAATTTCATCCGGCAGAAGTTGACCAAGATCAGAGGCCCTGTGAGGATCATGTCAGGTAGGAGATGCCGCCACAGACACAGAGTTGGCATGGCTGTTGTCATCTGAGGGACATGCGTGTGTTTGTTTTTTTCTTGAGTGAAACATGTTAAATATTACCATATCATGTTACCTCTCTTATACTTTTACTAAGTTAGCTATAACTTCAGAAAAGGGTAAGTTCCCAGAGATAAGGATATGATACATATCTTATCCTGACTGCTCTATGGCTTTGCCATGCATGTTCCTTGGAAGGGCCTAGCAGGCCTTGTCACTGTGAACACATCATTTAACAGAGAGCACGTACCTCCTATGTGCCAGGTGCACATGCTTGCCCTTATGAAACCACATGCTGGTGGAAGTGCGCCTTTTCTCTTTTCCCTATGAGAATTTGTCAGCTTTGGGAGACGGTGACCTTTCCAAGTTTGAAGGAAAATTAAACAAACTTCCAGTGGTAGAATGGCAATGCACACTCTGAAATCTCTTGTTATTGCAGTAATATAGTTGGATTGAGGCTTTTCTTTATCTTTGGAGCATCCATATTTTCTTTTCCTTTTTTTGAGACAGAGTCTTACTCTGTGGCACAGGCTGGAATGCAGTGGTGTGATTACAGCTCACTGCAGCCTCAACCTCCCAGGCTCAAGCAATCCTCCTACCTTAGCCTCCTGAGTAGTGTATGCCACCATGCCTGGCTAATTTATCCTTTTTTTCCTTTTTTTAAAATTTTTATGTTTTTGTAGAGATGGGGTTTACCCATGTGGCCTAGGCTAGTCTCAAAACTGGGCTCAAGGGATCCACCTGCCCTGGTCTCCCAAGGTGCTGGGACTACAGGCGTGAGCCACTGTGCCCAGCCCATATTTTCTTGACCGTTTTCTTATTACCTTAATTTAGAAATTATTATTGTTATAAGTATTCTGTTGCATTCTGTTTGAGGATGTTTTTAGCGATAGTGGGAATACAGGAAATTTTGATAGAGGTGAAGACATTGGCCCGCAGCTGAACAGCAAGATCATGGTTATCATGGAGCCTGTCTAGTCAGAATTTTCCCTGTTTGAGCACTTTTATTCATCTGGGTAGACTTTTGATATTATCTAAATTTAGAACACAGGAAGAAAAACAGGATGGAATTTATTTTACCAGTTTTTGCCTATAAAAATGAACTTCGGGTACACTCCTGTAAGCATATATGGTGTTTTACTGGATGCAATTAAAAAATGAAAATTAAGAGTTGACGGTTAGAGTTTTTTCAGAGTCTTTTTAAAGTAGAATTTTCATCTTTTCACTTATAGGTAAAAAGCGCAGACTCACCATTATTGAATGTGGGTGTGATATTAACATGATGATTGATCTGGCTAAAGCAGCAGATCTGGTAAGTCAGCAGGGGCAGCCTGGGGTGCTGATGGAGACTTACAGCGTTGTGATAGGTTATTTACCCTGTGATAAAGGGAAGAGAGTTTATGATTATTAAAGGAAACATGGTCATCATCAGGGATACAGTAAATGTAACTGAATTGATGATGACAATAATAATAGTGATAAATGTTGTTATATTAATAATACAAATGGAATGTGCACAATGAAATGTATTCCAAAATCTAAAAGCAAATGACAGGATGGAGAAAACCTTTAATGAACACAGCTAATAAGAACTCATTAACATGCATACATATATATGTACAAATATATCATAGTAAGTACCGTTTCTTCTTGGACCCTTCCTGGCACTCTGCTAACTGCTTTCTACAAATTTAGCTTACGTAAACCCTTGATACACCCTTGAGGCGAGTAGGTATTATCTGTAGTTTACATAAGATGAAATAGAGCCTCCCAGCAGTTAAGTAACTTGTGTGAAGATGGGACCCTTGTTCCTGATGGTTCTAGAACCTTCATCCTTAATAATATTGCTAAAGTAAGTACATGAATTGCCTGAAGAAGAGGTCAGAATTTATCAATAGAAAATTAAAATAGTACTCAATGTGTGGAAAATGTACAGGCTCTTGCATTTATGGAAATGATAATGTTCACTATTTCTGATATTCTATTAACTATCTTTTAAATTAGCAAAAATAAAATACAAATTAGCAGAAAAAAAAAAAAAGAAAAGGCCAGACGCAGTGGCTCACACCTGTAATCCCAGCACTTTGGGAGACCGAAGTGGGCAGATCACCTGAGGTCGGGAATTCGAGACCAACCTGACCAACATGCAGAAACCCCGTCTCTACTAAAAATACAAAATTAGTTGGGTGAGGTGGCGCATGCCTGTAATCCCAGTTACTTAGGAGGCTGAGGCAGGAGAATTGCTTCAACCCGGGAGGTGGAGGTTGTGGTGAGCCGAGATCACGCCATTGCACTCCCGCCTGGGCAACAAGAGTGAAATTCTGTCTCAAAAAAAAAAAAAAAAGCAAAAAAATAAGCCATATTGATTAGGAAGTGCAGGGTGACAGATACCTTGTTTTTTTCATTTTTATTTAGTTTTATCTAGAGCTACATATTTTATACTTTGGCCCAGGAAGACTCCTAAAATATAAAGGAAAAAGTAATACAGATTTTAAACTTGTGCCGTTGTAATGTCAGAAACATTCAAATTTTGAACATGTAATGCTACTATTAGTAAAAATAAGTGTAATTAATGTAAACTTGTATAAAGATTACTACATCTTTTATACTTGAAAAGATTGAAATAGTTCATAGAAGTCATTTGTTTCTCTTTTATTTAAAATGTAGCACGTTTTTAATTTTAAAGACGTGTATTAAGAGATGCCTTTACTTTTTTTATTTTTAGTTATTATGGATGCATAATAGTTACACATATTTATGGGATACGTGTAGTATTTTGATAGAAGCATACAATGTGTGATGATCAAATCAGGGTAGTACAGATATCTGTCACTTCAAACATTTATCATTTCTTTGTGTTAGGAACATTTTAATTTCATTCTTTTAGTTATTCTGAATTATATAATAAATTATAGTCACCCTATTATGCTGTTGGACACGAGAATTTATTCTAACTGTATTTTTGTACCTGTTAACCCTGTTAACTTTTCCCTCTTTGTCCTTCCCTCCCTGCTCCCCTTCCCAGCCTCTTAACCATCACTGAGAGAGATGCCTATGTAAATCTTTTTCAGATTTTCAAAAGGAGCACACACATTTGGTAAAGCACTCTAATGCAGGATATACACAATGCGCGTTTTCTCTTTCCTTGCTGTAACCACTGTGTCTCAGGTCCCTGCAGAGCGGTATCCTTCTAGATGCATATAAACACACATGCCACCCTTTAAAAACACAAATGGTAGCTTATTTTACACACTCTTCTATGCTTTGATTTTTTTCGTGTAATATATCTTGGAGGTATATAATCAGTAAGTACTGTAGCTCTGCCTCCTCCTTTTTAATATAATATTCCATTCTATGGATGCACCATAATTTATTTAGCCTAACTTATGTTGATTGCTCTGCTCTGGGTTGTCAAAGCCTCCTGACTACAGCAAAGGCACACACAGTACGTGGATTTGGGTGTGTACGTGCGTGTGTGGATTAGGGGAGTAACACTGGCTTAGATGACAAAGATTGGCGGCTGAGGGACTGTTTGGTCCCTGTTCTTCCTGACCCTACAGCCAGCTGCTTACCCCTTGGCACTCTGGCATCAGATGTGGTGTGAGGATTTTCCACCTGTTCTTCGAGCTGGTCCAGTGTTGCTGGAGAGCTCTGCTTGCTGCCTCGGTCTGCAGTGGCAGTTGTGCTTTCCTGCAAGCCCAACTTCATATATTCTGTGGTTTTGGGTTTTGAATGTTTCCTAGTTTAATCAAAGGTGGGCATTTCTGTTTTCCATTTTCTGTTATTTTCAGTTATCCATGGAAAGATAAGAACAGAACTGTCTTTAATATTAAAACTAGAAGTTTCCAGGAATCAATTCTGAAATTATTTTGCATCTTTGAAGGTCTTCAATTTTAAAAATTGGTCTTATCTGCTTATATTTTCTTATATACTACCATTCATCGTAATCTTACTGTTTTTTGACTTAATTCTAAACTGGTAGCTATTTAAAAAATTTTCTGAGCTATTGAGTTATACAAATTAACATGCAAGATAGAGGTTTCCACTGCATACTTCCCAGCAAAAAACAGATTTTATGTGTGTGTGTGTTTGTGTGTGAGATTGAAAGAAGAGGTTGGCTTTCTGTACCTATTTAATATATTTCATTGATTATCACTTTCTTCCCATTCTTTGGATGTCAGAGACCTGTTATTTGGCTTAAAAGTACATTACAGAAAACTTCATTTCTTTAAATTAGGATTTCATAGGTAAGGACCAGGTTAGACCCAGCCTTTTCTGCATTACTTCTCATGCATTAGAATTCTTAAAATGAAAGTTTATATCCTAGTGGACATTGTCTTACGGTTGCCTTTTAGAGCAAGTCAGAGGGTGGTGGTTTCTCTGGGTGATGTCTGTGTAGTCATTTGATGTAGTCTGCAGTGGGACTTTTCTGTCGAGGGCCAGATAGTAAATATTTTCGGCTTTGTGGATTATATCTTTTGCAACTACTTAGCTCTGCAGTTGTAGCGCCCAGGCAGCCATAGACAATATGTAAATGAATTAACGTGGCTGTGTTCCAATAAAACTTTAGTTACAAACACAGGTGATGGGTGGATTTGGCACGTGGGCCAGTTGCCAATCCCTAGTGTAGGTGGTCTGTTTTGGTAGTTTCTTTGAAAAATGATGTATTCTGTTTGTAGGTACTGATGCTTATAGATGCCAGCTTTGGGTCTGAAATGGAAACCTTTGAGTTTCTAAACATCTGTCAAGTACATGGCTTTCCTAAAATTATGGGAGTTCTCACCCACCTCAACTCCTTCAAGCATAATAAGAAACTGAAGAAGCCAAAGAAGCGATTAAAACACAGGTTCTGGACAGAAGTTTACCCAGTAGGAAGAGAAATAATTTTTAGATGCTAATGTTATAATCCATTTAAAATAGACTGAAGAGGCCAGGCACAGTGGCTCATGCCTGTAATCCCAGCACTTTGGGAGGCAGACTCGGGCGGATCACTTGAGGCCAGGCATTTCAAGCTCAGGGCAATATGGCCAAACCCCGTGTCTACTAAAAATGCAAAAATTAGTCAGGTGTGATGATGCACGCCTGTAATTCCAGCTACTCGGGAGGTTGAGACATGAGAATTGCTTGAAGCTGGGAGGCAGAGGGTGCAGTGAGCTGAGATTGCACCACTGCACTCCAGCCTGGGTGACAGAGTGAGACTCTGTCTCAAACAAACAAACAGAAAGACTGAAGAGACGTTACTAAACGTCTCTAGGATTTGCCTCCTGAATTCCCTTTGTGTTTGTGTTCCCAGTCTCTGGAAGGTTTCCCTCAAGAGAGTGCTTATTCTGGGCCTCTTGGTGTATCTCATTTGTCTCTGTACCTGCTGCACCAGGCAGTGTCTGGGTGTTTGGGGGTGGGGACTTAATAGAGTACATCAGAAGTTTCTGCCAGTTACAGGACCAGGCACTGCCCCTTCCTTTCCATACTGCTCTGGTCCATCGGCCACAGAACCGTTTCTGTGCTCAGAGGCCTCACCTCCCTCTCCTCACCATACTTAGATGGATGCCCCTGCTCGGCTGCAGAGCATTCTGCCTCTGTGGGGTTCTAATAAGTCCTGAAAGAAGCCAGCAAGGCCCTGGAAGCCTCAGGACAGTGGCTTTGCTAGAAGTCTCCCTTCTTAGGATTGCTTCTTGTTAGAGCTTTTATTTTGTTGCAGTATTGATGAGAATTTAATTGAAATTTAATTTTTAATTTTCCTTTAATGTTTAGGGTGCCAAACTGTTCTACCTTTCTGGAATGCTGCATGGAGAATATCAAAACCAAGAAATCCACAATCTGGGCCGTTTTATTACAGTTATGAAGTTTAGGCCTCTCACATGGCAAACTTCTCACCCTTATGTCCTGGCAGACAGGTAAAAAGTGACTGTAAACTTCTTCTTCCTGGGCCATATATTTCAAAGCTAAAAAGGCTAGAAAAAGAACAGTGATAGGATTTATTTTGTGCCTGTTTGAATAGTGGGGGTAGAAGTATAGTTGATGGGAAATGTCTACTTATATCATTGCTCAAAGATGCTGTGCCTTT